>NW_027531920.1:412104-415056 GCF_008692635.1 Crocuta crocuta | reverse complement strand
GAAAGGCAAGCCCCCGCCCCTCACTGCCATTTGGCCCCAGCTGTTCAGAGGCCGGCCCAGGACTCTCCCACGCACCTGCGGCTCCCCAGGTACGAAGGAAAGGCACATCTGGCAGCCCTCACTAATCTCTTTGGGGACCAGAGGGCGACATCGCAGTGCCACTCTTACTGGAATTCCCTTCACCTCTTCCTTCATGATCCTACCGCAGGACCGTCACTGCGGAGAGAAAAGAAAAGACACTTGCTGATGAACTTTGGTAGGTCGGGAGGGGTGGGAGTTCCGGTCCTCATCGGAAGGTGGGATGGGTTGGGTATGGAACTCAGCAGTAGCGGTGGCAACCTCCCCGTCCCAGGGGGATCGCTGCCCCAGGAAAGTCACTGTCCCTCAGACTTGGCCGCCACAGGGCAGCCCGTCAGCCCGACACTCCGAAGAGAGCGAAGTGGAGTCTGAAATGAAAAGGAAAGCCCCCAGCGAAGCTGACGACAAAGAACCAAATCCCCACGGTACCGGAAAAGGCAGATCCTGAGCTAAGGTGTGCCCCCTTCACTCACCAAACTAAACGTCCCTTCCCCGGTCTCCCGCCGCCCTGTCTCAGCCGGAGATTTAACCGCCAAGTTTCAAATCGGTCCCTGAGGCGCCAGCCAATCGGAGCACAGACAGCTTGCGGGCACAGCACGCACGTCGGCGCGCGCCGGAAGACGTGTTGGGAAGGGGAGGGCCTGCGCGCCGCACCCTGAACCCGCCCTTTCCGACCCATCTGAGCATCCGCTTCCGGTTTCCAGAGTGGGTTGGTGGCGAACAGAGCCTCAAGTGCCTGAATCCTGCGAGTGGGTGAAGTCGTAAGGCCTTTGCCCCGTCGTGTGAGTGAGACTCAGGCAGGATGCGGGGCGGGCACCAGGAAGGTGGCTGGTGGTGAAGGGGAGCTCGATCTGGGGACCCCCACCATTACTGATCACATCTAGGAATGTGGGGGCGATACCTTACCCCGAGTCCCTGTGGACGGTTGGAGTCAGCCCTCCCTTGGACTTCGACAGTAGATCTTTTTAGATGCTTCTCGTTCCCTCTTCTCTAGAATGAAGACGGTAACGTTTATTTGCAGTATTGTGAGGAAGGAGATCGTCTCTATGGATTACCTAACCGATTGCATGGCATCCACGTCTTAAGCAAAGTTAATAGATTTCTTCCATATTTTTTTCTTCCTTCTCTCTCAGTCTTTATCATCTAGAAGTGGGCTGAGTGCATAGACTGACAGCCTTGAGATAGATTGAGGTTGTTTCCTGGAACTTGCTGGACTACTTTTTGAATCCTTTTTTATCAGCTTTGAGTCACCCTTCTTTCAATTCCAGGGCCTTGCTGGAGATGGACAGCCGGATTCCTTATGACGACTACCCGGTGGTTTTCCTGCCTGCCTATGAGAATCCCCCAGCATGGATTCCTCCTCATGAGGTGGGAATGCTTGAGTAGCGGATTTATCCCTTTGGGCATGAGATGATATATGAAAGGGAGATGGCAGGGTTAGAAAGCTCAGTGGAGAGTGAATTCTAGCCTTTGTTGTAACCAGGGGACCCAGAAGTTAGATTCTGAGCAACTGGGCCCATTGGGGGTCTTCTTATGTTATCCTCCTGTCACAGTCCATTCACACCAGAAAATTCTGGAAACTCAGAGCCTTAGTTTCTCTCTTGTCAGGGTAAAGAGGAGGGGAGCTACTGGGCTGCTGACATTTCCTCATGCTATCCATCTACCCATTTGGACAGTGTTCTCTGTTCTATCTAAAACTAAGTCCATGATCACACCTTTTCCTGACTTCAGGGTGATACATTTATATTCTAGATGAAGGTGGATATAAAATCTAAGGATGGTAATAAGACTTCTGGGGTTGCTGTGTCTTGCAGAGGGTATACCACCCAGACTACAACAATGAGTTGACCCAGTTTCTGCCCCGGATCGTCACACTGAAGAAGCCCCCTGGAGCTCAGGTGAGCTTATGGAACAGCTGAGTCCTATTCCAGGCTAGCTCTGTCTGTACCAGGCCCAGAAGTTGGCAGTGGTAGAGGGGAATGGATGGGAAAGCAGGTAGGGTGGCAAGGAAACTTTCTAATGGGCAGAAAATCTGAGATACCACCTGCACAACTTCGACTTCTCTCTGAGGAACACATAAGCCAAGCTGTCGTTTAGTTATGCTATTAGATGTTCTTGTGTTTGTGGTCTGTATTGCGTCACCTCCCTTTTTTGTGCTCTTACAGTTGGGATTTAATATCCGAGGAGGAAAGGCCTCCCAGCTAGGCATCTTTATCTCCAAGGTATGTGTGCCTGGTAGGCCATCTGGATTGCTGCTTCCCTTTGTTAAGTGATCAGATTGCAGACTTCTGATGTCCTAAAGCCTGGGAGAAGGATGATTCAGTAGATTTACGGAAGGGGCATAATGGAGACACCTTTTCCCATTAAAACTTCTCACCTGTCAAATCCTCTGTTTCTCTGTACTGTCACATACACACAAAAACGGTAGTACCTTACGCTTGAAGAGCACTTAATTTTAATTCCAGCCTTTGAAATGATCTCACCTCAATCTTATATATCCTCTCCTTACCAACAAACAGGTGATTCCTGACTCTGATGCACATCGAGCAGGACTTCAGGAAGGGGACCAAGTCCTAGCTGTGAATGATGTGGATTTCCAAGATATTGAGCATAGCAAGGTGAGCACAGCACTCAAGACATGGTAAGGCAGGAAGCCATCCCTGGTAGGAATGGGATTAGACTGATCTGTATCCTGATCAGAAGGAATCTCTGTTGGGGTGCCTGGGTGGCTCAGTTAGTTAAGCATCCAACTTCGGCTCAGGTGGTTATATCCCAGTTTGTGAGTTTGAGCCCTCTGTTGGGCTCTGCGCTGACAGTGTGGGGCCTACTTGGGATTCTCTCTCTCTCTCTCTCTCTCTCTCTCTCTCTCTCTCT
>NW_027531920.1:411566-412091 GCF_008692635.1 Crocuta crocuta | reverse complement strand
TCTCCTATTTGCACTTTTCTCTCTCTTAAATAAATAAACTTTTAAAAAAGGAAGGAATCTCTGCTGAGGAAGTATACTAAGAAGAAGCAGCTATTAGTGAGCCAGAAGGTGGGAGTGGTAAACTTTCTCCTGTTATGATACTGTCCTGGGTCGTATGTACAAGCTACTGTATTCCTTCCAGGCTGTTGAGATCCTGAAGACAGCCCGCGAAATCAGCATGCGTGTCCGCTTCTTTCCCTACAGTAAGTGCCACTGTCTGTTTAATTTACCTAGCAGGGCCCTGGATAGGAACTCTTTAAATACTGATTACTAAAGGCCCCACAGGTTGGGGAAGGGCACTTGGGAGCTCAGGCCTGCAAATAACCTGCTCGTTTTTTCCTTTCCTTTCTTCTTTACCTCAGATTATCATCGCCAAAAAGAGAGGACTGTGCACTAGAGAGTTGCAGCCCATAGCCCTCTACATGGAATCTTCTAGGATAAGCTGGCTAGGCCTCAGGGAAGCCTCTTGGGAAACTCTAGTCTTGA
>NW_027531920.1:410776-411548 GCF_008692635.1 Crocuta crocuta | reverse complement strand
TCTTCACCCCACCCTGGCAGATTGGAGCAGGGAGGATGGGGACACAGTGATGCCCCGCCCCAAACCAGCTAGCCACCGCGTTACCCAAACTGTACTGCACTTTTTGTTCCCTAGTTTTCTAGATAAGCTTCATTCCCTGAAAGAAGAAGGATGATGCTACCTAGGTATAGCCTGTGGAGAACCCCGCTAGAGAAGGCAACTGGCATTTATTGAATATCATATGTGAGACAATTATGCATAAGTCATGTCATTTTCATTAGAGTATAGAAACCAAAAGGGAAAAGAATCTCGAGGGCCTTCCATCCCGTCTACCTAGCCATCTGATCTCATCCTTGCGCTGCCGGTCTCATACGCTCCGGACACCCCCTGGGACTGTTTCCCCCCCACCCCTATCCTCCGCCAAAAAAAGTAAAAGGCAATGCTGAGGAAATGCTGGTTTGGCTTTTGGATGATGCCGACTGGGTTTTCAATGCTATTGAGGCCAAAATAAAGCTCTTTCACAGAGAGGAGCCAGTGCAAGTAACAACAACGCTATACCTACTTCCACAACCATCTCCATTTGGCCAGTCCATTGGGGAGGCCCAGGAACCTTACCTTCAGTGTAACTGAGGAGGAATGGTACAGGGTGAGGGGTACTGGAGGAAGCAGCGCCCCTTCCCTCATGAGCTTTGGACGTTTCTCTGCTGGGGGTGGTATTGATGTCATTATATTCTCCTTCCCCACATTCTCGGATCTGGAACACAAATGAAGGGAGAGGCCTGGCTGCATTCCT
>NW_027531920.1:405845-410561 GCF_008692635.1 Crocuta crocuta | reverse complement strand
CTTTGAGGGACAGCAGTAAGAAATTGGTTCCCAGTTTCCACCTTGTAGGTTGAATGGTACCGTTGACCTCCTCCTCTTCACTCCAACCCCCAAATAACCTGCCATGTTTTTTGTTCCCAGTCCGTTGTTAGAGATTCCAGGCCACACGTTATGCCATTTCCGGTGGCACGTTTAACATACCCGTTCAGAGTAGAAAGTTTTCTAATGAGGTATGGGATGAAGTGCCTCCGTAATGAAAGTCCCAAATTTGCCTTGAAGGAATCTTGGGAAGCTTAATTATGTATTACCAGGCCCTTCCTTTGGAGAGTGATTCTGTTGCTCTGAGGCAGAACCTGGAAATCTGAATTAAAAATTTCTCGACTATGGGAAACAGTTCTGAATAGTGTATCTCTATGAGGAGTTTCTGGCTTGTTCTCGAAATCCCATCTCAGCTTTCCTATGTGCTACTGTCAAGTAGCAACATCCTAGTGAGTAGAACTGGAGGTAGAATTAATTTCGCTGTCCGCTTCCTCCGGAATCCCGCTCCTAGTCTCTGCTCCTGTTTGCTGTGCTGCCCCCCAGTGGCCATCTGGAAAACTAGACACTCAGATACCTGCGCAAAGGCATATTGGCTGAGTCTACTGAATGTGGAGGTCAAGACTCTCCGTGTGGTGAACAGGTTTTCAAACAACTCATCTAAGAAGTGTGTGAACATGGTAAAAAGTCCCAGCTAGGTGCCATGAGCCTAAGAGGCAAAAAGCCTCCTCTAAATTGGCTCTCACTTTGAGATACTTGGAGTGGCTCTTTGTTGGGACACCAGCATGATGTAGTTGCATTGTAAAGGTACAGGGGCAGCACGGGGAAGACACGAGCAGTAGGAGGCTGGGGCGAGAGGACCAGTCGTTTATTGAGGGTGTAGATAAGAAAACCATGGGGAATGAACTAGCTCAGCCTTTGAGGTATCCCCGGTGTTGTAGAACTGCATCCCCTGTAGATATCTGAGCAGTCACAGAAGGCAAGGGGATTCCTGGGCCCTGCAGGAACTTCCCACCCCATAGCTGCAAGATCCAGTCAAGAAAGAATGGTAACAGTTTCAGGGATTTTGTTTTGTTTTTAATTTTATTTTAGAGAAAGAGAGTGAGAGCACAAGCAGGGGAAATGGGAGAGAGGGAGAATCCCAAGCAGGCTTCATGCGCAGCATGGAGCCTGATGTGGGGCTTGATCCCACAACACTGCGATCGTGACCAGAGCTAAAATCAAGAGTGGGACGCTCGACCGACTGAGCCACCCAGGCGTCCCTCAGGGGTTGTTTTGTTCCTAAGCTCAGGAATTGTACGAAAGCTTAGTAAATAGCCAAGTATTTAAACCATAAATCTGAGGGTGGGGGCAATGGATTACTGAGAAGCCCAAATGCAATAAATTCATCAAATCAGGCAGAGACTTAAGTTATGAACAGGAACAATGGCTTTTGATGCCTGACTCTATGGAGGGCTCCAGTTGGATTTCAACCACGGAAGTGTGTGTGAAGGTAAGAGTAATGTGACTGGGGTCAAATCTCAACTATTCCCGGGGCAGCTTCTCGGAGACCCAGAAGAGGAATTCTGATCTTATGTCTGTTGTCTGAAGGCAAATCAGGGAGCTACTTTTGGTTAGTCACATTAAATTCCCTGTAAATAGCAGGCCTGGCCATCAACTCAGCAAATGGGAGTTTGCCTTCTCTGCTTTATACTCCCTGTTCCAGCAAGGATGGGAGAAAGGATATTCCTCTTCCTTCAGTGGAAATGAATTCTGGATAGAAGAGCAGAAGCCATGTGCTGGAATAGCTGTGTGTGTATGTGTGTGTGTGTGAGTGTGAGTGAGAGAGAGAGAGGCCAGGTTCAGAGACAGTCCTGGGCCTTTGAACTGCATGATGGGAAAATGAACCTTATACCCACCCCAAGATAGGATAAGCCAAGGTTATCCAAAAGAGTAAGCTGGGGCTGGGGGTAAGAGTAGCTAGAGATGAGTGCAACAGAAGTATTATAAAGGCAAATGGGTGTTACATATTTCATGTTGTGATTAGTTTTGGCACTGGTCTTAAACATCCCACTGAGGTCTCTGGATTTTTCTTCCCTGTAGTCTGCAGAGACTTGTCTGGACAAATGAGAAATGATGTAGAGGACCAGATAGCATGGTAAGTGGTAACTGAAAGCAGATAGGAATAGATCCTTCTGAGGTGTAATGATGCCTCCCCAGGACAGGAACCATAGAAGCCTTGAACCCATCACCTTTCTGTTCCTGAAACTTGTAACTCCTCCCATGTCAATACAGCACAGTAGACCCTCCCCATAGAGACGGAGCCCTAGGTGTGCCAGAAGTTGGTAGTTATACCTTTTGTTGTTCAGATCAATGTTACCCACTACCATGATGATGATGTCATCACTTCTTTCTGACCATACATCTTGTCCCCACTTATGTGTCTCCTTTAAAGAATTGATGTCTACCACACCATGTTGCAGAGAGTTGAAACATTTAGTAGAGGTTTACAGAGTATAAAGTTCTTGCCCTTCCATTCTGCTAGTCTTAACCAGCCTTCCTATTGTTTCCCTCAATCCCTTTTTCAAATAAAACATGGCATAACACTCACTTGTGACGTCCTAGACAGCCACCATAATAGTCAAATCATGTATGTAGCTAGGAATTTAGACTTCAAAAGCTCCCCTGGCCAGCTGTGTCACATAACAGGAGCTGAAACTGCATAAGAAAATGTTTAGAAAGGAAAGATACTTGCCTTTAAAAGGTTAGAACTTAATAAAGGCAAAATAAAAAGAACCAAAGGAACCAGGTCCCGTAAAGGGGGCTGCTATAGCCACAACCTAAGTGGCCTACCATCTTTGCACAGGTGCAGTCTCAATATACCATTTTGATTAAGGAAGGCCTCATAGAGGAGCAGATTTAAGTATTCAAAGCCTCTTGGACTTTGTGTTACAGGTGGATATTAGATGAAGGCAGACAAAACAAGAAACAAAGCAGGGTTTTGAAATTTGGGGAAACTTCATGTTTTTCCCCTTTTTTTAAGTTTTTTCTTTTTTTTTTTTTTTTTGAGAGTGCGTGAGTGGGAGAGGGGCAGAGAGAGAATCTCAAGCAGGCTTTGAGTTGTCAGTGTAGAGCCCGATGTGGGGCTTGAACCCACGAACCATGAGATCATGACCTGAGCGGAAGTCAAGAGCAGGATGCTTAACCAACCAAGCCACACAGGTGCCCCTTGTCTTCCCCTTCTTTGTCCACAGATAATCTAGACTGGTGCTACTCTACTGTTATGAATAGGCCTAAGAGGTTGAGTTGTAGGTTTAGTGATAGGAGAGTAAATGTTCACTATTTGGTCCTCAAAAGTACAGGCGCTCAGACCAGAAATCAATTTCGATGATTGCAAATGAGAGTCAGATACTCCACCCCTCCTCTACTTCCAATGCCAGGGAGTCTCAGAAGCAGAAGTGGAGAATGGCCCATGAGGAGGTTGTCCTGGCTCAACCTCTCAACGCTTCCAATAGATAACTTTGAGAAGAATCCCTAGGTAGCTAGGTGAGGAGTGGGCAAAAGTGTATTGTGTGAGGGGCACCTGGGTGGCTCAGCTGGTTAGGTATCCGACTTCAGCTCAGGTCATGATCTCACAGTTTGTGGGTTCGAGCCCCACATCGGGCTCTTGTGCTGACAGCTCAGAGCCTGGAGCCTGCTGCGGATTCTGTGTCTCCCTCTCTCTGCCCCTTCCCCGCTTGCACTCTGTCTCTCAAAAATAAATAAACATTTTTAAAAATGTATTGTGTGATGCCTTGGTGGTGGGCTTACCTGGCAGGCACAGTTGCTGTATGTAGTACGAGCCCGGGTTGATGAGCGGTATCCTCCCCATTGTAAGGTAGGTAAGTAGGCCAACATCACCCTGAGTGAGGAGGAGGAAATTGGTTCCCCTGACTCTCCCCACGCTCCATACAGTACCTTCACCTCTCCCAATCTCCAAAGCCCAACTCCGATACCTCCTCCCTGCTCTGCTCCCCCAGATTTGTGCAGAAACCGTCTTAATTGCTTCCCGGAGAAGCCTCTGACTTCCCTGTTGGCCTCGCGTGCGAGGGTGGTGAGAGATCACACAGAGCCTTCTGTCCAACTGCTACTCTTCGCCTTAGGTGCTGCCCTGGGCCTGGGAGCATGGCCACGCCCCGTCAGGCTCCGCCCACAGTTCTTGGGGCTCCGGGAGCGGTAGGGGGTCACCAGAGTGAGGTGGTGGGGTGCTTCGGTGGTGGGGTGGGGGTAGGAATGGCCAGGGCCCGGAGGGAAAGTTGAAGGACTCACGGAGGGTGGTCCTTTATGGGTAAAGCACATGCTGCAGAGTAATCTAATCACTGACAGGGACAGAAAGTGCCTTCTCTGTAGTGCTGTTACCCTCGCGGAGAAGGAAATACCAAAGATCGCCAGGCATGTCTTGGACAGGCTGATTTATTAGAGCGTTACAGTAGGGCTCCCACACAGAGGCACCAGAGCGTGGTGCTCAGCTTCCCTCGTTCCCCTCCGCCGCCAAAGCCTCCTGGCTCTCCCCACGGTGCTCCTGACGAGTGAACTCCTCGATGACTATGTCCTCAGAGCTTGCAAAGCAGCAGAATGGAATGGAGGGTTAGGAACAACTTTCTGGGCATCGTCCACGTTCACTCCCATTTCGTGATCCCTTTCCTGCTTCCCAGCTCATCCTCAGCCCTCTCTGTAGCTAAC
>NW_027531920.1:399428-405781 GCF_008692635.1 Crocuta crocuta | reverse complement strand
GGAGGGCGAGGGGGCGGGGGGAGGAAAAAGAAAAAAGGAAGGGGTGGGGGGAGGACGATTCTGAGAACAAGGGATGGAGGGCGTATGAAAAGCGCTGAACTATGACGGGAAGCTAAGCCATATGTTTCCACTGCACAGTATTGAAAGCAACACTCCAGGGAAGCTTTTTAACAATCACATCGTTATAAAATGGAGGCTTGCAATGGGGAAAGGGGGATGGGGCTTCCAGTCCTCCCATTTCCTTACCTAGCAGCCTCTGTACCAAGCATGGAGAGGGGAGGGGAAAATGGAGCTGAAGCTGATGTGGGGCTCTTCAGCTGAATGAAGAAATCTCTTTCCCCTCCCATTTTAACCCTCTTCTCCCTACCCCCCAACACACACACACACACACACACACACACACACACACACATCCTGAAAACCAAGAAAACCAACCTGCCTATTGCTAGTCTCTACCCAAGCTGTCAGTCCTTGATTCAAGAGATCAGAACTGCTTGGTCCCCGACACTCAGGACCACCACTCCTATGAGTGCCACCTGGTCACTCACCATGTGATGGCTCTGGGTGCATCAGGATCAGGGGCAGCTCCACACCAACATCACTGTGAGGATTCCAAGGGAGAGTTACTGATCTCCCTCAGTTTTCTGGTCCTGGGATATCCTCAGACCCTTCCTTAGCACTCTTTTAGTCTCCCATTCTCCCCACAGCTTCCCCACAGTATCTCTTACCTGGTGATCAGGTCGCCTATGATGCTGAGGGTAGAATGACATCCTAAAATTAGCTTCTGGAAATGGAACGTGGCAACCTAGTTTTACTGGGGGATAAGGGATCAGAAGGCCAATCCAGCCACAGAATGGGCTTCCTCCAGAAGGGAGGGTGGCTTGCTCACTGAGCTCACAGGTTTGGGAAACTGGTCTGGGGAACAGCTTGATTGGGTCAGTCCACCTGGGAGGAAAACAAAAGTGGCTCCCCAGCCCTGCCCATACAGACCCCGACCCCTCACTCACCCTCCACCAGACACCATCAGGTTGACTCTCACTTTGTAGGACACCAGGATCCCCAGCAGCTCCTTGTTCATTCCAGGCTGAAGACTGGAGGTGGTAGTAGTCGTTGTTGTGTGTTAGTTAAGGGGGGAGTAATTCATTCAGTCTCTCAGTCCCTTCCTGTGCACCTCTTTTTTGTTGTTGTTGACTTTCTTATATTCTTTTTTTTTCAAATACTTTATTGTCAAGTTGGTTTCCATATAACACCCAGTGCTCATCCCCACAAGTGCCCTCCTCCATGCCCATCAGCCCCCTTCCCCCCACATCCATCAGTCCTCACTTTGTTTCTCAGCATTCACGAGTTTCTCACGGCTTTCCTCCGTCCCTCTCCCCCACCATTTCCCCCCTTCTTCTCCCCCATGGTCCTCCGTTAAGTTCCTCCTCATCCTCCTATATGCCTGTGCACCTTTTCTAACAAGCCTCCCATGCTCTAATCTCTCCTCATTGAAATCACACGTCTGCTCCTAACATCCAGTTTTACCAGGTCACCCTCTGCTTAAGAGCCTACCCTCTCTGAATATAACTACTCTCTGCTTGGCTTTGACGACCCTTAACAAACTGGCCCCACTCAGCCTCTTTAACCTTTTATGCCCTAACTCCCTAACACCTGGGATACAACCTAAGCAGACCCATCCTCTCTCCATGCTCAGAATATGCCATGCAGATTCCCACCTTTCTGGCCTTTGCCCATGCTGTGCTCCCAATCTGGAATGCTCTTTCCTTCCTCTCTTGCTATCTAGATCCTACACATGCCTCAATATCTAGCTCATTCAGTCTTCTCCAGGAAGCCCACTCCAGCTATGCTGGCTTCTTTCAACTTCTGTTGAATTTCTAATCTGAACCACGTGTACTATCACTTAACCTTTCGATTGCTTTTGCATTCCTCTTTGTTCCCCATCTAGACCATAAGAGTGTCTAAAACTTCTTCATGTCCTCCCACATTGCCTAGCATAAGAATGAGCATGTAACAGGTACTCAATGAAAACTCACTGATTGGAAAATGTGACACAGAAAACTATGATATTGGGAAAGTCTCCTCATGGCTCTGGAATACCGATCCTTTCATCTATAAAATAATGCTGTTTGGGCGATTTCTAAGGGTCGTTCTAGCAATGACAATTTATAGCTACAAGATTGATAAGGCATGGAGAGGGGCAGGGGACAATGAACACTTGTCAGATGGTGGCAGATGGCTTTTGGTGGGAGACACATCTAACACTACAGCCTTCAAAGGCATAGGGCCAAATGAATGATTGGATAGAATTCTATCAATTCCCTCTTTGGCCATTCTCCTTCTTTGGCCCGTTTCCTCCTCCATTTCTCGACTCCTCGTCTTTTCACTCCATTTCTGTCTTCACTAGAGAGTAGCTACTCTAGAGATCACAGTGCTAGAGCCAGATGACATGCGGTAGAATCCTTTCCACCTCTGCCATTTATTAGCTGTGCAAACTTGGACAACTCCTTTCATCTCTCTGAGCCTCAGGGTCCTTAAGTGTGAAATGGAATAAGAACACGTATCCAGCCTGCTTTAATAGGATTATTGATATACTATATCAAGAATATAAGACTTTTGTGAGCTGTGAAATATTAGACAACGCAAGGAATTTTCCTCTCCACTTTTTCCTTTCTTACTGTCTGTGACCTAAGCCTGGCATTGGTCCCATCAGCATGATTTAGCTTACTCTTGACCCTCAGGCCTGCAGAGATCTCTGAACACTGGCCTAGAACCACTTAAAAAGAAATAGGTGGGCTTCATTGCAGATGAAACCTCAGAACTGTATACCTGAAATGCAGAATGGGTTGCAGATAGAAAATGGAGGCTGGGAATTACATTTGAGCTTACATTGTGCTAGAGGCCAGATTAGTATCACCATGCTTGAGTTTGCCATCCAGTGCCAGGCCCTCTTTCTGGCAGTTGGCAGCCAGGAGCGGGGTTACTGCGAAGCTCTTAGAGAAGTTGGAGTTAGCAGCTATAGTCTCCCTTTAAAAGGAGAAGAAGAAAAGAACTTAGGCTAGGCTTGCCAATTACACGTACTTTCATTCCCAAGGGTATCTTTCACAGTTCCACAAATCTACTGGAGTATCCAGGAGAGCTGGCCTGTCTGACTGTGGGGAGTGGGAACAATTCGCTCTGGTGGGAAATCCTTATGCCCTTGACCTCTCTCAGCATTTCGATGGTCCTGTTATGGGTATCCTCCCTCTAGTTCTCCTGGAAATCCCTCCCTTCCTCTACATCAGCCCTCACGTTGACCTTCCTCAGCCCTGGGCTCTTACCCTCCCCCTTCTTTCCCCAACCTGCTTCTTTGCCTCCAGTCCCTGACCCTTTTCCCACCAACCCACCCCGTGGCTCTCTGACTCCAGCCCCAGCTCACGTGAACTCCTGAATGAACACGGTCTTGGTGTACTTGTCTAGGGAATACAGGACAACATCTGTGATCTGGTCGACTGAACAGCCAGGAAAAGCACATGAGGATAATCAGTTAGTCATCCACAAGGTCCCAGCTCACCACCCTCAGATGTGACCTTCTACATGGGTACACTATGCATGATGTACTAAGATATGCTGGTGGACAAAGCTATGTATTTTGATAAGCCTGCATTAAAGGGAAAGTCTAGATGAATACAGTCTGGGTAGGTGAGGCAGGATTTTGGAAAAAGAAGGATAGGAAGAGAAATTCACCTGAAATCTTGATTTTTTTGATGACCTTGTTGGTGCGGTTGTTGATAGAAACATTGACAGAGATGGGTTTGCCATGGTAGTGAACCTGGAGCAGGAGGAGAGGCTCATTGCAAGGTTGGAGGGAGAACACCCAGATCGAGACCTAGAATTCCTGTTTCCTTAGCACTCTTGCTGCCCTGGCTTCCATTCCTGTCTCCCCAGGTAGGAAATCGGTGAAGAATCAGGGTTTCAGAGGGCTGCAGGGTAGGGGTCAAGAAGTGGGGCGGGGGTGGGGGGGCTCACAAACCTCCCTGTCCATCCAGGCCTGGAGTTGTAGGGGCTGAGCTGACAGAAGGAAGTGCCGGACAGTCTGGGCACAGGGGCCAGGGCCTGGTTCCAGGGGTGCAAACTGTACTTTCCGAACCACCAGCCGCACAGAGTCTCTGAGGAGAGGCCAAGCGGTCAGCCAGAACATCTCTGGGACTCACAGACCTCTGTGCCAACCCCATGGCCCAGTCCTGGCTTGGGGTAGGGGTGGGTGGAGGTGGGGTGAAGCCTCCCTCAGAGAATTCTTATAGACCCTTGGTGTAGGTGTCTAGACCGTGGGTCAGCAAAGTATGGCTCACTGGCCAAATCCGGCCTGCTGACTGTTTTTGTACGGCCCAAGGCTAAGAATGGTGATTACATTTTTTAAGTGGTTGAAAAAAATCAAAGGATAATAATATTTCATGGCATGTGGAAATCATATAAAATTCAAATTTTAGTGTCTATAAATAAAGTATCGGAAGACAGCCCAGCTCATTCATTTACATACTATCTACGGCTGCCTTTCACACTCCAAAGGCAGAGTTGAGGAGTTGCAACAAAAAACTATAGGGCTCACAAAACCTAAATATTTATTTTTTGGCCCTTTACAGAAAAGTCGGCTGACTGCCCTGGAGCAAAGAAGAGAAGTCAGCGAGGGAGCAGAGCTGCACATCTGAGTTGGTGGAATGGGCTGTTTCTGTCCTGAGATCAAGATCTGTTTCCTGGCACAGGCTGGAGGCAGGGACTCTGGAGAGGACCAAAGACTACCTCTTGGAGATTTTCTCCTCCAGGTTTTCAGCACAGAAGCTCTTCACTTCAAAGTCAATCCCACAGGCCTGCAAAGGGGCAGGGGCCAAGAGAATGCATTTCCAACACTGCCTATCCTTCCCTCTTGAGTCTATAAGGAAATGCCTGACCCCATCCCTTAGCTGTCCATTTCTCCAGTCTTGTTCATTTGTCCCTCTGTCCTTCCTGCTAGCACTGACTATTTATACCTCTTTTTCGGAACCCAGAACTCACCTTTCCCGCATCTTCGGGACCTGGCTGCAGTGTCACTGAACAGGGCAGGTTAACAACCATCTAGGGGATCAGAAGAAGGTCAGCAAACAGAAGAGATAGGGACCCCCCTTTCCTTTGTTTTCCTTCTTTAGCTTCCTCGCTTAACATTCCCCGGAAACCTTGCCCAGGACGTGGGGGCCAGTACCTGCAGTGTAAAGGGGTAGGCATTGTCCCCCAACTTTTGCAGCAGTCGCTCCTGTAGGACTGTGAGGGGCCCCTGGGGGCTGGTGGGCTCCGGTGGGAACACTTGCTGCACCTGTACATACAGATCTTTGCGGAACGTCAGACCAATCACGTCCAAATCGTCATGGCCATAGCGAAAGGCACATGTCAACATGACAAACACTGCAGGCAAAGGAGGAAAAGAGAGTGACCTGTCATGCTTGAGGGAGAAGGAAGTTCTTAAATGGCTCATAGGAGGACATGGGGGAAATAATGTAATATGATTGAAACCATATGGCCATGAAGAAAAGGATGAATACATTTGACTACAGTAAATTTTCAAACTTCTTTACATTAAGGGTCTTTATAAACACTGAAACAAGTAAAAGCCTGGGAGAAAAATATTTGCAATATATGTAACAGACAAAAGTTGAGCATTCCTAACCTGAAGCTAATGTAACACTGTAGGTCACCTATACTTCAGTAAAAAAGCTTAACATTTGTGATACATAAAGAACTCCCACAAACCAATAATATAAAAAGTCCCAATATAATAGTGTGCAAAGAATATGAATAGGCTCTTCAGAGAAGCACAAAATAGAATAGCCAATAAAACAGGAAAACATGTCCAGTCTCATCAGTAATCAGATAAATGTAAACTAAAAACCACAATAAGATAACATTTCACACACATCAGACCATGAAAAAATCTTTAAGTCTGCCAGTACGAAGTGTTGGTGAACAAGTGGAGCAACAGGAGGTCATTGCACACTGCTGGTGTGAGGATACATTAGTACAACCACTTTGGAAAACTGTTTGGCACTATCCAGTAAAACTCAATCTGCTTGTATGTTATGACCTGAGAAGAATTTAGCGGAACTCTTGCTCATGTTTATGAGGAGATACATATGAGAATGTATTTGCACCAATATTTGCCATAGTGTAAAATTGGAAATAATTTTAATATCTATCAATCAATCAGTGAAAGAATGGGCAATACAGTTATAGTATGCTCCTATAATAGAATGCTAAGCTGAGCTTCAAATAAGTGAGTCAGCGCTCCATGTATTAACATGGTTAAATCTTAAAAACTATTGAGTAATAAAAAAAAAAAAGCTAGCTTC
>NW_027531920.1:395360-399376 GCF_008692635.1 Crocuta crocuta | reverse complement strand
CTAGCTTCAGAATGATCTGCATAATCTGATACTGTGTATATAAAGTTTAAGAGCATGTAGAGCAATGGAGCAATACCAGAATTGCTACAGATACATAAACATAGGTAGAAATATAGAAACATCAGAGGAATAATAAACACCAAATTTGGGATAGTGGTTCCCAGGGGTGGAGACCAGGAGAGAGGGAGGAGAGGAGGAAGAGGAATGGGATTAAGGAAGGACACGTGGGAGACCAGTTTGTTTCTGTGGTTCTTTTTTAAAACTAGGTGGTGGGTACAGGGTATTTATTACATAATAATCGAGGGTCAGACTGTCTGGGCTTGAATATGCCTTGTACAAATCCCTCAAGTTCTCTGAGCCTCGGTTATTTCACCTGTCAATAACAGGATTGCACTACGAGCTCTCCATATGTCATTTAGACTTCACAACAACCCTCTGAGGTATTATTATCTCTGCTTTANGTTTGCTTCTCTCCCTTTCCCCCACCATTTCTGCCCTTCTTCTCCCCCTTGTTCCTCCGACAGCCCAGGATTTCAACCCCGGCCTCGTGACTCCAAAGCCCACACTTGTGCATGCCCAACCTAACTCATGGGAGTTAATGTGAGGAGTTGATGTATAAGAAATCCCTTTGGAAATTGTAATTATAGATGCGAATGGCGAGGATGATCATGGGAATGTTGGCAAAAATTGAACAGTTACAAGTGAACTCATGCTTTTCAGCTAGTGCCTAAGATTAGAGGCAAATAGAATAGTTCATGCTTCAATGAACTAGTGGAATGTGGGATGGGGTACAGAAGGCTACCTGTCCAAGGACAGAGTGACAGAGACTGAGGGAAGGAAAGAAAGAGGTAGAACAGGGGTGGGGAATCGTCTTCTATCAGGAGCCCTGACTGAAAGGAAAGAGAACTACCGGTAGCCACACGCTAGTAGAAAGCAACCTATTTCAGTATTTTTAAGAGATCTGAATATCTACCGAACAGCCAGATTATCTGCCTCTAAAATTAAGCATAAAGAAAAGGAATCTACATTCAAAAGATACAATGAAGACTGAGAGTAATAATGGCAGTGTTTATAAGGACTGGGGCAATGGGCAGCCTCATATACTGCAGGAGGGAGAGTCAACTGATACAACCATTCTGGAGGGCAGTTTGGCAATAGAAAGCTTTAAAGTGTCTGAATGCCCTTCGGCCATTTTGTTCTTCTCTAGGCATTTAGTCTAAAATGATTGGACCATATATATTGGACCAAAGACATATGTATGTTTGTGAATACACACACACACGCGCACACACACGAGTTTGTATTTTACAGGGTTGTAAAAACTGTCCAATGACTGAAGGTTGGCTACATATATTATGGTAACCCCCGTGCAGTATACTGATATGCACTATATTGACATAGGTGAAAAAGAAGATTAGAAAATATTCTTTATAATATAGTCTATTACATAAAAGTATAGCTATTTTTGCATGGAAACTATGAATAAATAGGAGCTAAAATATTATTAGTGATTATCTTTGAGTGACAGGATTGCAATCTCTTTCTCCTTCATTTGTGCTTCCTAATTTTTCTACAATGGAGACACATTTAACAATTTTCAAAAGATATGACAAATTCCCCCTTGGTTGTCAATTACAGCCAATTAAAGAGGGAGACAAAGTGGGGTGTCTGAGTGGCTCAGTCAGTTAACCGTCCAACTTCAGCTCAGGTCATGACCTTGCGATTCGTGGGTTTAAGGCCTGCGTGGGGCTCTGTGTTGACAGCTCGGAGCCTGGAGCCTGCATCAGATTGTGTCTCCCTCTCTCTCTCTCTGCCCCTCCCCCATGTTCGCTCTCTCTCCCAAAAATAAACATGAAAAAGTTTTTAAAAAGAGGGAGAGAAAGAAAAGGAAAAAGAAAGAAAGGAAAAAAAAAGAAAGGAAAAGACAGAGAAGATGAGGAGAGGGGAAAGTGGAGGCTGGAAGGAAGCATGGGGAGGGAGGAAATAAAGGGGTGAGGAATAAGACAGAAAAAGATCAGGAGGGGTGAGGCAGAAGGGTACGTAGGTAGTAGCCTCGCCCCTGAGGTGAGGGTGGTAAGCAGATGAATTGCTATTGGCACATCCACCTGTTTGCAAGTGGGGAGGGCATCACCCCCCACCCTTCCTGGTTCAACAGTTTAGGATCATCCGCTTTTGGTGCTACAAAAGAGCTTGTTTTCATTTTTTAAAATTCAACATCTTTTCTAAAGTTAATTATATTTGGGTTTGTTATACAAATAATACATATTAATTGTGTGAAAATCAGAAAATACAAACAAAAAATCAAAGCTCTGCCATCATGCGTTATATTCCAGAGATAACTGCTGTGAATATCTCTTGCACTTGTGGGGTGCCTGATGTCAGTAGAGTGTTCGACTTCTACTCAGGTCATGATCTCATGGTTAGTGGGTTCAAGCCCCACGTCAGACTCTGTGCTGACAGCTCGGACCCTGGAGCCTGCTTTGGATTCTGTGTCTCCTTCTCTCTCTGCCCCTCCCCTGCTTGCACTCTGTCTCTGTCTCTCTCTCTTTCAAAAATAGAAAAAAAAATTTTTTTAATCTATTGCACTTGCTTCCCAATTTGTTTCTATAATTAAACATAGGGTACCTTAGATATCTATGACTTCTTCCTCGTTGCCTTTTTGAAATAGAACTTTTTATCTGAGATCATTGTAGATTCACATGCAGTTGTAAGAAATAATACAGAGAGATCCCAGAAAGATTTTTGTTAAACAGCACATCTTTGACACAAGTGCATATCCTGCCCTACCACTGACCTTTATCACTCGATAGTATAGTATAAGCATCAATACAATACAATAGTATAGTATATACATCAACAAATGGAACTTGATAGAAAAAAACGTTACAAAATATGATGCAAATATAGGGCACCTGGGTGGCTCAGTTGGTTAAACATCCGACTCTTGATATCGGCTCAGGGGATGATCTCAGGGTCTCGTCGGTTTGAGCCCCACAGAGCCTGTGCTGACCTTACAGAGCCTGCTTGGGATTCTCTCTCTATATATCTTTCTCACTGCCCCTCCCCAGCTCGTGCTCTGTCTCTCTCTAAATGAATAAATAAACTTAAAAAATTATTTAAAAAATATGATGCAAATAAAATTATCTTCATAAAAGTAATGAAACATATAAAATAGCTAAGGAGCAAACNCTCTCTCTCTTTCTCTCTGTCCCTCACCCGCTTGTGCTCTCTCTCTCAGAAATGAATAAATGGTAAAAAAAAAAACCTAAATAAAAACAAGAAATATACACAACTTAAATGAATAATAATATAAAACTCTACTAAGGGACATAAAAATGATGCAATCAAAAGGAAAAAAACATCTTATTTCTGGATCAACATGTATTTTTTAAACTAAATATTTCTTCCTGTAGGTTATTCTGAAGATGTGCTAGGAATGTGAAAAATGATTTCGGTTTTAGAAATACAAAGTAATTGAGAGTCTTAAACAAGTTGGTTAATTTACTGGCTATTCCCCAGAATTCCTCTGATATTTAAAATTGGCTAGACTGCTTATCCACACTGTTTGTTTGTTTATTATGTTTATTTAAGTTTGAGGGAGCGAGCCAGTGGGGGAGGCGTAGAGAGAGACCAAGAATCCTTTGCAGGCTCTGTCCACACTGTCAGCGCAGAGCCCAATGTGGGGGTTCACACTCACAAACCCTGAGATCATGACCTGAGCTGAAATCAAGAATCAGATGCTTAACTGACTAAGCCACCCAGTTGCCCCTATCTCACAATATTTTAAAGGTTATGTTTGAATTAGTATTCATCAATTTGTTCTGAGCCATTTTCAAGTCAAACCCAGTTTTCAATCTAATTGGATCAAAGAGCAAAAATTATTTTAAAAAGAAGTGAAAAAATATTTCAATGTAATCTTGATCTATAGTACTGTGGCCATAGTAATGTCTCTTGTTGTTACTTGCTAGAGTTATTGTTTTCTCTGTTTCCTAGGTTTGTCTTTTTTTTTTTTTTTA
>NW_027531920.1:387776-395188 GCF_008692635.1 Crocuta crocuta | reverse complement strand
CAGAGTAACAAAAAATAACATTTTTTGATCTATCCAGGTCTTTAAAAATCTTTTAGTTAGCTGCCACCATTTGCAAATCAGGAAATTTGCGTAAAGATATGGATTTCTGGAATGCTGGATCTTTCCGTAGCCAGTCTAAGCCCATGTTCAGTTTAGCAATGAAGCAGTAGTACCACCGACAATAATAGAGACAATCAGAAGTTTTAGAAAGAAACTATTTTAAGTCTAGCACACATGTCAATTCTGTGTAATTTTGAAAAATAAGATTTTATCTCTGTCTTAGAAATATATCTATTTTGAATATTACTTGGGGAAGAGGTACCATCATCTTTTCAGGATTTGGGTCTCTGAAGGTCTTATTCTGAGCTTCGTTTCCAGTTCTTTTCCAACAATCAGAAAATTTGGCCACACTGGGCTAAAATTCCCAGTTGTTAGTCCCCACCAGACAAGGAAACCACAGTTCCAACCACTTTTTGGTTTTCTTATACTCCTCTAGTCCACTCGCCCGGTCTACTCACTTAGGTTACTTGTCTGGTGTGTGTGGCATTTCATTCAGGGGTCCCTGGCACATGCAAAGGCCAACAGAATTTTTACTTACTCTTTCGACCTTTTAAGTAACCAGGGTCAACCAGGACTACACCATCTGTGTAGAGAAGGAGAGATGGCACCCTCATCAGGAAAAATCCTTAGACTATGAAACAGAATCAATCTCTGAAATAGTTCCTCCCACTTTTCCCTTTAATTGCCCTCATCTTCTGCATGTCCCTTTTTTTTTGTCTTCCTTTTAGTCCCTAGATCCCATTCCCTTCTCCCAGGATCTTTTCCTTTTTGGACTCACTGACCAATGGGATCCACCATGTCCACATGGTCCACAAAGTCTCGTCTCCCCAGGTAGATGGCAAGCTGTTGTGGAACAACCTTGCATGTTATTCTCGTAGTCCTCATTTTTGTTCATTTGTTTGTTTTATTTTTTATTTATTTATTTTTTACAGTTTATTGTCAAATTAGTTTCCACATAACACCCAGTGCTCATCCTCATAAGTGCCCTCCTCCATGCCCATCCCCCCTCCCCCCCACATCCATCAGTCCTCAGTTTTTGTCAGCATTCAAGAGTCTCTCGTGGTTTGCCTCCCACTCACTCCCCAATTATTTTTCCCCTTCTTCTCCCCCACGGTCCTCAGTTAAGTTCCTCCTAATCCTCCTANTCTTGAAGGATGTACCCAACTATCCCTTTTGCCCTCTCATTTGCCCAGCTAGGCCAAGTTCTCTCACCTTCCCATTGGAGGAGGTCTTCTTATACACCCTATAAAGAGAAAATCAAGAAGAAAATAGAGGTTCATTGGGAGAGAAGGGAAGAGAATAAGGGAGAGGAAAGAAAGGGAAGTGGGGGAGAAAAAGGGAAATATTCCTAGGATTAGAAGAGGCCCAAGGAACATGAAACGGTTCAAAGGTGGAGGTAATTGGAGTAGAGTTCAAGCTACAGGTTGGGGAAAAGTTGGAGACTCCACTACCCCAAAGGCAAGTACTTGGATTTGGGTAGGGGCAAGTCACAGAATCAGAGAATTAGAAAGAATTCTTACTTACCTTGACATGTTGGCCACGGAGTTGATGTTGTGCCTTTTCTGAGAAGAAGGAAAGAAGAGGAAGACTCTGGGATACCATCTAGGCACACCACACTAGTGTGGTGTAACCATTCCTCCTTAAATACATGCCTCACCAGTATCAAATGACTTATATTCTCCCTCCTGCCAAGACTATTTATTCAGCATACTCTCACCCATCCCAGACACGGGGGAGAAAAACGCAGTTTTACAAATTGTCGTCTAACCATATTGCCTATTCTCCACAAAGGGCATGGCTGCCTGGAATAGCTGGAGCACTCTTGAGCACCCTACTTGAGAAGGAACTTGTCTGGATGAAGGCTCAAGAGAAGTCTCCATCTAGCCAAGTATGAGGAAAATTGGACCGGATGAGGCTGGATATCACCTAACACCAACAGTAGGTGTCCAGACATGTTTGTTAGATACATGAATGAATGGATGAATGAATGAATACCGAAAGCATGGATTCTGTCTGCTTTTGCTCCTGCAGTGGATTCTGAGCCTGAGTTCACCTCATGGTGGCCTTAATTCTCAGGTAAGAGAGGAGAAAGTTGTGGGAGAGAAGGGGTTGGTGCCCTCATGCTCTTGGTTGTTGGTAGCAGAAAGTTCTATGGAGGTTGAAAGCCTTCCTTGAATCTGTTCATCACTCTCTTCACCTTCCCCCAATTTTCCCAGTCTTATCCCCATCCCCATCCCCAGGTGCTAGACCTTGGAGTAAGGACCCTTAGAGAGAGGGAGATGTCTGTCTAGTGCTTCTCTTTGATGCACATTAGGTCTGGCCTGAGGGGTGAACTTAGGGGAGACGCTAGAGGTCTCTCACAGGGTTTTTCGGCCCAAGTGCCTGCTGGTTGTGTCAAGAAAGGTGTTCTTCAAGTGCTCCTTGATATATTGATGGGGATGCTAAAGGCAAGGGATATGGGACCTAGTACAGGCTAGAAGTAGAGGACTTTGGACTGTTACCTTGGGAGAGAGATGAAGTTCACATCCGTCTCCAGGTCTGGTTGCTATGCTCGCCTCCCCAGCCTCTTATACTTAAGGTCCTTTGAGTGTTTAGATTGGTGGGGGTCAGCGAAGAAGAATAGAGTTCTGGGGAGGGTGTAAAACACTTCTTTATAAATAGCTCAGGTGGCAATCATTTGGAAAGCAGATTAAAGACTAAAAGATTAGTGTCTAAAGATTAGTAAGTTCTTGCTGCTGGGACAGGGTGGGGGTTGGTGTTGAGGCTGATGGTATTAAAGTCAAGGGAGCTTGAGAAGAGCTACAGGGTTTTGGCCTTATGAGGCCTTGAACCTGAGGACTGGGATCAAAGGGGAGTCAGAGACATTAAAGGAAAAGCCTTGTGAGGGATAGAAATGTAGGACTCAAAGTACAGGCCTTTGTGATTCTGAAAGGAGAGTCTTGTGTCACACTCTAGTGTTTCTGTATCTCTTGATCAGCTATTACAGGCCACACAAAAGCCAAGAGTATGGGAAAGAGTGCCTCCTTGCCAGGCCCACACCACGTGGGATGTGGGACTCTTGAATCCTACTGTTTAGAAGCCTTGATTATCCCAGCTTATGTGCACAGCAGGAGTCAATCTCCTGTAAGTGGGGGTGGTGATTGGGGAGGGGAGTTTGAGTGTATTGAGCTGTGTGTGCACATGTCTTGTGAGCCTTGAACTTTTCTTGTTGGAGAGGAAGATATCAAAGGATTCTAGGCCCAGGAGCAGGTGATCCTGAAAGGTTGTTGTATGTGGAGGGAATAGGCAACTGACATTTGTATCACCCCCGCCTAGAGTAAACCTTCCCCCTCAGTTTCCGATTCTCCCCAGTCCAACTAAGTCCATGTTATAGTCTCTAAGCAGCTTCACTTGCCTCATATGACCACTCATGGAATTAGAGATATTTCTGTCCTACAGCTGCCAGGACTCCCACAGTGGCAGCAGCAATAGTAGTCTTCCTTTTATGGCTGTCCTTCTCATAGGGGCCGGGTCCAGGCTTTGTGGACCTAGCGAATATAGAGACAGAACCTCCAAACTCTGGGGATACAGAACCCTAGCCTGCCTCCACCTCCCCATAGAGCTGGCTGACCGTCAGTATCTATCCATAGATGCCAGACCCTCAACCCTCATTCCTCAAGGGATGGCTTTGGCTGTGGTTCAGAGGGCTGAGCCTTCCCTACCTCCAGCTCCTTACTGTGGCTGCTGGACAGCTGATACCTGTCCTATATTCTTTTTGTATAACTAACTGTGTTAGCCTTTGCCATTTCTTGCCAGTATATGACCCAGGGGCTTGTATTTTAGTCGATGTTACTCTGCCCTTCTCAAGGATTTTCAGATAGAGGCAGACTCTTCAGGGACCATAGTGGCACGGAAACTAATGCTGGACATACAGGAAAGAGTTACGTACTTGCCAAGGTTGGTGTCTGTGGAGAAGGCAAAACTTCAGAACGAATGCACTTTTGGACTAGCCTTCAGCTCTTTTTTGTCTTTAGACCCACACTTGAAGCATCTCCCCTCTTTCAGCTCAGATCCATGGTCCTCTCAGCAGGAAGAAAATAGATCTGATAGGTCTTTAATTCATTACTATGATTGAACTTAAATCATTATCTCTTTTCTAGGAACATGTGCATTTCTTGACTGAGGTATAATTTACAAACAGCAAATTAATCGCACCACTTGAGGTATTTGTATTTACTGCGGTGGGCTGAATTATGGACCCCAAAGATATAGAGTCCTAATCCCTGGAACCTATGAATGTTACCTTATGTGGCAAAAAGGACTTTGCAGGTATGATTAAATTAAGGGCCTTGAGATGGGGAGTTTGCTCTGTATCATCTAGGTGGGCCCTAAATTTAACCACTAGTCTCTTTAAAGAGGGAAAACTCTGTTTCCCTCTACAGCTTCTCTGTAGCTAGAAGGAGATTGGGCTACAGAAACAAGGCAATATGAGAACTGAAGCAAGATGCTATGTTACTAGCTTCGAAAATGGAGGAAGGAGCCACAGTCAAGGAATGCAGCTTTCAAAGCCAGAAAGGACAAGGGCATGGATTCAAACTCATAGCCTCTTATGCTGTTGCAGTTCAGGTGTAGCCTGGCTGGCAACTTGATTTTGGCCCAATGAAACTGATTTTGGACTTTTTGCCTCCAGAACTGTAAGAGAATAAGTGCTTTTTTAAGCCACCAAGTCTATGGTAAATTGTTCTACAGTATCAATAGGAAACTAATCCACCTGTGTGTAGTGTACATGCATATAAACATTACCTGGATCAAGATAAAAAACATTTCCATCTGCTCCCAAAATTCCCTTGTGTCCCTTTCCAGTTTGTAGTCCCCAAAAGAATTATCACCAGTTTCATTTTGATCAAACATATTTTCATTTTCTTGTAGGATTTATTCCTGGGCTTCCAAGGTGGCTCAATATTTGCAAATCAATCAGCATGATATGCCACATTAAGAAAAGAAAGAATCATATGATCCTTTCAATAGATTCAGAAAAAGCATTTGACAAAGTACAATAGCCATTCATGATAAAACATATCCCTCAATAAAGTACAGTTGGAGGAAACATATCTCAATATAATAAAGACCATATATGAAAAGCTCACAGCTAATATCATCCTCCAAGGGGGAAAAACTGAGAACTTGTCCTCTATGTTAGGAAAAAGACAGGAATGTACATTCTCCCCACTGTTATTTAACGTAGTACTGGAATTTCTAGCCACAACCATCAGAAACACAAGGAAATACAAAGCATCCAAATTGGCAAGGAAGAAGTAAAACTTTCACTGTGTGCAGATGACAGGATACTCTATATAGAAAAGCCAAAGTTTCCACCAAAAAACCTGCTAGAACTGATAAATGAATTAAGTAAAATTTCAGGATACAAAATCAGTATACAATAGAAATCTGTTGTATTTCTATACACTAATAATGAAGCAGCAGAAAGAGAAGTCAAGGAATAAATCCCACTTACAATTGCACCAAAACCCATAAGATACCTGGGAATAAATCTAACCGAAGAGGTAGAAGACCTGTCCTCTGAAAACTATAAAACACTGATGAAAGAAATTGATGACACAAAGAAATGGAAAAACATCCCATGCTCATGGATTGGAAGAACAAATGTTGCTAAATTGTCTATATTACCCAAAGCAATCTACACGTTTAATGCAATCCCTGTCAAAATACCACCAGCATATTTCACAGAGCTAGAACAAAACAATCCGAAAATTTGTATGGAACCACAAAAGACCCTGAATAGCCAAAGCAATCTTGAAAAAGAAAAGCGAAGGTGGAGACATCACAATTTCAGGCTTCAAGTTATAGTTCAAAGCCATAGTAATCAAAACAGTATGGTACTGGCATAAAAACAGATACATGGATCAATGGAACAGAATAGAAAACCCAGAAATGAACCCACATTAATGGTCAATTAATCTTCAACAAAGCAGGAAAGAATATCCAATGGGAAAAAGATAGTCTTCAACAAATGGTGTTGGGAAATCTGGACAGCAACGTGCAAAAGAATGAAACTGGACTACTTCTTACACAATACACACAAAAAACCTCAAAAGGGATGAAAGACTTAAATGTGAGGCAGGAAACTATTAAAATCCTAGAGGAGAACACAGGAAGTAACCTGTTTGACACTGGCGATAGCACCTTCTTACTAGATACGTCTCCTGAGGCAAGGGAAACAAAAGCAAACATGAATTATTGTGACTTCATCAAGGTAAAAGCTTCCATACAGTGAAGGAAACAATCAACAAAACTAAAAGGCAACCTGCTAAATGGGAGAAGATATTTGCAAATGATATACCTGATAAGAGCTAGTATCCAAAATCTATAAAGAACTTATAAAACTCAACACCCAAAAACCAGATAATCCAGTTAAAAAACGGGCAGAAGATATGAATAGACATTTTTCCAAAGAAGACATATAAATGGCCAACAGACACGTAAGATACTCAACATTACTCATCATCAGGGGAATACAAATCAAAACTATAAAGATACCCCACACCTGTCAGAATGGCTACAATCAACAACACAGGAAACAACAGGTATTGGTAAGGATACAGTAAAAGGGGAACCCTCTTACTCTGTTGGTGGGAATGCAAACTGGTGCAGCCACTCTGGAAAATAGTACGGAGGTTTCTTAAAAAGTTAAAAATAGAACTGCCCCGAGATTCAGCAATTGCACAACTTGGTATTTATCCAAAGGATACAAAAATACTAATTTGAAGGGATGCATGCACACTGATGTTTATAGCAGCATTATCTATAATAGCCTAATTATGGAAAGAGCTGAAATGTCCATCAATCAATGAATGGATAAAGAAGTGATGGTATGTATATATGTGTATGTATGTATGTGTGTGTGTATATACATTATGTATGTTCATATATAATGTATAATGTATGTGTGTGTGTATATATAATGGAATATTACTCAACCATAAAATAGAATGAAATCTTGCCATTCGCAAAGATGTGGATGGAGCTAGAGAGTATAATGCTAAGCAAAATAAGTCAGTCAGAAGAAGACAAAAGCATATGATTTCACTCATACGTAGAATTTAAGAAACAAAACAAATGAACATGGTGGGGAAAAGAAAACCAAGAAACTGACTCTTAACTATAGAGAAAAACTGATGGCTACCAGAGGGGAGGATGGGTGAAATAGGTGATGGGGATTAATAAGAAGGGGTGCACTTGTGATGAGCACCGGGTGCTGTATGTAAGTGTTGAATCACCATATTCTACACCTGAAACTAATATTACGCTGTATGGTAATTAACTGGAATTTAAATAAAAACTTGCAACACCAT
>NW_027531920.1:386593-387371 GCF_008692635.1 Crocuta crocuta | reverse complement strand
TGTGTTTACATTTTCTGAGGAGGTCAGAGAAAGAAGGCAAAGGAATGCATCTCTGATTATGGAGTTTCTGGCCCTTATGATAGATTGAGCGGAGAGGTTTTTTTTAGGTCCTAACCCACCTCACTTGCACACCCCAATGATTTTCCCAGCCAGGCTTTCCAATTAGGAAGTGATGATCAGATCTCTGAGTGAGAAAGGGATGGGTTATTCAGTAAGGGGTTGTAGCAGACAGAATTGTTTGTCGACTCAGTAGCCACCTCCCCCCCTTCTTTCTTGTGGGCAGAATCTCCATTTTCTCTGCCAGTCATGGTCATTTCATCCCTCCTGCCAGTGACTGGTTTAGTTATAGGCATGATGTAATTCAGGCCACTGAGATATGAAAGGAAGTGTGCTACGGAGATCCTGAGAAAGGTGTCCTGAGTAACAGCAGTAAACACACAGGAAGAGAGGCCTTCCTCTCCTACCATTGAATGTTGCCATGTTTGTATACAATGCCTGAAGTGTAACAGCCATCTTCTGACCATGAGAGTTGCTAAAAAACATGCCGAGGGGTTGCAGATCAGAAAGATGGAAAGAGTCAGGATTTTTTAAAATGTTTACTTATTTTTGAGACAGAGAGACAGAGCACGAGCGGGGGAAGTGTAGAGAGAGCCTGGTTCAAAGGCAGGCCTGCCTGGGTTCAAATCTTGACTCTCCCCCTAAATAGCAGACTATATTCTTCTTGCCTTAGTCTCCTCATCAGCAGAATATATATACAATATATACAAGGGCTTATATT
>NW_027531920.1:380048-386558 GCF_008692635.1 Crocuta crocuta | reverse complement strand
AGATTATAACTGTCAGAATCATTCAATTCAACAAAGTATAACTGAATCATTCATTCATTCAATAAACATTTATTGAACACCTACTGTGTGCAAGGTATCTGTTTCCTTAATTCTGAACTGGAAGGCATTTTTTTTGGACAAGGTGTATAATTTGGAAAAAAAATACCTGGAACATATGGGTTTTTTTTTTTAAAGCTTATTTATTTATTTTGAGAAGGAAGGGAGGCAGAGAGAGGATCCCAAGCAGGCCCCACGCTGTCAGTGTGGAGCGCGACTCGGGGCTCAAGCCCACAAACCATGAGATCAAGACTTGGACACCTAACCACCTGAGTCATCCAGGTGCCCCTGGAATATAAGTTATTATACTTTACTGGGAAGTCTGTGGGAAAGACAGCGGTGAAACCAGGAGCTTTTCCTCAAGGAGCTCTGGGTCTAGTGTAAGGGTGGGAGAATGAGGACATGGACAAAAATACAAATGAGTATAGTTCTTTTTTTTTTTCTTTTTATTTATTTCTAGGAGAGAGAGAGAGAGAGAGAGAGAGAGACAGCGTGAGCAGGGGAGGGTCAGAGAGAGAGGGAGTCACAGACTGAAGCAGGCTCCAGGCTCTGAGCTGGCAGTCAGCACAGAGCCCGACGCGGGGCTCGAACCCACGAACCGCGAGATCATGACCTAAGCGAAAGTCGGACGCTTAACCGACTAAGCCACCCAGGCGCCCCCAAATGAGTATAGTTCTATGCAGTTTGTAGTATGTGCCATAATCTCAGTAGAAATCAAATGCAGTATGAGTGTGAGAGATAAATTTTGATTAGAATCTGCATGCTGTAGTCTTATTGGTCATCATTAATTATTCATAACTTCTTTTTTTGAGAGGGCACAAGTGGGTGAAGGGCAGAGAGAGAGGGAGAAAGGGAATGAGAGAGAAAGAGAGACCGAGAGACAGGGATAGAGAGACAGGGGTCGCTCGAAGTGGGGCTTGGACTCACCAACTGTGAGGTCATGACCTGAGCCAAAGTCAGATGCTTAAACGACTGAGCCACCCACCCAGGTGCCCCAATTAGTCATACGTTCTAAGTTAAATCATGAGAGTGGATGTTGAAAGAAAGAGGGAGAGAGAAATGGTAGAGTGAGGAGAGGAAGGGGAAGAGGAAGAAGGGAGAAGGGAGAAGCGCTGTAGGAGTAAGCCTTGGGGAAGGGTCACATTTGGAGGAAGGAGAACAAAAAGAGCCAAGGAATAAGTTGGAAGGGATCATCCAGAGGACTTAGGAGAATCAGAGTAATGCAAAGTCACAGAGACAAAGGTGAGGGAGAGTATCACAGAAGACCGCGAGTGTGGCCTGCAGCATTTCATAAGGCACAAATCATTCCTTTCGGCCCAGGTGATGTTGGGCGAGGTTTTTTCCTGAAGTAGCCACTGGGCGGCAGCTGTGTCCAGGGACGAGCAGAAACCGAGCTGAGTTAAACCGGCCTGAAGCAGGAAAAGCAGCAAGCTGGCTCAGGTCGGTGCTTCTCTAGTGTAGAGGACGCTGCAGTGACCCCCTGGGTGTATACCAAGCCTCAAATCACACTTGTTCTCCTCTGAGGAGATCAGCTTCATTCCTAGGAGCAAAGTAATAATACAAAATACTGTATGATGAGAAGCATTTCATGCTTTACGAAGTCTTTTCATACGTATTGACTCATTAGATATTCAGGAAACCCTGAAAAGTTGGTGTTATTATCCCCATTTCATTGGTGAGAAAACTAAGTTACAAAGAGGTGTCTGGCATTACACAACTAATGCGTGGAGAAACAAGAACATGGATTCATACCCATCTGGCTCCAAACACCTGGGCCTTTTGTGCAATAGTCACAGCAGTCAGCTGTCCAGGACTCAGGCTATGACTGCTTCTTCCTCCATGCCTCCCTTTTATCTACCCCCACCCTGCCACAGGGCAAGGATCGCCAGGTTTCCCCTATCTAGGTTTCTGGGCTTCCAGGAGATCTAGATCCTAGATTCTAGAGCCTCCCTTGCAGGTCTGCCTCCTCTCACTCCCAGAATCCAGCCAGGCGACATTCTCAGGACCTGCAAATCAGGTTCAGAGTCCCCATTTCCCCCAGTTCCCTTCAGAGTGGATTCTGCTACAGACCACACCCCCATCCCCTACTCACCCCATCTTCCGAGTCCACCAGGCCCGAGGCTTGCCCCTATGCCTAAGACCCCCGTAATCCTGGAACCTTAGTTAGCCCCAGGAGCCCCAGATCCAGAGCTCCCGACAAGTTGGCATTCTCTGGCCCTCAGCCCTTAGACACCTAGGCTTGGTTTCTGTACTTTCTCTGCCGTATTCAGACCAGGGTCTCCTGGGGTGATAGAGAGAGATGAAAGGTAGTGTTTGGGAAGAGGCAGAGTCCGTGAGGGAGGCTTGTTGGCTAACCTCCTTGGGGAGGAGTGAACTGCATTCTCTCCGCCTCCTTTTATGTGTGCAATATGCATCTTGAAATTGACAGGCTGAAGAATGAACCCCCAGTCTTTCCCCAAACCTGCTTCTCTCAGAGCTTTTCCCATCTCTGTCTACAGTAACTCCATTCCTCCGGTTGCTCAGGTCAGAAATCTTAGAGTCATTCTTAAGTCCTCTCTTTCTCTCACACCCCACATCAGTAAATCTTGTTGTCTCTACTTTCAAAATCTAGTCGGCGGGGGGTGGGTGCCTTGGTGGCTCAGTCGGTTAACCTGATTTTGGCTCAGGTCATGGTCTCACGGTTTGTGAGTTCAAGCCCCGCATAGGGCTCTGTGCTGACAGAGCGGAGCCTGTTTGGGATTCTCTCTCTCCTTCTTTCTCTGCCCCTCTCCCACTCACATGTGTGTGTATACCCTCTGTCACTCAAAATAAACACACTTAAAAACTCTATATAAACCAGACCCCAACACTTGTCTCTTTTAAACCCTCAAATGGGTTCCCATTCACTGAAAGTAAAAGCCAAGTAGCCTTCACAATGGCTTCCGAGGACCTTCATGATCTGGTCCCGGCCACACTCTCTGACGTCATCTCTACATTTCTCCTTCCTCACAACCACCTCTGGTCTTCATCCAAAGTCACCCTAATATTTAAAGCAGCAACCTTCTCTATTCCCCATGTCCTTTCTTCTCTATTTCCCTTCCTGCCTTTATTTTGCTCCATAGTAATGATTACAATCTATATACATTTTACTTGTTGATTTTATTTTCTTTTCCCTCCCCACTAGCCTGGGAGCTCCATTAGAGTCAGAGTCTTTCTTTGTTTTACTCACTACTAGTGAACTGCCGGTATGTAGACCTGGACCAAGCACACAGTAGGGTCTCAGTAAACATTTGCTTATCTCTTTCCTGGATTATGGGCGGTGGCTTTAGAGAGGCAAGTAAGCATAGCAATTAAGTACCAGGATGCTAGAGCCTGGTTCAAAGGCAGGCCTGCCTGGGTTCAAACCTTGACTCTCCCCCTAAATAGCAGACTATATTCTTCTTGCCTTAGTCTCCTCATCAGCAGAATAATAGTACCTCTTTTATAGAGAACTTGTTGGGTCATCAATAAGCATAAAGCACTTAGAATAGTGCCTTGCACGTAGTAAGTGCTATATAGGCAGTGTTTATAATTATATGCACCTGGAGTTGAGATTTATATCAGTAGTATAGATTTTCCAAAGTCTTTCCGTGTGTTGTCTTGCATTTGCCCACGTCAACGTTCATTCATTTCCCATGTTTCTCCTCGCTTACACAGAGTGATATGATATCCCTGTAGCTGTAGTCATCTCCTGTGGCCTGGCTTTTCGTCTATAAACTTAGATGTTTCCCCGCGTACTCCCTCCTACAGTCATTTAGAAACTGTTAAATAGTAATCTTCCTGGGCCCCGGTTTCCCAATCTGTACGTGAGTGGGTTGGACTAGATAATCTGGATGGGCTTTTCTAGCTCTGACGATCTCCCGGGACGGGAAGAAGTCAGGCCCCACCCCCAAACCCGCCCTCTTGGATATGCCCTCTGGCTGCCAAGGGGAAAGGTGACAGAATCATCTGGGCTCAGCTTCAAGGGGACCAGGTAGGAGACATGCCAAGTTTCTTGCACGAGGGCGGTGATGGGGTTCCTGGGCTGGAGCAGGCAGGGGGAAGGCATCAGAAGTGAGTGTCGTGTGGAGACCCTGGGAGCAGGGTGAGGGGAAAGGTCAAGGCACCATGGGGAGAAATGCTGTAATGGGCTAGGACACAACTTGGGTCTGGGCATCTTCCTACATTGGACAGTCCTGCTGGACCTGCACCCCTCCGGGTAGCCAAGATCTAGTGGACAGAGCCAGCGGCAGCATGGGAACAACCCAAGCTCACTGCCTGCCCTACTGAGCCCCAGCGCCACCTGCTGCCCGCCACTCCTGAGGACGGACCAAAGGGGCTTGGGCAGAGGCCAGGCCGGCCCGGGTGCACCCAGACGTCCTCCTCTCGCTACTCCTAGTGTTTCAGTCATGGTGCTCCCCGTTCTCTGCTTTTTGGGCTCAGAGCAGGGATGGGAGGCCAGGGAAATCCGGCCACCCTCACTTCTGCCCCTTCTACCTCTAGGGGGACCATGGCCTGTGCAGAGCCCCCTCTGCTCACAACCCTAGGCCCCAGCCCGGATCCTGGTGACAGCGAGGCGGAGCTCAACTGCTGGTTTGATGAGGAGTTCAAGTTCATCCTGCTGCCTGTGAGCTACACAGTTGTCTTTGTGTTGGGCTTAGGTCTCAATGCCCCGGCCCTCTGGCTCTTCCTCTTTCGCCTCCGACCATGGGACGCAACGGCCACCTACATGTTCCACTTGGCCTTATCAGACACTTTGTACGTGCTGTCACTACCCACCCTCATCTACTATTATGCGGCCCGCAACCACTGGCCCTTTGGTACTGGGCTCTGCAAGCTCATCCGCTTTCTCTTCTATTGGAACCTCTACTGCAGTGTCCTTTTCCTCACCTGCATCAGTGTGCACCGCTACCTGGGCATCTGCCACCCACTGCGGGCACTACGCTGGGGCCGGCCTCGATTTGCAGGCCTTCTCTGCCTGGCGGTTTGGTTGGTCGTAGCCAGCTGCCTTGTGCCCAACCTGTTCTTTGTCACAACCAGCCCCAAGGGAGATACCATCCTGTGCCATGACACCACTCGGCCTGAGGAGTTTGACCACTATGTGCACTTCAGCTCAGCAATCATGGGGCTGCTCTTCGGCGTGCCCTGCCTGGTCACTCTTGTCTGCTATGGACTCATGGCCAGGCGCCTGTATCGGCCCTTGCCGGGGGCTGCCCAGTCATCTTCTCGTCTGCGTTCTCTCCGCACCATTGCCGTGGTGCTGACCGTCTTTGCTGTCTGCTTTGTGCCTTTCCACATCACCCGCACCATTTATTACATGTCAAGGCTGTTGGAAGCTGACTGCCAGGTGCTGAACATTGTCAACGTGGTCTACAAAGTGACTCGGCCTCTGGCCAGTGCCAACAGCTGCCTGGATCCTGTGCTCTACCTGCTCACTGGGGACAAGTATCGCCGTCAGCTCCGGCACCTCTGCAGTACTGGTGGGCCCCAGCCCCGCGTGCCTGCCTCCTCCCTGGCACTGGTGTCCCTGCCTGAGGACAGCAGCTGCAGGTGGACATCCACCCACTGGGACGGTGGCTTCCCTATCTCTGGGGCAGATAGACTGTAACGGTGGGAGCCAGGAAGTAAGAGGAAAAAGGGTGAGTGCGGGGCAGAGGTGAAGGAACTCAGTAGTTACACCCAATATGGCTGCTGCTTCCTCTTTTCCAGACTCTGGAGAGAGGCTGACGCCCTGAGGATTGAGAGGAACCAGGGAAATCATGTGTGACCCCATCTCTCATAAACCCTTCAGATGTCCTCTCTCTTTTTTTTTTTTTTAGCCAAAGGCATTAACAGACACTTTTCTTTCTCTTTGTTTCTGTCTCTTTCCTGCTACCATTAGTCCTGTCTCTTGATCTCACAAGGCTTCCAAAAACCTCACCCAGTCTTCTTGCCCTTCCCTTTTCCCTCACATATTTGTATGGCATGTGCTCCTTCCACCAGATCAGAACATTAGACTGAAGAGGTGGAGAAGACCCATCTCAGGATGGGTCTGCTTTATCGGACGTTGATAGCCAGAATCAAGAGGTGGGGGCACCAGCATATCACAGATGCCACGGGCGTGACATATGTAGTGCCCACACCCACATCCCACTTCCTGGTTTCTCTCAAAGAAAGCATAATCTTGCCTCCCGAAGTGCTGAGATAGGGCTCAGTCCCAGACAGCCTGCATGCTGGGGTCCCCACATGCAGCTGGAGGTATGGCACTGGTGAACGGATGTATAGCCGTGAGGCAGAGAGGGAGCCCTGAGTTTTACCATGGGGTGGGTACCTTGCCTCACGGGGCGGGGCCCAAGTCAATACCAGCCTTTGGAACAGGACCTCCTTTATGATGTTTGCTGAGAGCATATTTGACTGTTCTCCGGTACTTAATGAAACGAACAGAGGATGGCTTAGAAAGAGATGGGGGCCCTCTGA
>NW_027531920.1:372376-380013 GCF_008692635.1 Crocuta crocuta | reverse complement strand
ACAGGAGTAGGAGGGTGGGTGGGTACGCTTGGGCAGCTAACTTGGGCACTGACTCCCAAACCTCAGGAAGTAAGAGTGTGTAGGCAGCCGTTCCTAGGAAAGGAGTAGGCAAGCCCCACTCTGAAACTGCCTTCTAGCCCACTGGTCCCCTGAGTTTCCAGCCTGCCTTTTCTTTTGCTCCACTCTTGCTGACCTGTCTGTAATCTCTTACTTGTCTGTCTAAGGAGTCTCTCTGGAGAGTAAAACTGCAGCAGGTCGTCAGAACAAAATGACTTCAGTGCCCCTGAGTCTCCCTTTGCGTCCTTCCACGTGCTCCCTCTTTCTGCCTGCTTCCCGTGACTCTTTCCATTAGGAGTAAATGGACTGGCCAGTTCCTTACTAGTTTCGCTGTCTCACGGCCACTGCCCGGACGGTTACATACGGTGTTTTTCGTCCGTAGTCTCTCTTTTATTCCTGTGACCATAGGCCCCTTGCCCATCACCTCTCCTCACCACTGCNTGTCTCACGGCCACTGCCCGGACGGTTACATACGGTGTTTTTCGTCCGTAGTCTCTCTTTTATTCCTGTGACCATAGGCCCCTTGCCCCTCCCCTCTCCTAACCACTGATCTCACCAAGTAAAGCTGCTTTCCCCGTCACAACCGACCCGGTCTCCTCCATTTCTCAAGTCCATTTAACTCCCATATGTTTTCTCAGGACTAACTGCCCAGACTTTGTGGTCTGCTACTTTCAGGCTGTCTTCCCTTACACTATAACTTTAGTTAAATACCTCGATTTTCTCCTTGGGCCACTTTTCTCCTCTATCCTATATGAGAGGAGATTGCAGGTGAAGCCAGAGCACAGGGCTGATTTGACCCACTGAAACCTCATGTCTTGGAATTTCATCTAAACCCCCATTTTTATTAGCCTGCTGAGTTCCTAGTGAATGTTCCGGAGCAAGTGTTTCCTGTATTTTCCACCTTCTCAAGGCTCCAACTTCATCCTAACCTACGACCTTCTAAGAGTTACCTTGAGCCAATGAAACTGAGAAGATCTAATACCTCAACTTCTTTCTGCTTCATTCATGATAACTCTACTTTTGAAAAAATTTTTTAAATATTTATTTTTGAGACAGAGAGAGAGCGAGAGAGTGAGAGAGAGAGAGAGAGAGAAAGAGGGCACATGAGTAGGGAAGGAGTTAGAGAGGGAGGGAGACACAGCATCTGAAGCAGGCTCCAGGCTCTGAGCTGTCAGCACAGAGCCCGATGCGGGGCTCAAACTCACAAACTGTGAGATCATGACCTGAGCCGAAGTCGGACGCTTAACTGACTGAGCCACCCAGGCGCCCCCACTCTACTTTTATATCCGCTTTGTCTTTCTTCCTTTCTTCCCTGCAGACCCCACATAAGAGGTGACTCTCTTATGTTTTCCTTTGTTCGTCTCTTTTGATCACTTTTAGTCTTTCCATAACTGATTTCATCCCATCTCAAACAAAACAAAACAAAACAAAACACACACACAACAGAGGTGCCTGGGTGGCTCAGTCGGTTGAGTGTTCAACTGTTGGTTTCAGCTCAAGTCATGATCTCGCAGTTCATGAGATGGAGGCTCATGTTGGGCTTTGTGCTGACAGCGTGGACCCTGCTTGGGATTCTCTCTCTCTCTCTGCCCCTTTTCCACTTGTTCTCTCTATCCCTCTCTCAAAATAAATAAACATTTTTTAAAAGCCACACATGACAAAACCCAACCAAACGAAAATAAAGCATTATCACCAATACTTTGACCATGCTGTCTCTTGTAGTTAACATTCTACTCATTTTATTCACTTCACTGTCAGGTTTCTAGAAAGAGTACCATAACTATCATTATAATGTCACCCCTTAACTTTCTGAACCTGATTTCCTTCTGAACCTGGAAGAACACAAATTACTTCATAAGCAAGATCTTTAGTGATCTCTCTTCTATATTCCTCTTTGACTATCTCTACTTCACTTTAGCTTCTTGCATATCCTGTTTAAAAGTTTTATGAAAATGACATTAAAAAATTCCACTATGACAACACTAAAGAAAATTCTGAAAGAAAATATTCACCTATACTTCCAAACCCTAGACAAGTGTTTTCATTTATCTATGTTCCATGCTTTTCCAGTTCGCATAATACATACTTATATTTTATATAAGTGTAAGCCTAGTGTACATATATTTTTAAATTTTGCCTTAAAAATTTTAATTGTAAATACTGTCTTTGTACTGCAGTTTTTCATGTTTATCATTTCAATAGCTACATAAAGTCACATCAGTGAGTAGATTGTATTTTATTTGACTATTCCCTTATTATTGGACATTTAGGTGATTCCCACTTTTTCTGTGCTTTGAACATCCCAATGCACATGGCTTTTTTTCTTCCTTGCAAGAAGAAAACTTGTCCTGTTGCTAGGACAAGTTCCCAGGAGTGGGCTTACCAGATCAATGAGCATGAATATTTTCATGGGTCTTGATTTTCAAAAAGACTGCACAAATTTTCAATGCCACAATGGCACATGAGTGTTCCGTTTCTCTTGCAGCTTTAGCATTGGACCTTATAAGAAATCTTTTTGGATGGCTTAAACATTAAATTCTTTTTTTTTTTTAATTTTTTAAATGTTTTTCATTTATTTCTGAGAGAGAGAGAGAGTGAGAGCGAGAGAGAGAGAGAGAGAGAGAGCGTGAGCAGGGGAGGGTCAGAGAGAGAGGGAGACACAGAATCTGAAACAGGCTCCAGGCTCTGAGCTAGCTGTCAGCACAGAGCTCGACGTGGGGCTCGAACCCACAAACGGTGAGATCATGACCGGAGTCGAAGTCGGACGCTTAATCGACTGAGCCAACCAGGTGCCCCTAAACATTAAATTCTTAACTTCACCTTTTTTTTTTTTTATTTACTGATGGAATAGATGGCTTTTCCATGTTTACCATTTGCATTTCCTCTTGTGTGAACTGTCTGTTCATATTCNGTGGCTCAGTCGGTTAAGTGTCTGACTTCTGCTCAGGTTGTGATCTTGCCGTTCTGCACTCGAGTCCCATCGGGCAGTCTGCTGACAGCCAGAGTTTGGAGCCTGCTTCAGATTCTGTGCCTTCCTCTCACTCTCGGCCCCTTCCGCATTCGCTCTCTGTCTCTCTCTCTGCCCCTCCCCTCCCACACTCNAACCTTTTGTCATATTTGATATAAACATTTCTTCCATTTATTGTAATTTTTACTTTAAAAAAAACTGTTTAATGTTTTTTTATTTTTTGAGACAGAGAGACAGAGCGTGAGCAGGGGGAAGGGCAGAGAGAAAAGGAGACAGAATCTGAAGCAGGCCTCAGGCTCTGAGCTGTCAGCACAGAGCCCGTCGTGGGGCTCAAACTCACAAACTGTGAGATCATGACCTGAGCCAAAGTTGGCCACTTAACCGACTGAGCCACCCAGGCGCCCCTGTAATTTTTACTTTTAATTTTAGTTTCTTATTTCATCACCTTGCTTTAAATTTCTCTCCTCCTGCTTTTACTTATCTTATGACTTCCTCTCTCTTTGCTAGCTTCTCCTCTTTTACTCCTTAGGGTAAGCAGAGTTCCAAGATCTGTCATAGTCATAACATTTGGGGATTATTTAATCCACTCCCTTCTCCACCATCTGACCCTTGGTTTTCTCTTGGAGAGAATATATGTGCACATGAATACAAGTCAGTTGACTTAGAATCCCTGAGAATACCTCAGACATATTCTAGGGCCTAGGTACCCTTTCACTTTACAAAGCAGGAAACAGGCCCTAAGATGTGACTTGCCCATTACTTAGTAAGTTAGTGGCAGAGTAGGAACTAGGCCTAGCCCCCAGGTCTTGTGATTCCCAGGTCTCCTTCCACTACACCATGCCAGCTCTGGTCTAGGCTGTCCTTTCTCCCAAGTTCCACCTCTATATATTCAATTGCCCACTGGACAGTTTCACTTGGATCTTCCATTGTCACTTGCAACCCAAGATGTAAAAAACTAAACTCCCTAAACCAGGTTCCCTACCTGACTTTATCACTTCTTTTCATGGCATCTTCTTTCCTCAAGTTCACGTAGGCTCAAAAATGCTCAGGTAACTTCAATTCTTCTCTTTTTATTTCATGAGATTCTGACGTTCTTTAGTTATCATGTCAATTATAACTGGCCTTCCTTTATGATCCCAGTACTACCATTCTAATACTGACTCTTGTCACCTTATCCCTGACTGACTGATACAGACTCCTAACTGGTTTTTCTTACCTCCGGTGTCTCCTCACACAAATGCATCCTATACAATGCACACTGCCAGATTAATCAGCCCTAACACTGCTTTCACAGTTTCACCCTCTTACTTAAAACTCTCTCATGGTTCCCCATTATCTATGAGACAAGTTGAAATCCTTTAGTCAGAAATGAAAGAGAGACTTTTCAGTCTTATTTCCCATTCCTTGCCTATACAAATCTTCGTTCTCCAGCTAATTAGAGCTCTGTATTCTTCCTCCAAATGAGACTTGCACTTTCTCAGCTCTGCACCTTTAGTCTTCCTTTCCCCTGCACTGGAATGCCTTCCCCTCTCTTCTCCCACTGTCCTTTCCCTACCTAGTTTCCAAAGCCAGGCTTCAGCCTCACTTCCTCTTGGAGGCTTTCTCTGGTGACTCTTGCCCACGGTGACCTTCCTGGTCACTCCTACAATAATTATTGTTTATATCAGTCACTTGGCACTTTTATTGTCTTGTGAAACTATACTCTTATCGCTACTTAACTCTTTATGTATGTTTGTTTTGTGCTGTCTCCTATAAATTCCTTGAGTTACTGTGATGGAAAGGAAAGAGCATAGGACTAAAAATCAGAAGAGCCAAGTTTGAGCTCTAGTTATGAAAGTAGGGCTTCGGTGTGTCACTTGGGTGAGTCACTCAGACTCTTTGAGCCACAATTTCATCACCTGTAAAATTAGGATCATAATCTCAGCTTTAAGTACTTCAGACTGTGGTAAGGCTCTGCAAATCTAGAGAGCTAAACAAATATAAATGGGTTTTTTATTATATTATCTCATTTGCTTAATAAATGGTGCTTCATAAATATTTGCTGAACAATTACATGTCAGTAATTCAGTTTACTGTTTCTGTTCCTGGGCATATTTCTGTGTTAAGAGGCCACAGGAAACTCAAGAAACCTAACGACCCAAAGGTACTTTTTAGAAACAGTGGAGACAGGGAGGGCACTGGAAAGATATTATAAAGGAAAGTGGGCCTGTCCAACATCTCCCACATCCTTCTACACTGGCGACTCATTAGTTGGACTGCCTATAAGGCCGATCTGAATGTGGAAATAGGGAGCTTTCACTTTCCTCACATTTTCTACTGTTTCATCCCATAACCAACAACCAGTTAGCCTAATGCTTTTCCTAGGATGCACCTAGGACTCTTTTTCTCCTTCATTGATGTGATGAAAGCCAGCATTTTGGTGAAGAAGGAAATGAGAAGTAGTAGAGAGAGCAAGCAATTTTCATCAGATAATCAGACATGGCTTTAAATCTTCAATATGCTACTCACTAGTTGCATGATGTCAGACAGGTTTCTTAATCTCTCTGAGCTTCCATTTCCTCATTGGTAAATTGGGGTAGTAATTAGTCATTTAGCAGGGCTATTGTGAATGGATGAAAAAACCATCATTTACATTTCCTGTGGGTGGGAACTCCTTTTCAACTGTTCACAACTTTAGTGTGGCTGGATGAGGAGCCAGGCTTCTAGATTTGGATTCGGTGCTGCTTAGAAGTGAATGTTAAGATTATGACCAAAACTGAACCTGTGAACATGAGAAGCAGAAGGCTGAAAACTGATCCGTGAGAGATGACCATAGTGATGAACTGGGAGGAAACAGAATGAAACTGGCATTACATCAAGGGAGAAGAGAGTTTCAAAAAGAAGGACTTATTAAAGTTCTTTTTAAATAAACTTTTGAATTAAAAAAAAGAAAAATTAAGAAAGTAAGCAACAGTGACTGCATAAGAGAATTCAAGGAAGATGAGACACTCAGAAATATAATAAAAAAATACTTGATTCCTTGCCAACTTGTATACAAGCGATATTAGCCAATGACATTAGCTAAAGAGGCCAATCTCAAGCAGCTTTTGTAATCAAGATCTGTTTACATGTATTTATACTCCTCCTTTCTTTTTAGTTCTGACACACCTCTGCCTCTTTCCAAAGATTTCACAATAACCCACTGAATGAGTTACTTGCCATAACCTACAGAACTTATAGTTCTCATATGATCTGGGATGTGGTTTGTCACCAAAAGGGAGTACAGAAATACTTGAGCACAACCAAAGAGTGAGTCTGTCAATGAGGGCACCTTGGTGTATGTTTGATTGGCAGAACTTATTCATTTTGGTCACAAAGTGGGAAGAAGACAAATGATCTCTCCTTAAGTCAAAGGGAAAATTTTTTAAATGTGAGAACTCTTCAAAACAAATAAGAAGATGAAATCTTTGTTGGGGGGGCTGGCTTGTTATCACTATAAATTTTATACCACAGTCTGAGGACCTAGTCATGCTGCTGGATCTACTGAGGTGAAGAAGAAACCAGATGTACTTGGAAAACTCCATCGAAAAATCAACTAATGCCCTCATTGTGATGCTGTCACTTGCTTCATTTGTTTACTTCTCGCTGATATTTAACTGACTACTCATTGTAAGCCTCATCCCCTTTACTATACCAACAGCTCTTTATCTCCAATGTGAATAAAACATTTGTTTTTACACAGTCTGATCTTGCTGGATTTCTTTCAGAGGTTAGTCATTGCTCTGGTTCTTTGAAGATTTAAGCTAATTTGATTTTTACAAGTTTCTGTCTTTATCCATTTTTCTAATGCAGCTTCCCAAGGCACATATTCTGGGGCAGTAATGCACATTACTAAGTTTTTAAGGGGTTGGGTTAGAAGGGAAGGTCCAACATAGTGGCATGGGCAGACCCTGGATTCACCTCTTGTCATGGACACAACAAAACTACACCTACATATAGAGCAATTCCTCCTGGAGAAGAACTGAAGGCAGATTGAATCTCTTCAGCACAACAAAGGACAGAGGGACTACAAAGAGAACAGCAGGACAGATTGGGACATAGTAACAACGGGACCCTCTCTTCCCAATGCTACAAACTGCAGTGAGGAAGGATAGCACTGAGGAATCTGCGCACAGATTTGCCCACGCTCAGGCACAGAAAAAGAGCCATGGTTTAAAGGGAAACTAAACTGTAAGTGAACTAATACTAGAGTATCCCCTAAAAGGCAGGAGAACTGCTGGAACACTATCCAGGGTTGGAAGTGCTGGCGGGCACCATTTATTATGTCCCACCCTCTACCCCTGTACCTTGATACTGCAGATGGGAGCGGGGCCTGGGCACTCTAGCCAACCTGCCTCCTCAAGTGAGCCCAGAGCCCCTAATCCACACCAGCTTCAGTCATCCCTCCAACGTGGCCTCCCTTCCTTGTGACCATCTGAGCTCCAGTTGTCCCACCCAGGTGGCCCCAGTGCAGTGTACACCAGGATGCCCCTGGACTCCAGCCATCTCACCTAGGTGGCATGGGTAGAAAAGCTCTCCAGGACACTCTAGGTCTGTGCCCACTTCAATTGCAGCCAACTTGCCAGAGCGGGCC
>NW_027531920.1:371669-372371 GCF_008692635.1 Crocuta crocuta | reverse complement strand
AGGCCCTTCATGAGGCATCTTGGGAATTTCCTCTCCCACTTGTGTCCACCTCAGCTCTAGCTGTCCCACCAGGGTACCTCCAGTGAAGAGTGCTCCACAATTTTCAGTCTGTGCCTATTAACCTGGAGAAGGAAACAGACATCCAGGTCCAGGAAGCAAAGAGAGCCCCAAACAAGATGAAGTCAAGCAGGGAAACACCAAGACATATAGTAATTAAAATGTCAAAGATTAAAGATAAAGAGAGAATTTTAAAAATAGAAAGAAGAAAGCAACAAGTTACATACAAGGGAAATCACATAAGGCTATCAGATTATTTTTTCATCAGAAATCTTGCAGGCCAGAAAGGAGTGGCATGATATATTCAAAGTTCTGAAAAGAAAAGAAAAAAAAAAAAATAAAAACCCTACAACCAAGAATACTCTATCTGGCAAAGTTATCATTTNTCTTAAAGAGACTTCTTTAAGTGGAAAAAAGGGCCATAACTAAAAGTAAGAAATTTATAAAAGGAAATAATTTCACTAGTAAAAGCAATAATACAATGAAGGCAGAAAATCAGTCACTTATAAAGCTAGTATTAACGTTAAAAGACAAAAGTAGTAAAATCAACTATATCTAAAAAGTAAAAAGACTCATAAAATAAAAAATGTAAATTATGACGGAATATACATAAAACGTGGAAGAGGAGAGTACAAACGTAAGGCT
>NW_027531920.1:367941-371534 GCF_008692635.1 Crocuta crocuta | reverse complement strand
CAAACGTAAGGCTATTAGATTGGGTTCAAACCTAAGTTACCATTAACTTAATATAAAGTTACATACTTAAGATGATATATATGAATCTCATCATAACCACAAACTAAAACCTATAATAGATACACAAAAAATAAAGAGAAAAGAATCCAAACATAACACTGAAGAAAGACATCAATCATAAGGGAAGAGAGCAAGACAAGAAAGTAACAGAGATCTAAAAAACAACCAGAAAACAATGAACAAAATGGCAATAAATACATACCTATCGTTAATTACTTTATTTTTTATANTGTTGAGAGTGCTGCTATGAACATTGGGGTACATGTGCCCCTATACATCAGCACTCCTGTATCCCTTGGGTAAATCCCTAACAGTGTTATTGCTGGGTCATCGGGGAGTTCTAGTGTGAATTTTTTGAGGAACCTCCACACTGTTTTCCAGAGGGGCTGCACCAGCTCCATTCCCACCAACAGTGTAGGAGGGTTCTCGTTTCTCCCATCCTCGCCAGCATCTAGAGTTCTCTGANTTCCCCCTGACATCAGGAACATGACAGGGATGACCACTCTCACCACTGTTGTTTCACATAGTGCTGGAAGTCCTAGCATCAGCCATCAGACAACAAAAGGAAATTAAAAAGCATCAGAATTGGCCAAGAAGAAGTCAAACTTTCACTTTTCGCTGACGACATGATACACTACATGGAAAACCTGACAGACTCCACCAGAAGCCTACTAGAACTGATCCATGAATTCAGCAAAGTTGCAGGGTACAAAATTAATGTACAGAACTCGGTTGCATTTTGATACACCAATAATGAAGGAGCAGAAAGAGAAATCAAGAAACTGATCCCATTCACAATTGCACAAAACAAAACAAAACAAAACAGACAATACCTGGGAATAAACCTAACCAAAGATATAAGAGATCTGTACGATGAAAACTATAGAAAACTTATGAAGGAAATTGAAGAAGACACAAAGAATTGAAAGAGAAGTACTATTTGTAACAACATGGATAGAGCTAGAGTGTATAATGCTAAGCAAAATAAATCGGTCAGAGAAAGACAAATACTATAAGATTTAACTCATATGTGGAAGTTAACAAACAAAACAGATGAACAAAGGGGAAAAAAGAGAGGGGCAAACCCAGAAACAGACCCTTTTTAAAAATGTTTATTTATTTATTTTTGAAAGAGCGAGCGAGCGAGCGAGAGAGAGAGAGAGAGAGAAAGCGACCGCACAAGCAGGGGAGGGGCAGAAAGAGAGACACAAACACAGAATCTAAAGCAGGTTCCAAGCTCTGAGCTGTCAGTGCAGAACCCGGGGCAGGGCTCAAACTCACAAACTGTGAGATCATGACCTGAGCTGAAGTCAATCCTTAACCGACTGAGCCACCCAGGCGCCCCAAAACAAACTTTTAACTATAGAGAACAAACTGATAGATACCAGAAGGGAGGTGAGTGGGAGGATGTGTTAAATAGGTGACAGGGATTAACGAGTGCACTTGCTATGATATGCATGGGGTGATATGTGGAATTGTTGAATCACTATATTGTACACCTGAAATTAATACTGTACCTGAACTAACTGAAATTTAAATAAAAAATTTTTAATGAAATAAAAGAATAGTAATAAACCGACACCGTAGAAATACAAGGATTATAAGAAACTACTATGAAAAATTATATGCCAACAAATTGGACAACCTAGAGGAAATGAAAAAAATTTCTTGAAACATACAGTCTTCCAACACTGAATCAGAAGAAGTAGAAAATCTGAATAGATTGCTTGTTAGTAATGAAATTGTAATAAAAAAACAAACTCCCAATAAAAAAATTCCAGGACCAGATGGCTTCGCACGTGAATTCTACCTAACATTTATAAAAGAGTTAATACTTATCCTTCTGAAACTATTCCAAAAAATAAAAAGGAAGGAAAACTCAAAATCCATCCTACAAGGCCAGCATTACCCTCTTACCCAAACAAGACAAAGACACTACACATGAACACACAGAAAAACCACTACAAGTCAATATTCCTCATGAACATAGATGCAAAACTCCTCAACAAATAATAGCAAACTGAATTCAACCACACATGAAAAACATCCTTCACCAGGATCAAGTGATATTTATTCCAGGGATGTTTGAATATCTACAAATCACTCAGCATGAAAAACCACATTAACTAAATGAACAGTAAAAACCATATGATCATTTCAGTAGATGCAGAAAAAGCATCTAACAAAATTCAACATTGATTCATAATGAACTCTCAAAAAAGTGAACTTAGAGAGAACGTACTTCAACATAATTAAGACCATAAATGAAAAACCCACAGCTAACATCATACTCAATGGTAAAATACTGAAAACCTTTCCTCTAAGTTCAGGAACAAGATAAAGATGCCCGCTCATGCCACTTTTATTCAATATAGTACTGAAAGCCTTAGCCACAGTAAACAGAGAAAGAAAAGAAATAAAAGGCATCCAAATCAGAAAGGAAGAAGTAAAACTGTCATTATTTGCAGATTACATTATACCATAGATAGAAAACCCAAAAGACTCCACCAAAAAAACCTATTAGTACCAAAAAACGAATTCAGCAAAGTTGCAGGATACAAAATGAATATACAAAAATCACGTGCATTTCTACACACTGATAATGAAGTAACAGAAAGAGAAATTAACACAACAACCCCATTTACAATTGCACCAAAGAGAATAAAATACCTAGGAATCAATTTAGCCAAGTAAGTGAAAGACCTGCATGCTGAAAACTCTAAGACATTGATGAAAGAAATTAAAGGTGACATAAATGGAAAGATGTGTCATGCATGTGGTTGGAAAAATTAATATTGTTCAAATGTCCATGCTATCCAAAGCAATCTACAGGTTCAATGTAATCCCGATCAAAATACCAATAGTATTTTTCACAGAACTAAAACAAATACTCCTAACATTTGTATGTAACCACAAAAGATCCTGAATAGCCAAAGCAATTTTGAGAAGAACAAAGCTGGAGATTTCACAATCCAAGATTTCAAAAGATATTACAGGGGCACCTGGGTGGCTCAGTCGGTTAAGTGTCCAACTTCAGCTCAGGTCATAGTCTCATGCTTTGTGAGTTCGATCCCCTCATCGGGCTCTGGGCTGACAGCTCAGAGCCTGAAGCCTGTTTCAGATTTTGCGTCTCCTTCTCTCTCTCTGCCCCTCCCACGTTCATGCTCTCTCTCTCTCTCGCTCTCTCTCTCTCTCTCAGAAAAAAAAATTAAAAAAGTTTTTTAAACAGATATTACAAATCTGTAGTAATCAAAACGGTATGTTACTGGCAGAAAAATGAACACATAGATCAAAGGAACAGGATAGAGAGCCCAGAAATAAACCCACACTTATATAGTCAATTAATCTATGACATAGGTGAAAAGATAGTGTATCCAGTAAATGGTGGTGGGAAAACTGACAGCTGCATGTAAAAGAACGAAACTGGACCTCTTTCTTACACCATATACAAAAATAAACTCAAAATGGATTAAAGAACTAAATATAAGACCTGAAAGCACAAAACTCCTAGAAGAAACATATTGGCAGTTATC
>NW_027531920.1:363383-367806 GCF_008692635.1 Crocuta crocuta | reverse complement strand
CAAAACTCCTAGAAAAAACAAATTGGCAGTGATCTGTTGGACAAAGGCCTTAGCAACATTTTTCTGGATATGTCTCCAGAGACAGGGAAACAAAAGCAAAAATAAACTATATCAAACTAAAAAGCTTCTGCACAGTGAAGGAAACTATCAACAAAAATGAAAAGGCAACCAATTGAATGGGAGGCAAGTGATATAGCCAATAAGGGATTAATATCCAAAATATATAAAGAACTTGTAAAACTCAACACTCATAAAACAATCTAATTAAAAAATGGACAGAAGACATGAATAGACATTTTTCCAAAGAAGACATCCAGATGGCCAACAGACACATGAAAAGATGCTCAACATCCCTGTCAGAAGGGCTAGTACCAAAAAGACAGGAAATGTTGTACACCTGAAACTAATATAACATTGCATAACAACTATACTCAAAGGGGAGGGGAGAGGAAAGGACAAGAAATAACAAGGTTAGCCAGGATGTAGGGAAAAGGGAACCCTTGTGCACAGTTGGTGGGAATATCAATTGGTGCAGCCACTATGGGAAACAGTATGATGGTTCCTCCAAGAGCTAAAAGTAAAAATATTATTTGACCAGGTATTTCCACTACTGGGTATTTACCCAAAGAAAACAAAAACTTTAATTAAAAAAGATACATGCACCCTTACCTTTATTGCAGCATTATTTACAATAGCCCAAGTATGGAAGCAACGTTGGTGTCCATTGATAGAAGAATGGATAAAGATGTGGTAGATATATACAATGGAATATTACTCAGCCCTAAACAAGAGTGAAGTCTTGCCATTTGTGACAAAATGGATGGACCTAGAGTATATTATGTTAAGTGAAATAAGTCAGACAGAGTAAGACAAATACCATATTATTTCACTTATATATAGATTTAAAAAAAAAGAAATTAACAAACACAGAGCACAAATTGGTGGTTTGCCAGGAAGGTGGGGGATGGGGAATAGGTGAAACAGGTGAAGGGGATTAAGAAGTACAAATTTCAAGTTATAAAATAAATACATTACCGGGATGAGAAACAGCATAAGGAATATAATCAATAATATATTCAATAATAATAGTCAATAATTTTGTATAGTGACAGATGATAACTACACCTATTGTGGTGAGCATTGTGTAATGCATAGAATTATTGAGTCACTATGTTGTACACCTGACACCACTATAACATTGTATGTCAACTATACATATTATTAAGGGGTTGGGTCAAATAATGTTAAGCCAATTTCTTTACTACAGGATTTTTTTTTTCAGGGCTTTTAACATGATAATACCTACTGTGAATTTCTAAGATGAAGGGGTTCTACATTCAATATCTATCAAACTTGTTGACCAAGAAGTGCTTTTCTTTTCTTTTTTCCTCAGGTACATCTCAGGAACTTATGCCATGACACATTTTTAGGAGACACTGCTCTAGTAAAGAAAATCTAATATCTTGATCTCATTTGATCAGAGGGCAGGAGTTAGCTTATATTTCCTGCTTTCCTAGGTATCTTGCTCTCCAGCATGGGCAGATACAGATCAAGAAAAGTACTTTTTTTTTTTTTTCTGCAGTAAATCCCGTTACTTTCCAAATCAGAAGATGTTTCCTCATTTTCCTAATAAAAGTTAAAATACTTTCCCTGCAAACCTTATCTTTTTGAGGTAGAGTGTATCAGTTAAGACTGCATTTGACTGCATGTAACAGAAAGCCTTTTGTGGTGGTTCAACAAAATAGGTGTGTGTGTTTTTTTTTTTAACAACAATAACATAAAAAGTCCGAGGTAGGCAGCCCAAGGATGGGTCCAGTTGCTCAAGATAATGCTTACATCTTTCTGCTTCACAATCTTTGTAGTGTGTGTTTTATGCCTTCATGGTTGTAAAATGGCTGCTCAGTTTCTAAGCACTTTGCGTTCTATGAAGGAAGGAAGGGATAAAAGCATAAGGCAAAGCCTAAAGGATCTAATAAACTAAATTGTTTTTCTTTATTAGGAAAACAATAGCCCTTCTAGACTCCACCCCCCTTAGAGTTCTGCTTAAATCACATTGGCTGGAGCTAGCTCACATGGCCACTCTGAGCTGTCTGTGTATTTAGGAAGTTGGGTTTATTGGTGCCTCAAACAAAATTGGGGTTCTCTGAGTAAGGAAGATTGGGATAATGGGTATTGGGTAAGATACTGTCAGTCTGTTACATATTGCTTGGCTTACTTCTGATTTAAAAGCTTGTTTTCTCTTAGTAAAATTTTAAATGTTTTTATTTTATTTATTTTGAAAGAGATAGCACATGAGCAGGGTAGAGGCAGAGAGAGAGAGTGAGAGAAAATCTCCAGCCTGTGCTGCCAGGACAGAACCTGACTTGGGGTTTGATTTCAGGAAATGTGAGGTCATGACCTGAGCTGAAATCAAGAGTCAGGTGCTCAACCAACTGAGCCACTCAGGTGCTCTCCACTAGTAAATTTTTGTAACACACTAAACTCCTTTCTGAAAGAGTTCAGTTACAAAACTGATGGACAGTTGAACTCTATCCATATTTTGGCTATTGTTGATAATGTTGCTATAAACATCTGGGTGCATGTATCCCTTCATATCTGTATTTTTGTATCCTTTGGGTAAATACCTAGTAGTGCAATTGTTGGATCATAGAGTAGCTCTATTTTTAACTTTTCTTGAGGAACCTCCATCCTGTTTTCCAGGTAGCTGTACAAGTTAGCATTCCCACTAACAATGTATGAGGGTTACCTTTTCTCCACGTCCTCGCCAACATATGTTGTTTCCTGTGTTGTTAATTTTAGCCATTCTGACTTGTGTGAGTGATATCTCATTGTAGTTTTGATTTGCATTTCCCTGATGACCATTGATTTTGAACATCTTTTCGTATGTCTGTTAGCCATCTGTAAAAACCCATTTTTTTATTAGTGTAAAAGCACTGCATTTGGATCAGAAGATATGGACAAGCAAAAAGATCCCCATGGGATAGGCAAAGTTTTCTTAGGATTGAGAAAACAACAACCATACAAAAATTTGATAAGTTAGACTTCATCAAAACATTTTTTTCATTGCTAGAGACAAATCTCTAATACAGAAGAATTCCGAATAATTTAGTTAGGTACTCCACCCTCAAGGAAAGGAAGCAAAACTCTCTACTCCTTAAGTGTGGGTTGTGTGTGATTGGTCTTCTTCCCAAAGAGTGTGGAATGGAAAGGGAGAACAAAGAGTAACTTTACAGTGGTACAGCATAGCAGCTTTATTTATAATTGCCCCCAAATGGAAACAGTTCAGGCACCCATTGACAGAAGAATGGATAAACCGACTGTGATTCATTTAAACTAGACAGTAATAACAGGGAATGAACCACAGATACATGTAGCAGTATAGATGATTCTCAAAAACATTACGCTGTATGAAAAAATCCAGACACAAAGGATTTATATGGTATGATTCCATTTATATGGAAGTCTAGGACAGGCAAAACTAATATGTAGGGAGAAAAGTTGCCTGGGCGGGGGCTTAGGGCAGGTATTGATAGGGATGAAGCATGAAGGAACGTTTTGGGAGATGGTAATGTGCTATATTTTGACAGAGCTTTAGATTATGTAGATGTATGTGTTTGTCAAAACCCATCAAATGTCACACTTGTAATTTGTGCATTTAACTGTATGTAAACTTAACCTAAAAAAAAAAACTGTAAACAAATATTAACTCTAATGATATGCATGCTGAAGTATTTATGGGTGAAGTGTACTGCTGTCTGCTACTTTGAGGTGCCTAAAAACAAGATGGATTGATGGATAGACCTGATAAAGAGACTATAGTAAAATATCACTGTATTCATCCTTCATCCTGTCTGCACCGTTGATGGGGTTAATCATGAGTAAAGACTGACAAAATTGAGTTCTGTAGTAGAGCCAACAAAAAACTATGGAAGAATGGAGAAAGGAGTTATTAATTGTGCCTGGTGAAGGCTTCACTGAGAAGATGATATTTGATGTGGGCTTAATAGATGAATACGGATGATCACCTCCTATGAAGTTACAGCGGCATCCAGAGTGAGGAGCAATAGCTTAGAGTATTAGATAATCTCAAAAACATGCAAAGAAGGAGGAGAAGAGATAGAGAGAACAAGAGATTGCATTGTGGGTCGAGGCTGAAGGTAGGAAATAAATATATTGGAGGAATGATTTTTTAAGGAGCAAATGGCTGATGCTAATAAAAAAGCAAAGGCTTAAACTGGAATCTTTTTTTTTTTTTTTTTCACTTTTTGAAGGTACAGCCTCATTCCCATGTGTGCCCTTGAAACTCTTTTCTGGAAGAAATCTGCTGTAGTTTGCTCTTCCTGGACAACCCAAACAGATGAGAACAAGTCAAGTCCAAGTCCTCCTTTTATTCAGTAACCTATTGGTCACTTCTTAAGAGTTT
>NW_027531920.1:346834-363312 GCF_008692635.1 Crocuta crocuta | reverse complement strand
TTTCCACCAAGGCTTCTCCCAATTTGATAGACTCCAAAATCAAATCAGCCACTTTATATCACCAGCAGCCTTCTCTGCGATGTCAAGGCGTTTGAACTTTATCTTGTAGACCAGCATTTGCAAGACTGTATTTAGAGAAGCCCCAAGTGTTCCATGAGATGGTAGTAAATGTTATTTGAAACAAGTGTCCCATTGTCAGGTAAGTTTGGAGAATGTTAGCTACTCCCTCTTGGATAGTCACAATGTCCATTAGTGTAGTTAGGATTCGGAAAATATTTCAGGAAATACTGAAATTAAACTTTGTTTAATCCAGCATCTCCCACAGTTACTTAAACCACCTAACCATTTTTTTTCTGTGCAATATTTATTAACTTTGATGGGAGATTAATGGTACCCAGAACATAATTCAGGATATGCGGGGAGAAGCCCTGTACAAACAAACAAACAAACAAACAAACAAACAAACAAACAAGGCTTTTAAGCAGAGCACTAACAAGCTAATGTTACACATTAGCAAGAGCACTCTGACACCAGTGTGATGAATGGATTGATTAGAGAGGACTTTAGTAGAAGGAATGGCAATTGTCGAGGAATGTTGGTGAGGGCTTTGACTAGATTGTGACAGTGGAGAAGAGAAGAGGACATGTTGGATTAATATTAAGGTGGTAAAATTAATAAGGCTTGACAATAAAATGTGAGAATAGGAGGGGGAAGATGTTTCACCTGCTATTGGGTATGTTGATGTCAAAAATGTTTGTTAAAGATTGGTAAGTTGGATATATTGGCTTTGAGGGAAATCACTTATGAGTGAAATCTGGGTTAGAAATAGATATTTTAGACTGAAACAGTATAAAGTGAGAGAACAGGCTGGGACACCAAAACTGAGTATTTTAGGGTTAAGGAAAGGAAAAAACCCTAATCTAAAATTTCCCCTTTTTTTCCACTTTATTGATATATAACTGACATATAACATTGGGTAAGTTTAAGGTGTACAACACGATGATTTGATATACATGTAAATTGCAAAATGATAACAATAAGGTTAGTTAACACATCCATCACCTCACATAATCACAAAAATTTTTTGGTGAGAACATTTAAGATCTACTTTCTTAACAATTTTCCAGTATATAATACATTATTGTTAATTATAGTCACCATGCTGTACATTAGATTCCCAGAACGTATTCCTCTTATAACTGGAGTTTGTACCCATTGACCAACATCTTCCCATTTCCCCCATTCCCTAGCCTCTGGCAATCACCATTCTATACACTGTTATTTTGAATTTGGCTTTTTTTCCTACATGTAAGTGAGATCATACAGCGGTTGTCTTTCTCTGTCTGACTTATTTCACCTAGTATAATGCTCTCAGGGTCCATGCACATTGGTGCAAATGGCAGGATTTCCTTATTTTTATGATGAATAATATTCTATTATATTCCACATCTTATTTATCCATTCATCTGTCAATGGATACTTAAGGTGTTTCCATGTCTTGGCTATTGTAAATAATGCTGCAAAGAATATGGGGATGCAGATATCTCTTTGAGATAATGATTTCACTTCTTATGGATACCCAGATGTAGGACTGCTGGATCACAAGGTAGCTCTACTTTTAATTTTTTGAGGAATCTCCCTACCATTTTCTATAGTGGCTGTACCAATCTACATTCCCACCAATAGTGCAAGAGGATTCGCTTTTCTTCAAATTCTTGCCAATACTTATCTTTTGTATTTTTGATAGTAGTCATTCTAACAGGTATGAAGTAATATCTCATTGTGGTTTTGACTTGCATTTCCTTGATGATTAGTGATGTTGAGCATCTTTTTATGTACCTGTTGGCCATTTGGATGTCTTCTTTGGAAAAATGTCTATTTAAGTCCATTGCCCACTGTAAAATCAGATTATTTGATTTTTTGCTATTGAGTTGTATGGGTTTATAGATGGTCTTTTATTTACTTTTTTAATGTTTTATTTATTTCTGAGAGAGAGAGAGAGAGAGAGAGAGAGAGAGAGAGACTGCGTGAGCAGGTGAGGGTCAGAGAGAGAGGGAGATACAGAATCCGAAGCAGGCTCCAGGCTCTGAGCTGTCAGCACAGAGCCCGACGTGGGGCTCGAACCCACGAACCATGAGATCATGACCTGAGCCGAAGTCGGACGCTTAACTGACTGAGCCACCCAGGCGCCCCAAGAAAACTTTTCAACAGAACTTAGTAAGACTTTACAATATAGGTATAAAGTGGATTCCCCCGAGTAGACTCTTAGGATGGTAGCAAATACCTTGGTATTATGGTGTTAGGGGACTATCGTGAGGACAAGGTGACCTATGTGAAATGCCTCTGCCAAATGAAAAGTAATCCTGAGTAAGTTGCTTTTGATCTATCTGAAGAGCATGCTTGTATAACTTAGTGGTGTGGAGATAAGGTAAGCCTTTTTCTTTGGAGATAGCCGATTACTACCCAAAAACCTGTACATGAATGTTTACAGCAGTGTTATCCCTAGTAGCCAAAAAGTGGAAACAACCCAAAACCCAAAACTGGTGAATGTATAAAAACTGCTGTGTATACATGCAGTGAAATATTATTCAGCCCTAAATAGAATGAAGTAAAGATACATACTACAACATGGGTGAACCTTGGACACATTATGCTAAGAGAAAGAAGCCAGTCCTAAAAACCCACATAGTCTATTATTCTGTTTATATGAAATGTTCAAAAGGCAAATAGAGACAGGAAATAGATTAGTGGTTGCCAGGGGCTGGGAGAGATAAAGGAATGGGGAGTGTCTGCTAATGTGCACTGGCTTTCTTATTTGGGGTGCTGAAAAAATGTTCTAAAATCAGTGGTAATGGGGGGCACCTGGGTGGCTTAGTCGGNAAAAATCTTAAAATAAAATAAAATAAAATAAAAATAAAATAAAATTAGTGGTAATGGTCGCACAATTCTGTGAATATACTAAATACCACTGAATTTTACACTTTAAACAGGTTAAATTTATGGTATGAAAAAAAATCCCAATTAAAAAAATGCATTATGACAAAATACCAATAACAACAAGAGAGGTGGGTACTCAGGTTGTTTGGCTATCGTTTCGGTCCTTCAGGACCTGGGGGGTTGGGCTCAGGGAGGAAAGCCAGTAGGGGACGAAGCAGGAAGCTTGCCTGTGCCTAGCGTGCTCGTGGCTGGACCTAAGGGGCCTCAGGATGCCTCCTTTTGCAGAAAGACTGAGTGAAGCCCCTCAGGACAGCAACTACAAGGGCTTTGGGTCAAGGAAGGAATACCTAATGTCCTCCCCTACTACACATTGCCTTCCCTTATCTCCTTTTAGCCCTGTTTTGGTTAGTAGCAAATGAGTCTCTTCTCCAAGGCACATGCTCTTGGCCATGCAGCCCATTTATTCACAGGAAAAGCAGCTTTTGAGTCTCTGAACAGCCATACTGGGTCTTATGCTGGTCAAACAGTTTGCACAGGGCATCCATATAGAGTGCATGGTATTTTTCCACCATTTCCTGGCTTGGTTTTTCAATTTTGGGCAAGGGCAGAGGCTCCCCAACTGCCAAGAGAGATGGGAAAAGGAAAGGGGCAAGTGTTAGAATCTTCTCTTCCTTTAACCTCCTTCTCCTTCCCTGGGCTTGATCCTCTCACATGCCAATCCAGCTCCCAGATTCTCCCTCTCTGTTGCCCTTTTCTTTGGTGGGGGGTGGGAGGGAGGGCTGAGGTTGAGGTCAAGGAAGAGCTGAGGTGGNCCATAGAAGACACAAAAATAGAAACCAAAGATACCGCGGAAGCGCCTCTGGAACTTGTACATCCAGCTGTCCTTATGGAATACCACCTGATCATATACCTCAGTTTCTCCAAAAGTGAAGGTAGGGACCAGATGAGCCCTGAAGGAAAACCTCAATTTATTTCTCAAATACAGGCTAGTGTGAGAACCGCCCAGGAAGAACATTTGTTCCTGGCCAGACTCCCATGTATATAAAATCCCTGTAACATAAAGCATTTCTTCTTGCACTAAACAAGGCTCCCATATTTACTGTCTGTTGTCTTGAAATTTTCAAGGCCAGTGAGAATGCTATCTCTGGGCCAGGATCACAAGGGCAAGATATGCAGATGTAGGGAAGGATGAGGGGTTTGGACAGGGATCCCCAGAAATCCACATCATGGAAAGAAAAGCTTCCAGGAGGTGTCATGTAGGGAAGTACCTGACTCTGTTTCTACTAGTAGGAAGCATAGAGAAGATGATGATGCTATTGAACAGATGCATATATATGATATGCCCCTCACCCACAGCGACTATGCATAAGGTATTCTGCCCTTGAGATTAGAGCAAAAGAAGGTTGTTTTCCTCTCAGGCCATCTGAATCCACCCTGACAGTGCCCTAGATACAGAATCAGGCTCCTTAAGTCTTCCTGTGAGAGAAGAGTAAAGAGAGCATAGTCTGTCTTACATCTTTGCGAGTTATTAGTAGCTCTCAGCACTCTAACATATGTTACCTTATTGGCTCCTCACAGCAGAAAATGTGCAGGGCACAGTGGGGGGTTATTTTCTTTATCTTACAAATCCAGAAGCCCAGGTTCTGAAGGGGAAAGGTCACCCAAGCAGTCAGTGAGTGGCAGGACCTGGACTAGAACCCAGGATTCCTTCCTCCCAGCCCAGAACTCTCTCCCCTACATTCTGCTCCAAACTGATGGACAACGCACTCAGGCAAGGTCCTTAGAGGAACTACTTCCCTTTTCTCTGAGTCTGCAATAGGACAATTGCAGTGGCCTGGCCTGTGTCCAGTGGGCTGGCCCCTTGATCTGATGGTGCACCCCACAACCCCGGCTTAGGGCACCCAAGTTCTTTACCTCCTCTCTCTATCCCCAAGTTAGAGTGGCTGATAATTATCCACCACTTACTGTGTGCCAGACACATGTAGGTGTTTTAGGTGGATAACTTCATTTAAGCCCCACAACAACCCTATGGAGTGGGTAAAATTATTAGTAGCCACATTATGAAAATGAAAACACCAAGACTCAGAATGGTTAAGTAACCTGTCTCAAAGTGCAAAGTAAATTTTGGAGCCAGGATTTCAAATCAGGCCCCCTGACTTCAGATTCTATGCACATACTCACCATACTGTGCTGCCCCTTGCACGTGCGATTAAAAAACAGATGTAGGTATCGCTATAGATAGAGATGATATGGACATCATCTGTATACTAGGGAGCCCTAGCCAAGCCCCCTGATAATGAATCTGGGTTTTCTGGTTTGGCTTCCCGAGAATTGGTCTAGCGAGGTCAGAAGGAAAGGATGATGTAAACCTTTCTAAAATTCTATGGCTGTCTCCTCTATGCGCTAGTAAGTTCCATGAAGGCAGGACTCATGTATGATTCATTTTGGCATCACTTACCAGGTCATGCTGCTCAGAGAAAGAAACCCACCCTTGCCCTGGGAGGAACACCTACCCATGCTGTAGGGCTGTGCGCACAAATCCCTTGCGCTTCTGGAGGATGAGGGTGGTGGTGTTGGGCACACTTTGCAGGGCCTCTCCCACACCTCCCACTACGATGCCCACGAGGTTGCCAGGGCCATGGCTTAGCAGGTAGTCGATGGCTGGCTGACTCACAGAGCATACACCTGAAGAGAATCAAGGAGCAGAGAGAGGAGCAAAATAAGGAGGGGGGAAATGGCTGAGACAGAATACCCTCTGCTCTACTCCTCATCGTGTGCCCTCTATTCCTATGAATCCTAGGAGGAGAGTCAGTGAGATGGGACAAAGGGTGTGGAGAAATGAAGGCTATGGGCACACCCAACATGTTTCACTTTGAGGCAATATCTCCACTTAGTAGGAGGCACTGGGTCAAAACTTTAGTAGGAAGGTTTCCAGTGGGATAATCAGAAGGACTTTCTGAATCCCAACTATATAATCTTACGTTTTTCTTTTCCTCTATTGCCAACAAATAGCAAAAGTTATTCTTTACTGACCATATACTCTGTGGCGAGCACTATATTGAATGCTTTACTTGTATTATCTCATTTAGCCATCACACCACATCTGAAGTTGGATTATTATCATCAGCATCATGTTATAGATGAGGAAACGGAGACCAATATGGGTCCGGTAGCTTGCCCAAGACCACACAGTAGGTGGCATAGCCAGGATGCAAACCCAGACAGTTTAGCTCCAGAACATGCTTTTAACTACTATGCTATGATGGGAGTCAGTGAGAGGTGGTTGAGAGGTAGGGAACGGGGCTGAAAAAGGTACATCTCTCAGCAAAGAAATGGGCCAGGAGCTCCAGTAAGTATGGTCAGAAGTACCTTTGGCCATGAGGTACTCCCTGACAAAGGGGATCTTGAAGAACCAGGACAATGTGGCTAAGTGGGGAGTGATGCCTGGGAAGATCTTCGAGAAGCCTGTGGCCTCAGTGCAGAAGTTGCAGAAGGCTCCAAAGGTCAGGAGGCCATGAGGGTGAACCCCCATGAGGTAGTTGTGCTCAGGTGACAGGTCTTTTGTCTTCTGGATCTGCCACCATGGAAAGAAGAGTCAGAGGTGGTGGAATGAGATTACATGAAGAAGCAAGCATGAAGACAGTTCAGGGATCAGGGCGCTCTCTAAAGCAGAGCTTTTCAACAGATAGGCAACGAGTGGGTTTCAGGGGCCATGATATTAGTCTCCTCAGCCCCTGGAAATGAGGTAGGATCCAGGGCAGCTAGAACTGCTGAGCTTCTTGCCTATGGCTGCGGTACTTTCGGCCATTTATCTCAGTGCACTTCATGCATGGTATCATTTTGTCTGAGTGCTGCTATGTGAAAAAGTCAGCTCTAAAAATCGGGCAATGTTTGTTGTCTACTCCAAAAGATGCTCAGTATAGCAGTACGTTTCTAGAACCTCTTCCTGATATTTTCTCCCCCCAACCCCTTCCAGTTTCTGCCTAAGTAACTTCTATTGAGCTTTGAAAACCCTGCTTGAATATCACCAAGTCTGTGAAGCTCTTTCTTGCCCCTCATCTGAATTACTTGTGTACCTCGCACCAAATCATAAATATATACTCGTCTGTCCTCATTAGATGTGGGCACCTTGATGACAGATTGCATCCTACTCACTTCTCTGTACCCTAGACATGTGGCACAAGGTAGGCTTCCAATCAATATTTGTTAAACTGAACTGTTTTTGCATTTCTGCCTGTGTTTTCTCGTAGGTCATGCCAAGGGTGTCCAAAGTATGCTAGCAGAGTAGCGAGTATCCAGTAGCTATAGCTATTGAGTCCTGAAGAATGTCTAGTCTGCGTGGAAACTTCTCTGGTATGCTCATTTTCCTTATGGCCAACCCTAATTATTTGGCATGAATGCCTAGTATTTTGGGAACTGTGGGAGATGCTGCAGAAGAGACACTTACCATAATGGGGAAATAGTCCCTGATATGGGTCCAGGCGCACCATTTCCTTACCCAGGCTGAACGCCTGCCACCTGAGACAGAAATATCAGTAGGGGATGGTGTCTGTCTTGCCAACCCCATCCCTCCCGCTCACCCAAGGCTTTCCGAACAGTGCGGAGAGACCATGGCTCTGCTAGACAGGTGGAAAAGGAAGAGACCCCAAGATGGTCCTGACTGGCCCAGTTCCTGTGGCTCTGAGAACTTGGATAAGAGGCCTGTGGCACGGTGAGTGGGACTCCCTGGTAACAGGTTAAGGTGGAACATTCTTAGGCCCTGTGCCCTCTAGGTCCATGAGTCTTACCTTTCTCTGGGGTCTTCCAGTCCAGGAAAAACCAGGCAAAGTAAAGCACTGGTAGTGGCCACAAGCATGTAAACAGCAGGTAAATGGAAAATGGCTGCAAGATCCAAACTGATGAGGGAGCAGGTCAGACCAAATTTGTGCTGCCAGCAGAACTTGGCCACATACATCCCCATTAAGGACTCTCCAAACTACCCAGGCCCCTGGTCCTGGCCTTCTGCACAGTCCAACTCCTGGACATCCAGCATCCCTGTGCACTTGCTCCCTTGCCCACTTACCATTCCTCTACTCCTGCTCCGTGCCTGCCACCAGCTCTCCCCTGCCTCCTGCTCCCATTTCATCCGCCATTGTTTCCTTCTTATCTCCTATCTCCTTTGTATCCATTATTCCTGAACCCTTACGAAACCGTCATCCTTTCTTGCCTATATACTGTGCATGTCGCGCCACACCCTGCCCACTCAGCGTCTGCATCCTTATACTGTTTCCCATTCACTATTCTTGTCTTCTTGCCCACTCATCATTCCTTCAATATCACCATCTCCCCACATGCTACCATCCCCACTCCCCAGACTGGAAAATTCTATGGTTTAAACACAGGCTACACTTCTCCGAGTCGGTAATTCTAATTCTTTCTCTGGTCCACTCTCCATGCTTCCTTACGATCATGGACACATCATATGCCTATTCCCTGGGCCTTACTTCCCCTCTCCAGATAGTGAGGGTTAAGAAGTGGTTAAAATTAGCTGGTTCTACTCATATCCATCATGACCCTGTTCTACCCCTCTGCCTGTTCTGTCTCCCGTGGCTCTATGTCTTCCTTCTCCCGGGCACTCGTGGAACTTGAGACCCCTTGGCTTTACTCTGTGGTACCATCATCTGAGATGATCACAGGTTAGAGACGAGACTTCCCAATGAGCATGAAACTCGCCCCAGACCTGGCCCCGGCCTCTCATTTTGCCTTCTTGCCGTGAGGTCTTGGATCAGTACTCACACATGGCAAGGTAGCTCAGGGGCCACTGCAGAAGCATCAGACTCTGGAGGTACTTAGGCTGCTTGAAATAAGGCATGACTCTCAGGAGCCTGAGGAAGACAAAGATCCCTCTTCCGGCCAGTGGTGCCACCAGCCTCTGGAAGCTCGCTCGACAGTGACTGCCTATGAGCAGACGGATTTCTACCTGCCTTCTCCCTTCCTTTTCCTGCCCCACACCTACGACCCACTGCAGGGGGCAGGCTTTGGAGATCAGGGACTGCCCTATCAGGTCTGAGTCCTGGGCCCTGGCCACTTGCCCTTTGACTCATTCTTGAGATTATTAAAACATCAGGATTAAGAAAGGTAAGAAGGACTGTCATCTAGTCTGAGTGACTCAGAGATGAGGGAAATACCTTTCACAGGCAACTCAGATTGCAGAGGTTGTGGTCTCAAAGAGATGGCTGGTGGGAATGGAGCTCTGGGGGTTTGTGGGGTAGGGAACACCCGGGATTAGGTTCTTGTTGAGACAGACTATTGCTCTGAGGCAGCCCGGCTGGGGATGTCCCCCTCTTTTAACTTTCTGCTACAAAAATCTCTGAATATACACAAAACTGGAGAATGCAACAAACTGTTATCTTTGTGTTCATGTTTTTTGTTCATCTTTAAGAACTATGAATACTTTGCCATACTTGTTTCATTTATTGCCCCATTCTCTATTTTTCCTTGGGGTATCTTAAAGAAATTCTATCATGTCATTTCGCCCCTAAATACTTCACTATGCATATAAAATATGAATGTTTTCTCCCAGAGAGATGCCAGTATCGCCATTAACAAATTTCATAATTCTTGAATAATACCTAATATCTGGTCCACATTCAAATGCCTTTTTATGGTTGTTTAATTTGAATCAGGATCCAAACAAGGTTTACTGCTTATATTTGAATGTTATGTCTCTTAAGTCTCTCTCTCTTTAGTTTTTCATTGTAAAATAAAACTGAGATACAGAAAACTACTTTAAAAAATGTATGGTTTAATAAATTATTATAAGATAAATATCTTGTACCCACTACTACATCAAATGGAAAGTGCCCCATTTCAATCACAACGCTCTTCCTCCTCCCAAAATAACCATTATTCTGACACTTAGCCTGATCTTTTCTTTGCATTTCTACGGTTTTATGACCCAAACATACTTCCTTAAAGATTATGGTTTCATCTTGCCTATTAAAAATTGATATGTTCTGGGGCGCCTGGGCGGCTCAGTTGGTTAAGCGTCCAACTTCGGCTCAGGTCATGATCTCGTGGTTTGTGGGTTCAAGCCCCGCATCGGGCTCTGTGCTGACTGCCAGCTCAGAGCCTGGAGCCTGTTTCAGATTCTGTATCTCCCTCTCTCTCTGACCCTCCCCTGCTCAGGTTCTCTCTCTCTCTCTCTCTCAGAAATAAATAAAAAACATTTAAAAAAATTGATATGTTCCTTAAATTTTTCTTTTTTAAAACTTATTATTTTGGAAAGTTTTAGATTTATGGAAGAGTTGCAAAGATAGTATGGAGAGTCCCCCATACTCTCCACCCAGCTTCTTCTTATGTTAATATCTTATGTAACCATGGTATAGATCTCACAGCTAAGAAATCAATACTGGTACATTACTATTAACTCCAGACTTTATTAGAATTGCACTAAATTTCTTCTATTCATGTCCATTTTCTGTTCCAGGATTCCAGGTCTTTCCTTTTATTACCTTGGTATTTTTGAAGAGTTTAAGTCTGTTTTCATATACAGTTTCCCCCTCCATCCCTTTCTTTTCCTGACATTATTTATCTCTTGAAAAACCTACATATGACCAAGAGAATTTCCCACAGCCTGGACTTTGTTTACTGTATGCTCATGGTGTTCCTCTGTATTCCTTCACATTGACATCTGGATTCAAGGACTCGATTGGACTCTGGTTTGAGCCCTTTGGCAAGATCTAAATTTGCTTTTAATACAGAACAATACTCCTTCCTACCCTCTTTTTCCCCCCATGCCATTGGCCTGTTGAAGACTTCTTTCTTAGAGTCAGCTAGTCTTCCAAGCCTCAGCACAGCTCCCCTAAGTAGGGGTGATGGTGTGGAGCTTTGTCCCTAGGTGAGTCCCAAATACAGGCTAAAATGGGAAGGGAGGAAGCAAAGCTCTCATTCCTCTCTCTAACTTCTGTCTCTTACCTTTTTGTAACTTCATGCACAATGAAGCAAACTGAGTTGTAGATTTGTTTTTATTTTTGTTTGTTTTTCACACCTGATGGCTCTTTGCTTCTAAAGGGGTAAGGACTATGTCTAATTTGTAATCGTCTCTGGTCCTAAGGCCGTTAGTATCAGTGAGTATCTTATTTGGAGACCTGGTGATCAGGACAGTTTCTTATGAATAATGAAATCACAAGAGTCCTGTGAAGTAGTATAACCTGGAAACTTGAGTGGGGGCCAAGAAGCTGTGCAGAAATAGAAGACAAGGGACACATTACAAAAAGGGAGACGAAGAATGAAAGGAAAGACAGCTGCTGACCCTTGAGATGGTTTGGCAAAAGACGTGGAGGGCCCACCCCACTCCAGGTCTTCCAGCTAATTGGATAACAGCCTGGCCCTTGAGCAAAAGTTAACACTCAGGTATTGCAGCATCTCACCCTACATAAGTGTTGACATCCTTAAGATTGAGGGTAGGGACTAGCCTCTGGCAATATAGGGTAGGTAAGCATTCTGTCTTTCCATAATAGAATTTTCTGAGCCTACATCAACTTCCTCTCCATATTCTCTCATCTTTCTAAATTGTCTTCTTCTGGATTAACTTTTAACAATTTGTGCATTTCCTCTCTATTTTCTCTCATCGCTTCTGAAAAAAGGAGGTAAGCTGTTGAGAAGACACTCAGGCTACAGAGCTGATCCATACATAAATTTTTCCTTTTAGCAGCAAATCCCATCCCTTGCTTTAATGTTTAAAATTTATGGACTTCCACATGATAATAGTTGTACTTTTTATATTCATTGATTGAGAGATACATAATAAACTCAAGTGCTATGGGTATGATGTCATGATGTATACATCATGATAGTATACAACATGACATTTGAAAAACTATTTGCAAACATATTTATTCATTCTATTTTTATAAATGCTTACTTTCATTTATTTTTGAGAGAGAGAAAGAGAGAGAGGCAGAGAGAGAGAGAGACAGATAATCCCTAGCAGGCTCATCAGTGCAGAGCCTGATGTGGAGCTTGAACTCATGAACTGTGAGATCATGGACTGAGCTGAAAATCAGAGTCGGACACTTAACTGACTGAGCCACCCAGGTGTCCCTTATTTATTCATTCTAGACAATGCTTACATCATGTGGGAATTTGCAGAACCCTTGTGATAATTAAGCTACTCCTCCCACTCCCCATAAGTTTGCCACTTACAGGTTGGAAACAGTGGCTGTTCACTTTTTTCAAATTAGAAATTTATTGATTTTCTTGATTATAAAGATAATCCGCGTAAATCACAAATATTTCAGACTATTCAGGAAAGCATAAAGGGAACAAAAGTCACTCACAATCCCATCACCCAGAAATAACCAGTTAATGTTAACATCCTGGTATTTCCATTTCTTGATTTTTTTTCTGTACAAATATAAACATAGTGTCACTGTGAAATTTGGGCTCTTGAGACCAACACATCTCAGTCTGTATCTCAGCTCTGTCACTCAAGTGGACTATGGTAAATTACTTAACCTTTTCCTGCCTAGTTTCCTTATCTGTAAAAACATAAGTATAATACCTACTACCTACACCATAGAGTTGTCATGAGGACAAAATAATTAATGTAAAGCACTTTGCTCAGTGCCTTGCTCATCTATATGCTTATATTTAAAGTTCAGTAAGTGTTAGTTATTATGTATAATTTATTATCCAAACTGGAGTCATATTCTATGTAGTGTGTTGTAACTTGCTTCTTCACCCAGCAGTATATTGTGGACATTTTTCATGTCAATTTTCTTCTCTAACATCATACATAGCATTTCATTGTATGGATATGGAACAATTCATTCAACTAATCTATTATAGAGGAATCACAAGTTTTCAGACATGCCTTTTCCATTATCTGGTCAGACTTCTAGGTCCTCTAATAATGAAAGGTCACTGATCAGTCACCCTCATGTATCTGCAGCTTTTTCAGTGGCACTGCTCAGTTTCTTTTCTTCCAATAGTTTTTAGGATTTGCTAGTACAGAAAGTGGGATGATTTCTTGAGCCTCTGTCAACCTGGGAGGTGTCCAGGTAGCCTGGTCAGCAGAATCAGCCTCTTTTCCCCAAGGAGATGACTGGGTCTGAAGAGAAGCTTGACCCTCTTCTCCAAACAGGGTTTCATGAAGGCCCCTCCCAAATCCTACTTGACCCAGTGGGTCTGCCTCTTAGATTCACCTCCACTCAAGCTCAGAGTATGTTCAAATGTAAGCCAAGTATAGGGCTGTGATAATGTGTGGGAAAATGGAACTCGTAAGCTGGGGATCACTGAAATCAGCCTGTACCCAGGGAAAATGAAGATAAGAAATGTGTTTTACCAATACATTGGTTTCTATGCTTTCATATTGTTTTCTTTTATTTTTGAGAAAATAATTAATCTAGTCTCACCTGAACTAAGGGTGAGAGTGACCGCAGTTTCCTAGGCCAGGGACATTCTTGGTATGTTGGGTAGTCCTGGCCACTCTGAATTATATCAAAGAAAATGGAGTGATGGCCAAAAGAAATTAGGAAACTTGGGAATGCGAGAACTGGTTGGTAGTAAACATACTGATCCTTTCTTTTCTTTCTCTTTTTTGTTAACATGACCTCACAGAATTACTCATGATCCTTGGCTAGTGACACACCCTTATCATTGTTTTATGGTGTCCCTCTTCTCTATCTATCTGTCTATATTTATTGATTCATGTTTTTACAGTAGGGATTTCCCTCTTGGGCACTGCACGAGATGTACTGTCTTGTCCCTGGGTCACAACTCAGCAGCTAATTTGTCTGGTCTTGGCCTTCACTTCCTTTTCAGAGACCTGAAGATATCTTCTTGATGCCAGAGCTTCAGTGACAGAGTTTTTTTCTTTCCCTTTTCTTCAGTCTCTGGCCTGGTAAGGATTTATCAGAGCAGCTGATTTATCAGGATTATCGATAATCCTCGAGTGAGTTCTGTAACCATAGGATGTTGACAGCAAATAGGCAAAGCAGGTCATGAAGAAGAATGGACAGGCATCAATATTCCCCCAAGCCAATTCCTTCATATGGAGATCTAGATATCAGAAACAAGTTGAAGTTCTAAGATCTGGGACATCAACTACATGTGGAAGTCAAGGCAGGAATAAACCAAAAGGCAAGGCCATTCCAAAAAGTGACATGGCCAGTGGAAACCATTCAATTCTAGTCCCAGGTCAAAGGGGAGTGGAGATCAGAAGAACAAATGATCTTGACCTCTCTATCCAGGTGATGAGAACAATCAGACAGGGATCTTGCCATTTCCCTGCCTTCTTTGGCATCCTGGTCCAGCTTGTCATGCAGTGTCACTAGCCAACCTCAACTTATTCCCCAAGTGACATTGCCTGCCTCTGGCTATCTGCCTATTCCTTCTAATCCTGTTTTGCATTATAAACAATTGGATGAATTCATGCTGTATGGTGTGTGCAGCAATAGCTGATCTGGGGGTGGCTGGGGTCAAGGATTTGTTTAGTACAGTGTGATAGCTGTGGGAATGAAAACCAGAGTTTGCAAAGAAAGAAACTGTTGTATCACAGAACATGGCAAGGGAAATGCTAACTGGGAAGCTGCTTCAGTTTCTCTAATGTCATTGGACTCTGAGCAACTAAATCCATCAGTCTGAAGAGAAATGGTTTATTGACCACAAACGTTCTGGCGTCTATGCACCCTCAAGGGATTCTTTATAACTCACAAGTCCAGGCACAGGTAACAGCCATTTATCTCAGCCATTATATACCAGATACAGTAGTTTACCCCCACTGGCCCCTTGAGGTTGCTGAAAGATCTTTCTTTCCACCCTTTTCACCTTTGGTGCCAGAGAGACTACAGGAGTCATAAAGAATCATAAAATTCTTCATCTTATCTTCTNGGCCACATTTATATCTTACAATGTATAGTACATTTGCCAAAGTTACTGTAGCTGCTGGGTGTGGGTACTGCGGTTACTGTAGCTGATGGAGGGTTTCCCTCTCCACTGCAGTGTAGTGGTGAATTACATCAGCTTGTACTGTCCTGAACCTGTTATGAAAAACAAAACTTCCTGTTATGGTTTATTCAGTTTATGGGAAGAGAGAAATGCCTGTCATGTCCTAAACATGACCTGCTTACATTTAGGAAGCAGGGAGATCTAGGAGGGGCCAAGATCTACAAGCTGAACCACAAATTGAAAGCTCCAATATCTCTAGGGAACAGAGGTGCTAGAAATGAGAGAACAGGCTGAGAGTTACAATCGAGAATGGTGGGGATTGTGTTGAACTAGAAAGGGCCTGCTCCTTCGAAAGAACTTCAAGGACGCTTGGGTGGCTCAGTTGGTCAAGCCTGACTTCAGCTCAGGTCATGATCTCGCCGTGCCTGAGTTTGAGCCCTGCATTGGGCTCTGTGCTGACAGTGCAGATTCTTGTTCAGATTCTGTGTCTCCCTCCCTCTCTCTCTCTGCCCCTCCCCTACTCACGCTCTGTCTCTCTCTCTCTGTCTCTCTCTCTCAAAAATAAAGAAGCATTAAAAAAAATAAAGAACTTCAGAATTTGTCCAGCTTTTTTGGTAAAAAAGTTCAAATGTACAAGAAAGTTGAAAGAATAGGATAATACACACCTGTATATCATCTACCTCTTCAACAATTGTCAATACTTTGCATATTTATTTTATCTTTCTATGTTTGAATGTATGTGCATATGTGTGCGTATGTGTGTGCTTTCTTTTTCTGAACCATTTTAAAATTTAAAAACAGCAATCACTGTACTGTGTAAACAAAACACTACTGCAAACAGATTTGGCCCAAGGGCTACTAATTTGTCACCACTGGGGAAGAACTGGTATGAAGGGCACACATCAAGTGTGCAGTACAGCAGTCCAGACAACATCAAGAAATGTGACACGAAACAAAGGGTGGACCAGCAGAAAGAAGCATGGGATTCCAGCTTCATGCTTTTCAGATTTTTCTTTGTATTATTGTGAAATTTATCGCATGTATAAAAGAGGTGAAAGAATAATCACGAGAGCGCATGTGTATATACCACCCAGCTAAAGAAACAGTATTGCTGTCAGTAGCATCGAAGGCCCTTACATGCCTCTCCCTAATAGTTCCCTCATCTCCTCCCCCACCATGAAAAATCATTATACTGGGGCGCCTGGGTGGCTCAGTCAGTTAAGCGTCCGACTTTGGCTCAGGTCATGATCTTGCGGTTCGTGGGTTCAAGCCCCGCGTCGGGCTCTTTGCTTATGGCTAGCTCAGAGCCTGGAGCCTGCTTCAGATTCTGTGTCTCCCTCTCTCTCTGACCCTCCCCTGCTCATGCTGTTTCTCTCTCTCTCTCAGAAATAAATGAAACATTTTAAAAAATTAAAAAAAAAGAAAAATCATTATACTGATGAGTTTGTCTATTATTCTCTTGCTTTTATTGGCAGTTGTATCATATATATATGTATGTGTCCTTAAAAAAACATTGTTTAGTTTTACATATATATATGTATACACATGTGTGTGTATATATGTGTGTGTGTATGAAATATGATATTCTGATGTGGTTTGTTTGTTTTCAG
>NW_027531920.1:339995-346828 GCF_008692635.1 Crocuta crocuta | reverse complement strand
TGTTGATATATGTAGCTCTGTTTTCTATATTCTATTGTATGAATATGGATGGATATACCATGATTTATTCATTCATGCTCTTACTGATGGACATTTGGGTTGTTTCCAGCTTGTTTTTGTTATTATAAACCATGCTTCCAGAACATTCTTTAAAAAAATGTTTTTTACTGTTTATTTACTTTTTTAAGGAGACAGCCCCAGAGACCAAGAGGAGGAGGATCAGAGAGAGAAGAGGACATAGAATGTGAAACAGGCTCCATGCTCCAGGCTATCAGCACAGAGTCTGATGTGGGATTCAAACCCAGAACCGTGAGATCATGACCTGAGCTGAAGTCGGACACTTAACCAACTAAGCCACTCAGGTGCCTCAACTTCCAGAGCATTCTTATACATGCCTTCTGGTGCTCATGTGCAAAAGTTTCTCTAGGATATATGCCTAGGAGTGGAACTGCTGAATCATAGGTTCTGTGTGTATTTGGTTTTATTTTAAATGACTTTTCAATTTTTGCCAAGCAGTTTAGTGTTGAATGCTACCTTGTTGTGGTTTTGACTTATATATCCCCAATTACTAAAGAGGTTGAACATCAGTTCATAAATTTATGGGCCATATTTCTTCTGGAAAATACCTGCTATGTCTCTTATTCACTTTTCTGATGCTTGTTTTTCTTTCACTGTTTTGTAGGAGCTCTTTGACACAGTCCATATACCAATCCTTTGTCGGTTAGATGGTGTGAATGTTAATATACCAGTCTGTGGTAAGGTATAGAAGACATAGCCTCTGGAGCCAGACTGCCTGGATTCAAATCCCAGCTCCACCTTTCATTAACTGTGATCTCAGCCAATTAACTTCTCTGTGCCTCAGTCTCCTTAACCTCTTTTAGCTTCATTTTTCTCATCTGTGGAATATCTAACTCATAGAGTTGTTGTGCCAATTACATGAGTTAAATGTCAAATACTTACAATGCACTTGGTCTGTAGTAATTAACATATATAGACATAGATATGATATAGATATAAGTATAGATAGATATAGATCTAGACATAGAGATGCATTGTCAGGGTTCATGGCCAGTTCCCAGGTCAGATTACATGCACTTCCTAAACTTCTGATTCTGTACAATGGAAACTATGCTGANGCTAATCCTAGGGACCATTAACAGCACTTGGCACATAGTAGGTGCTCAATAATATTTGCTGAATGAATGATTTTTCTCTTAGTTTGTAGATTGTCTTTTCACTTTCTTTAGAGATTTTTCCAGTTATTAATTTTAATGTGGTTGAATGTGTAAATCTTTTCCTTTAAAGTTGTACTTTGTGTTATGTTGCTTAATAAATTCTCCCCCACTTTATGGTTATGAAGAGATTTTCCTATATATTTTTCTAAAATTTTTAAATTTATTGTTCTTAAATTTTTCATAACTTTGAGGAAAAAGGGATGCAAAACTAACAGGTTTAGTTAGTTATAGAAAACTTACTCCACATGGGGCACCTGGATGGATCCGTCGGCTCGGTATCTGACTTTAGCTCAGGTGATGATCTCATGTTTTGTGAGTTTGAGCCTGATGTCAGGCTCCATGCTGACAGCTCAGAGCCTGGAGCCTGCTTCGGATTCTGTGTCTCCCTCTCTCTGTCTCTCTCAAAAATAAGTAAACATTAAAAAAATAAAAACAAAAACAAAAAGAAAACTTACTTCACAGAAGTTGATTTGAATGCTTTTCAGTCTGTAAATGGGACTGGGCTAAGCCTCTTAGCTCCTCTTCAATCTCCTTCTCTTATGTTTTTAGTCTCAGGGCTGAGTCTTCCATCTTAGCCCTCCCCTCCTTACCTCTGTTGTCTCATGTTTTCTCCATTCCTTGAAGTAAAATATTAGTAGAAAGACTTAAGGAAAGTCTATTTTATATACAATTCATTCATTCAACAAATATTTATTGTGTGCCAACTATGTTTTGATGCAATGTTCTAAGTACTGGGGTTATAGCAGCCGTGAGCTAGACAAAGTCCCTGTCTTCATGATGCTTATATTCTAGGGAGGGAAGACAACAACAGACACAAAATATCTAAGTCAAGTGGTGATGCATTCTGTGAAGTACAATAAATCAGAGTAAGGGGGATGGGAAATGGGCTGCCATTTTAGGTAGATGGGCCAGGGAAGGCATGTGGCCCTCCAGGGGAAGAGCCATTCCAGATAGAGCATACAGCAACTACAAAATCCCTGAGGCAGGAGCATACTTGTTCAAGAAATGTATCCAAGAAACAGCAAGCAGGTCAGTGTGGCTGAGTGGAGTTAGCAACAAGTAAAAAAAGTAATAGGAAGTAGAGTCAGAGAGGTTGTGGTAGTATTAACCATGTTAAGTTTTTGAGGAAATAAATAATTTTGGTTCATGAATGGCTGCCTGTTGGGTAGAATCAAGGCCCGGAGTGGATTCTTATTATGGTCTCCTGGTCTCTAGTTTATCTTTCTTTCTATACTACTATCCATTTAATCTTTTGAAAATTCCTTTTGTACTTCTCACTTTCAGATGCTCTCTGTTGCTTGTAAGATAAAGGCCGAATTACACAATCTCTAAAACCTCACCCGTGCTGTTCCCTACACCTGGAACACCCTCCTACTTCTTTGTTCAAGGTCACATGACAAATACAGTCAAGACAAGAAGCCAGTTGTTTTGACTCCCATGGTAATAATCAGAGCTTGTTACAACTAGAATGATTTGTATTAGTTAGAATGTAGGTTCAGTGCATGTGACAGAGATCCAAAGTAAAATGTAGGCTAAATAAAGTAAATATGTATTTCTCTCTTTTGGACACCGTGAGATGTCTCAACCGTTGTGCAGGTCTTCTCAGTGAAGCTGTCAAGGGCCCAGGCGCCTACATCCCTCACTTGAGTTATCTTCATTCACATCCTCAAGAATGGCTCATCTCCCTGGACTATTGTAGCAGTCTTTTAATGATCTCTGTACTTTGGTATTTGCTGTTTTCAATTCTATTTTTCACAAGGCAGCTAGAGAAAGTCTTCTAAACTGCAAAGCAGATTTTGCCATTCCCCTGTTCAAAACCAATAATGAATATCTTCTAGTGATGGAGACCTGAGACATAGCTCTAGGGTTATTTCCAGGATATATTTAAGTGAAAAAAGAAAGATATAGAGTAGGGGCGTTTGGGTGGCACAGTCAGTTGAGTGACCAACTTCGGCTTAGGTCATGACCTCTAGGTCCATGAGTTTGAGCCCCACATCGGGGTCTGTGCTGACAGCTCAGAGCCTGGAGTCTGCTTTGGGTCCTGTGTCTCCCTCTCTCTCCCCTCCTCTGCTTGTGCTCTCTATCTCTGTCTCAAAAATAAATAAATATTAAAAAAAAAAACAAAGAAAGAAAGATACTGAATAGCATATACAGTAATGTACACTTTTGTCAAGAAGGAAGGAATACAAATACATCCACATATATACAAATGTTTCTCACTGTAAGAAGACCTCTAGAAAAAACCCTCAAAATATAAAAAATGTTTGCCTGGAGGGAGAGAGAAGGAACAGGTCAGAGGGGGTGGAGTTGGAAGTGAGATTTATCAATATACTTCATTATGTGAACTAATAAGTATGAATGGAATGATATAAATAGAAAAGCATTATTGTATGACCTCTTATGAAATAATTCTATCCTGCACTAACTGTCATTGGCTGCTAAAATCACGGTGTGAATGGTTGATGTGGAATGTTATGTTGAAAAGATTAGGTTATCAGCACACATACTTTGGGTCAGTCTTAGAAGCAGTGTAAGGAAGATAACCCCAATGTGCAGTCCCTACTTATATCTACCTTTAAGTATTCTCCCCTCCAAAGGTGAGCCTTAATCTAAACAAGCCTCTGGCTAGCTTCCAGCTTATAGGAGATAAGAGAAATAAAGGGAAAAAGTTAAAAGATACCATGAGGAGGCTAACAGACAAATCCAGAATATGAGACTTTATATAGGATGGNTAGATTATTGAAAAGAATTTAAAATAGAGCCCAAGTATTACTGGACTGATGAATGGATAAGGAAGATGTGAGACACACACACACACACACACACACACACACACACTGGCATATTACTCAGCCATCAATAAGAATGAAATCTTGCTATTTGCAATGATGGGGATAGAGCTAGAGTGTATTATGCTAAGTAAAATAAGTCAGTTAGAGGAAGATAAAAACTATATGATTTCACTCATGTGTGGAGTTTAGAAAACAAAACAGATGGGAACATATGGGAAGGGAAAAAAAAGAAGAGAAAGGAAACAAATCACAAGAGACTTAACAATAGGGAACAAATTGAGGGATCCTGGAGGGAAGTGGGTGAGGGATAGGCTAGATGGGTGATGGGTATTAAGGAGGGCACTTGTTATGATGAGCACCAGTTGTTGTATATATGTGATGAACCACTGAATTCTCCTGAAACCAATATTGTACTGTATGTTAACTTGCTAAAATTTAAGTTAAAAAAAGGACTGTAGAGTGAAGAAATGGGCAGAAGATATGAACAGACAGTTCTCCAAAGAGGACATCCAGATGGCCAACAGACACATGAAACGATGTTCAGCATCCCTCCTCATCAGGGAAATACAAATCAAAACCACACTGAGATACCACCTCACGCCAGTCAGAGTGGCTAAAATGAGCAAATCAGAGAACTCTAGATGCTGGCGAGGATGTGGAGAAACGGGCACCCTCCTACACTGTTGGTGGGAATGTAAACTGGTACAGCCCCTCTGGAAAACAGTGTGGAGGTTCCTCAGGAAACTAACACTAGAACTCCCCTATGACCCAGCAATAGCACTGCTAGGAATTTACCCAAGGGATACAGAAGTGCTGAGGCATAGGAGCACATGGACCCCAATGTTCATAGCAGCACTCTCCACAATAGCTAAAACATGGAAAGAGCCTAAGTGTCCATCAACAGATGAATGGATCAAGAAGATGTGGTTTATCTATACCATGGAATACTACATGGCAATGAGAAACAATGAAATCTGGCCATGTGTAGCAACATGGATGGACCTTGAGGGTGTTATGCTGAGTGAAATAAGTCAGGCAGAGAAGGACAAATATCATATGTTTGCACGTATAGGAGGATTAGGAGGAACTTGACGGAGGAACAAGGGGGAGAAGAAGGGCGGAAATGGTGGGGGAAAGGGAGAGAGGCAAACCATGAGAGACTCTTGAATGCTGACAAAAACTGAGGACTGATGGATGTGGGGGGGAGGAGGGATGGGCATGGAGGAGGACACTTGTGGGGATGAGCACTGAGTGTTATGTGGAAACTAATTTGTCAATAAACTATTTGTAAAAAAAAAAAAGGACTGTAGAAAAACACAATAAATAGGAATTATAAACAAGCAAATAAAATAATTGAAAGTATATTTACATCATCAATCAACAATAAAAAACATTTTGAGTGGCGTCTGGATGGTTTAGCCCATTAAACATCTGACATAGGCTCAGATCATGATCTCACAGTTGACAAGATGGACAGCTCAGAGCCTGCTTGGGATCTTTCTCCCTCGCTCTCTGCCCCTCCCCCACTTTTGCTTTCTCTTTCTCAAATAAATAAACTTAAAAATTAAAAGAAACACTTGAAAGCAATGAGGGAAATTTGACTATGGAGTAAGTATTAGATGGTACTAAGGAATTATAGTTAATTCTTTAGGTGTGATGATAAGTTTATTGTTATCTAAGAAAACAATGATTTTAGATGTGACCCACATGAAGGGTGAAATTTACTTTATGACACTTCAGCTTAAAAAAACCGCTTTGGAATAGATGAAGCAAGCAGCAGTATCTTTTTAAAATTGATTAACTTATTTGAAATAATCTCCCCACCCAATGTGGGACTCAAACTCACCACCCTGAGATCCAGAGTTGCAAACTCCACCAACTGAGCCAGCCAGGAAGCGACAGTGTCATGACAACTGTCGAATCTAAGTGATAGTCTACAAAGGTTCACTATACTATGATCTCTAGTTTTATATATGTTCACAATTTTCCATACCAAAAATAATTGTAACCCTTCCAACAAGTCCTCATCTCACATAGTAGAATATCCAAAAGCATCACACTGGCCTACGGGGTCCTACTTGATCTAGCTCCTGTCACTTTTCTCACCTTATCTTCCCTTTTCTCCTTGTTCATTCCACTCCACCAGTTACCAGGAAATCCTGCCGTTCCCCGAACCTGCCAGGTAGATTTCCTCTCAGGCATTTGTCCTTACTGGTCCCTCTGCTGGGACTGTTTTTCCTCCAATGTTAACATGACTGGTTGCCTCACCTGAATCAGATCTCTATCCAAATAATACCTTTGCAGGGAAGACCTCCTTTACCAGCCTCGCTGAAGTAGGGCTCCCCATCACACACTGATCCCTTCTTGGCCTTATTTTTCTTCATGGCACATATCACTAACTGCTGCCTGCTTGCTTGTTTATCTGTCTCCCCCAACTAAGATGTAGGCTCTGAGAGGGAAGGGTCTGTTTTATTCAGTGCTACAGTGTCAGCATCTAGAACAGTGCCTGTCACATAGTAAGAACCCCATAACCAGTTGTTAAAATATTGAAAAAATAGTGTTCAGGTAGCTTGAAAGCACTAGCGATGCGGGACAAATAACAATTTAGACTGACACATTTGCTGAACTGCTAATCCTCTAGGAACAACCTGCACCATAATGACCTGTATATGTCATATGGTGTGACAGATCCTGGGGATAAAAAGAGAGGCATCTCCCAGACTCTGCTTGTCTTCAGGGAGGATGTGTTTGCACAGATGCTTTTGGGCTGTGTCACCTGGCTTACCTCCGGGCGGTTGGGTTTGTC
>NW_027531920.1:338718-339398 GCF_008692635.1 Crocuta crocuta | reverse complement strand
TCATGGGGGTGGAGTCCCTCTCCAGCTATTCCTGTAACCTCTCTGTTTTCTGACTCACCCATTCCTTGTCCTAGGCCATCCCTAAACTGAGTTTTCTTCCAGTTATTGGGGGAAGAGAGAGGAGTTGATTATTAAGATAAGGCTCCACCAGGTCCTGATCCAGAGATTAGGCTCTAAAAATGTCTTAGTTTTTCTTCAGACATTATGCCTTGAGACTGCGGTGACTTCTGTTGTGGAGGTCCAAACAATTGTGGGCTCCATACGATGGTCTTGGACCTGAGGGCAGCAGTGAGTCTGAAGGTCTTCTCCTTCCCTCAGCAAGGAACATTCTCCATCTAGTTTCCCTCCAACCCCTCTCCATTGTCCCTCCTGACACTTTCATTAGGCAGCCACTGGACAGTACTGAGCTCGGGTCCGTGGCAAGTGAGGGAAGCCTGTTCAGGGATGCCTGTGCAGAAACTCAATTCTTCAGCTCAACAAATCCTGACAGACCTTGACTTTGCTGCACACTCAGACAATAGTGTTATGTCATTGGCTTGGGGTCTTGCTTTGTCCTAGAAAGCACCAGGGCCAAGCAGAAATCTTTCAGCCCTACTATTTGAGTAACTTCCTATTGCATCCTAGCTAACACCAGTACTATTCTATTTTAATATCTGAATATTTATAATGTGTTTTAACAT
>NW_027531920.1:328912-338697 GCF_008692635.1 Crocuta crocuta | reverse complement strand
TTGACTTTTTAATCTTTTGGATGAATTTTAGAATAGCTTTCTTTTTTAATGTTTATTTTTGAGAGAGAAAGAGAGAGAGAGAATGAGAACAAGCAGGAGAGGGGCAGAGAGGGAGGGACACAGAGAATCCCAAGCAGGCTCCGACCAAGGGTTCCATCTCACTGTGAGATCATGACCTGAGCTGAAGTCGGATGCCCAACTGACTGAGCCACCCAGGCGCCCCCTTTTTTTTTAAAGTTTATTTATTTATTTATTTTAAAGAGAGAGAGCATGAGTGGGGGAGAGGCACAGACAGATGGGTAGAGAAAGAATCCCAGGAAGGCTCCATGCTGTTAGCACAGAACCTGATGTGGGCCCGAACCCACGACCAGTGAGATCATGACCTGAGCTAAAACTGAGTTGGATGTTTAACTGACTGAGCCACCCAGGCACTCCTAGAATAGCTTTCTTAAGTGCTAAACAAAACTAGTAGGATTTTAATTGAAAATGCATTAAACATTCAACTTAATTGGGAAATAATTAACAATTTTTTGAAATAATGAGTAATTAGTATTTTCACAATATTGAGTCTTCTCATCCAGGAACATGGTTTATCTCTCCATTTATTTACCCATTCCTTTATATACCTCAATAAGTTTTTGAACATCTTTTTCCTACTATGTTTTCTATGGTTATTATTAGCATACAAGAAAAATTGACTTTGCATATATTATTTTGTATTTAGCCATTTGATTGAACTCTCATCAATTCTAACAATTTCTCAGTTTATTCTCTTGAGTTTTAAAAGTAAACAATCATATTCTTTGCAAATAACTTGTAGCCTATTGGTTCCTGGACCAAGTTCAGGCATTAAGCTATCAAAAGGTAAACTCATGTCCTGTTGGTCCAATATAATATGTTGTAATTTGTTCCTGAAAATTCATCTCACACTGTCAAAATACTAAAATTGATAATGAAAATAAATAAGAAAATCCAAATCTATGGTTTTTAAAAAAATTTTTAATAGTTTATTTTTGAGACACAGAGAGACAGAGCATGAGTGGGGGAGGGGCAGAGAGAGAGAGACAGAGAGAGAGAGAGAGAGAGAGAGAGAAGGGATCTGAAACAGGCTCCAGGCTCTGAGCTGTCAGCACAGAACCTGATGCGGGGCTCGAACCCACAAACTGCGAGATCATGACCTGAGCCGAAGTCGGATGCTTAACCGACTGAGCCACTCAGGCATCCCCAAATCTATGTGTTTTTTTAAAAACTCTCATTAACTATATAAAACAAAACACTAAATAGAAATGCTGTATCACAAATGTTTCTTTTGGGGTGTTATTTTTCCTCCTGGGCTAGCCTCAGATGTCCATTGTGAATATATGAAATACCACTGAATCGTACACTTAAAAGAGTAAATTATATGGTATGCGAATTATATTCCAATTAAAAAATAAAAATAGAAGTCCTTGAAGATGAGAATGAAGATGTCATATTTTTCTGCTGAATATTCCTTAAGTGAACATCAGCATTCTTCATTCCTCTTAGAACCTTAAAGTACATGTTAAATTAGGTTCATCTTTCTGGAATGTTTTTTTTGTCAGTAAGAGGTGTATTGATGGATGACAAATATTTGGAGCAGGATAATTTCTGGAGCAATCTCTAACAGTGACCCTTTGCTCTCCTATTTCAATGAAATCTTTATGGCTGAGTACCTTTGAGAATCTAACAGTTAAATCACTTATGATTTATAGCCAAACCTTGATTTGTATTTCTTGGTATCATAGATTTGTGACAGCATAAGAGTACAAAAAGCCCCATTTCGTTGATATTAAACACCTGTTTGGAAATAGTAGCCTTCCTCTTCAATGATTTCAAGGATTTTCATTAATGCTTCTACAGATAACCCCGACCCAATTCTGATATTACAACAAACGGATCTCTTCCTGTAGCTATTAAACCAGAAGTACACTCTGTTCAGGATTAAATGTTTTCCTTTAATATCTCACTCTGCCTATATTTATGTGTTATTGAGAGACAGTATTTTTGTCAAAATTGTTGCTTGGCTTATTTTGTGTAATGGAGTGAAAAGTCAAAATATCATATTTTAGTTTTAAGTTATAGCATTTCTTGATTTTTAACATTGATTTGGCATTTCTTTTTTCATATATTACAGAAAGTGAAAAAAAATAGTTGTTTTAAGACACTATAATGTAATTTGTTACAGTTGTAATACTAAACTGATACAATTCATAAAAAAAATTTGGTAAATTCAACTTCACCAAAAGTAAAATCATTTTCCCTGGGGAAAAAAAATCCTGTTAAGAGGAAAAAAAGACAAGCTACAGACTGGGAGAAAGCATCTGCAAACCATATATCCAACAAAGGACTAGCATCTAGAATATATAAAGAACTCTCAACAGTAAAAATCTGAAATGGGCAAAGGACATGCAGAGACATTTCAATGAAGAGGATATATAGACAGCAAATAAGCACATGAAAATATGTTTAACATCATTAGCCATTAGGACAATTGTCTTGTAAGTGCCTGATGTTAAGCTTTTGGTTACCAAGACCTCCATATCAAAGACCTTCATCTCTGGGCGCCTGGGATGAAGCATCTGACTTCAGCTCAGGTCATGAGCTCACCGTCTGTGGATTCAACCCCGCACTGGGCTCTGTGCTGACAGCTAGGAGACTGGAACTTGCTTCGGAATATGTCTCCTTCTCTCTCTGCCCTTCCCACACTTGTGCACTCGNACAGAGAAGGCCTGAAGCCATAGGCACTCTTACAGGATCCAGGAGTTTGGGAGGAAAAGGAGACAGAGTCCGCCGAGAAAACCTTCTAGCGTGAGTGCGAACTGGGGAAGATAAAATCGCCGGAACCAGAGACGCAGAGGGAGGGGGGGCGGATCCTCTCTGCGGGGAGCCGAAGTGAGTCTAGGGGGTAAAAAGAGTGGCCGAAACTGCTCAAGACACTGTCCCTGTCGATGGAGAAGAGAAAAACCTCCGCTCGGGACCCAGNAGGCTGCCTCCTCCTTGAAGTTCCCCTTTTAGAAAGCCCTGGGTGACTTAGATAACTGACTGAGTGACCTTGCTTTTCCCTTTCCAACTTTTAATTCCCACACTTCTGTCTTAAATTCACCAATTAAGAATGAACTTGCAGGACACTTGAAGATGGCGGAGAAGTAGGGAGCTCCGTACATTTTTTCACTCACACCCATATCCCACACAGAGAAGGCCTGAAGCCATAGGCACTCTTACAGGATCCAGGAGTTTGGGAGGAAAAGGAGACAGAGTCCGCCGAGAAAACCTTCTAGCGTGAGTGCGAACTGGGGAAGATAAAATCGCCGGAACCAGAGACGCAGAGGGAGGGGGGGCGGATCCTCTCTGCGGGGAGCCGAAGTGAGTCTAGGGGGTAAAAAGAGTGGCCGAAACTGCTCAAGACACTGTCCCTGTCGATGGAGAAGAGAAAAACCTCCGCTCGGGACCCAGAGGGATCCAGTTTCCTGCTCTCCAGCTGACCGTAGGCGGGACCCACGCTTCCCAGGCAACTGCTCCTCGCTCGGCAGCCCGACCTGGAGGAGGCGGGAGTAGCAGCTTCTGGCTCAATCCCCAGGGGGAAGGCAAGTGGCTTGGGACTGCCCTGAGGGGCTCCTGAGAGTTTGTGTTTCCAGCAATTTCAGTGGGGCGCGTGAACTGGGATCCGGAAACGAGGCCTGGCCTGGGATATAGAGCACGACCCACCTTGGCTACGCCCAGGCACAAGGAGTTTACGAACCCCCAAAAAATTGAGTTGCAACNTAGGGGGTAAAAAGAGTGGCCGAAACTGCTCAAGACACTGTCCCTGTCGATGGAGAAGAGAAAAACCTCCGCTCGGGACCCAGAGGGATCCAGTTTCCTGCTCTCCAGCTGACCGTAGGCGGGACCCACGCTTCCCAGGCAACTGCTCCTCGCTCGGCAGCCCGACCTGGAGGAGGCGGGAGTAGCAGCTTCTGGCTCAATCCCCAGGGGGAAGGCAAGTGGCTTGGGACTGCCCTGAGGGGCTCCTGAGAGTTTGTGTTTCCAGCAATTTCAGTGGGGCGCGTGAACTGGGATCCGGAAACGAGGCCTGGCCTGGGATATAGAGCACGACCCACCTTGGCTACGCCCAGGCACAAGGAGTTTACGAACCCCCAAAAAATTGAGTTGCAACGCTTGGTTCAAGAAGGGACTGGGGCGCCGCCATTCTTCTCCCCACAACCGCCAAGGCAGGACTCCTGCAGGACACACAGGACCAAACCATGCCCATCCCTGCTAGAGAGCTGCCCTCCTNAAGACCACAATGCTATGAAACTCGAAATCAATCACAGGAAAAAGTCTGGAAAACCCCCAAAAACATGGAGGTTAAAGAACACCCTACTAAAGAACGAATGGGCCAATCAGGCAATTAGAGAAGAAATTAAATATATATGGAAACAATTGAAAATGAGAACNACAAACCTCTAGCCAGGCTTCTCAAAAAGAAAAGAGAGAGCACTCAAACAGACAAAATCATTAATGAAAATGGTCTGATTACAACCAACTTCTCAGAAATACAAGCAATTATCAGGGCATATTATGAAAAACTATATGCCAACAAACTGGAAAACTTAGAAGAAATGGACAAATTCCTAAGCACACNCTTGAATGTTGAGAACAAACTGAGGACTGATGGGTATGGGGGGAGGGAAGGGGGGTGATGGGCATGGGGGAGGGCACATGTGGGGATGAGCACTGGGGGTTATATGGAAACCAACTTGACAGTAAACTTTTAAACAAGGAAAAAAAAGGAATGAACTTGCAAAGCCCTAGGCACCCCACCCTTGATCCCAGTAAAGGCATAACTGCAGGTCTGCATGTTCTTTGTCCTTACCTATGTCCTCACTGTGTGGCAATTGGTGTGCTGTGTACTCTCCAGAACCTGAGTAATAAACCTTGTTTTTTTCAAAGTTCCCTGATGGTTGTTGCTGAGGTGTGTCGTGCAATCATAAGAAAACCCGCAAAAGCTGGCCCGACCACAACATTGGCTCCAGGGGGATATGTTTTTGTGGCATCACCACAAATAATCTGGGCCCAGGTGAGTGTCTCCAGGCATTTCTATCCAGCAGAGACCAAGCCAAAGCAAAAATGCAAATTAACATTACAATGAGAGAGGCACCTGCGTGGCTCAGGTGGCTAAGTGTCTGATTTCGACTCAGGTCATGATCTCACAGTTTACAAGTTCAGGCCTCACATCGGTCTCTGTGCTGATGTCGTAAAGCCTGTAGCCTGCTTCAGATTCTGTGTCTCTCTCTCTTTCTGCCCCTCACCCACTCACGCACGCGCGCTCTCTCCCTCTCTCTCAAAAATAAACATAAAAAAACTACAATGAGATATCACTACAAATCTATCAGAATGACTAAAATTTAAAAAAACAAACAGTGATGGGGCACCTGGGTGTCTCACTCCGGTTAAGTATCTGACTTTTGGTTTCAGCTCACATCATGATCTCAAGGATCATGGGCTCAAGCTTAGCATCGGGCTCCATGCTGACAGCAAGGAGCTTACTTGGAATTCTCTCTCTCTCTCTCTCTCTCTCTCTCTGCCCCTTGCATATTCACACACACTTTCTCAAAATAAATAAATAACACTTAAAAAACAATGACAATACTAAATACTGGCTAAGATGCCTCATATATTGCTGATGGCAACGCTAAGTGACACAGCCATCCTACAAAATAGTGTGAGAATTTCCTATAAAACTAACTGTGCAATTACCATATATCCCAGCAATTGCACTCCTAGGCATTTATTCCAGAGAAATCAAACATCCCATTTATACAAAAATTTGTACATGGATGTTAATAGCAGCTTTACTTGTAATAGCCAAAAACCGGTCACAATCCAGATATCCTTCAATAGGTGAATTGTTAAACAAACTCTGGCGCATCCAGACCATGGAATCTTACTTTGCAATAAAAAGGAACTATTGATACAGGACAACTTGGATGGATCTTAATTAAGGGCATTATGCTTAGTGAAAAAAAACAATCTCAAAATATTACACACTGTATGATTCCATTTACATAATATTCTTGAAATGATCTTGAAATGATAAAACTAAGGGATGGAGACTAGATCAGTGATTGCCATGGCACAGGATGAAGGCAGAGATGTGTGATTATATAGGTGAGATATGAAGTAGTTACTCTATGATAATGAAACCATTCTATGTCATGATGGTCACGGGGATCATACAAATCTATATATTTTTAATGTTTATTTTGAGAGAGAAGGAGAGAGAGAGAATGTGTGTGTGAGCAGGGGAGAGGCAGAGAGAGAGAGAGAGAGAGACGAAGGGAGGGAGGGAGGGAGAGAGAGAATCCCAAGCAGGCTCTGTGCTGTCAGCACAAAGCCTGATAGGGGGGCTTGATCCCATGAACTGAGCTGAAATAATGACCTGAGTTGAAATCAAGAGTTGGATGCTCAACCAACTGAGCACCTAGGCACCCTGGTCATACCAATCTGTCTATGAGACTAAATTGCATGTATACACACACACACATACACATGCACAGATAAGTGTGCATAAAGATGGTGAAAACTGAGTAAGGCCTATACTCTAATCAACAGTATTGTACTGGTGTCAATTCACGGTTTTGATTTTGTATTCAATTATTTAAGATGTCACCATCGTGGTAAGCTGGGCAAGGGGTCCAGTGGACTACTTTTGCAACTTGCTGTGAATTGGCAATCATTTCTAAATAAAAAGCAATAAAAATTATTGTTTTTTAAAATTCCAATACAATTATTATTATTTTATTTTTAGAGAGAGAAAGAGTAGGGCAGAGGGCCAGAGGGAGGAGAGAGAATCCCAAGCAACTCCAAGCTCAGCGCAGAGTCCAATGCGGGGCTGGATCCCATGATCCTGGGATCATGATCTGAACTGAAATCAAGAGTTGGTCGCTCAACTGACTGAGCCACCCAGGCACCCTGAAACTTTAATATAAGTTTTCATACAACCCACATATTTTTCCTTAAGGTAAAAGTCTGATTTTTCAGAAACATTACTTTCTTGAGATACAGGTGACCTACTATAAATTCACGAGTTTAAGGTATACAATATGGTGGGCTTTAATAATTCACAAGATTGCACAATTGTTGTCACTATCTAATTCCACAAAGTTTTCATGATCCCTGAAACTCCATACCCATTAGTAGTCACTCCCATTTCCCCTTTCCCCTACTCCATGATAATCATTAATCTACTTTATACCTCTGTCTCTTTATCTCCATTGTTGCATATTTTGGACATCTCACAGAAATGGAATTATATAATATATAACCTGTGTTTCTGGCTTTTTTCAATTAGCAAGATGTTTGTAAGGTTCATCAATGTTGTGGCATATATCAGTACTTCATTCCTTCCATGGTTGAATAATATTCATGGTATAACTATACCGCATTCTGTTTATCCATCCATCAATTGATGGCCTTTGGGTTGTTTTCTTCTTTTGCTATTATAAATAATTGTGCTATGATAATCCATGTACAAATTTTTGTGTAATCATGTATTTTCAAAATTGGGAATATATATGTAGGAGTGGCACTTCTGGGTCATATGATGACTCTCTGTGTTTCTTTTTGAGGAACTGCCAAACTGTATTCCAAAGGGGCTGCACCACTTTACACTCCTATCAGCAATGCCTGAGGGTTCTAATTTCTCCATATCCTCACTAATGTTTGGTATTGTTGTGTTTTTTTTTGTTATAGTCATCCTAGTGAGTGTGAAATGGTATCACATTGTGGTTTTGATTTGTATTTCCCTAATTATTAATAATTTTGAGCACTTTTTCATTTGTATATCTTTTTTTTCTTAGTTTATTGCTNATGTGTAGATTGCTTTGGGTAGTAATGACATTTTATCAACATTTATTCTTCCAATCCATGAGCATGGAATGTTTTTCCATTTCTTTGTGTCTTCTTCAATTTCCTTCATAACTTTTCTATAGTTTTCATCATACAGATCTCCTATATCTTTGGTTAGGTTTATTCCTTTCATTTGTATATCTTATTTGGAGTAATGTCTATTCAAATCCTTTGCTCATTTTGAGTTGGGTTGTCTTTTTGTCATTAAGTGATAAGAGTTCTTTATATATTCTGGATACTAGGCTCTTATAAGACACATGACTTACAAATTTCTCCTGTTCTGTGGCTTATCTTTTCACTCTCTGGATAGTGTTCTTTGAAGCTCAAAGGTGTTTAATGTTAATGAAGTCCAACTTATCTACTTTTCATTTATTTGGGCTTTTGGTGTCATATCTAAGAATCCATTGCTAAATCCAAGGCCAGAAATTTTACTCTTAAAAATTTTCCAATGGTTTTATACTTTTAGCTCTCACTTTAGGTCTTTGATCCATTTTGAGTTAATTTTTGTATATGGTATGAGGTAGTGTTCCAACTTCATTCTTTTCTATGTGAATATCCAGTTGTCCCTGCATCATGTATTGAAAAGACTATTCTTTCCCCCTATTGAATTGTTTTGGCACACTTGGCAAAAATCAACACCATACATATATGGGTTTATTTCTGGATCCTCAATTCCAATCTGTTGATATAAAGAGGTTTTTAAATTAATAAATTACTTTCCATGAGGCTTATCTTTCATCCACTCTGAGTAAAATCCATGTCATTTTTGCCCACACTTCTGAACTACTTCGAGAGGGGTGCCATGAACTAGTTTAAATTTTCCTTATTTAGGAAAATGAAGATGATGAATAGGTTTCCTGGAAGTGAGAGATGGTAGGTGTGGTGGTATTAGAAAGAACTTTGAATTACAATTAGTAAGGCCTAGGTTTGAATGCTAGTTCTAGCCAAAGCTATGTGGCTTTGGGCAATTTACTTAACTTCTATGAGTTTTAGCTACCGTGAAATGGAGATGATGGAATCTCACAGGGTTGGCATTAGCATTAAGAGACAAAGATTGTGAAAATAATGGCATAATCCATGTTACACAGGAGGTACTTGACATAAAAGAGACTCATAGTCTGTGCATGGTCTTGTGGATCCCTTCCTTCTGGCCCTTGATGGCTATGTGGGGTCAGGAGAGATGGGCTACTCAGTGGGTACATGTGCCAGTTTTCATGGTTTTGCTTCTGTATCCTACACTGTGTAACAGTTCTGGATTCTCTCCCTCACCTTTTCTGTCAGAGGAAGTATAAACGGTGGATGAAGAAGAGGAAAATGGCTCTCCACAGACCAGCTTTCTGGCCAGGTTTGAGGGAAGCCCAGTAGTGAACCACAGTGCTTAGAAAATAGTCGTAGCCTGTTTTATATATCTAGACCTTTATTTTTAACTTTTTAAAAGTTTATTTACTCATTTTGAACGAGACAGAGATAAGCGCAAGCAGGGGATGGGCAGAGAGAAAGAGAGAATCCAAAGCAGGTTCCCCAGGGACAGCACAGAGCCGGACATGGGGCCTGAACTCACAAACCGTGAAATCATGACCTGAGCCGAAATCAACATTCAGATGCTGAACTAACTGAGCCACTAGCCTATAGACCTTTATTTTTATAGAAGAAACAGCATAACTGCATGACGAAAGCTTTTGCAGTGTAGAATTGTGTCACAACTGAGGGAATCCTTTCTGTTTGGATCAGGAACTACAGTTCAGGTCCCTGGTTTACCTTGTTGTGTTTCCCAAATTGTAATGAGGAGGAGGAAGCAAACTATTCCTGTTATCAACAAGGGTTCTAAGCCTAAATCTAAAGAGCGATGGTGCACTAAGGCTTGGTAAGGGGTAGCG
>NW_027531920.1:327564-327921 GCF_008692635.1 Crocuta crocuta | reverse complement strand
TAGAGGGTTTTTGCTTTCTCTTCCTCTGCCCCTCTGGTTCCTTCCACAGAACCAGATTTGTTAAGTACTTTCTGGTTTTGTTGGCCTCCTTCATGCCTCCCTCATGCCTGAGATCCTCATCTCTCCTTAAATTCTTCCTTCTGGGTGACCCTATATGGATCCCTCGATGCTTTAGGACTTTAATAATGGGGGAATCTAGTTCCCGTTATATGATTGTCAGCTCCTGGGTCTCAGGAAAGCCACACTGAACTTTGTGCTGGTCAAACAGCTTGCACAGGGCATTGATGTAGAGTGCATGGTACTTGTCCACTGTCTTCTTGCTTGGCTTCTCAATCCTGGGGATTGGCAGGGGCTCCC
>NW_027531920.1:319936-327551 GCF_008692635.1 Crocuta crocuta | reverse complement strand
GGCTCCCCAACTATGGAGAAGGAGGAGAGACAAGCATCTGAGCCTCCCTTCCTCAACTCAAATTACCCATCCATCAGAGGGATCCACATACTGAAACTCAGTATCTGTGTCCCCTCCCTTTCCCCTGTTCTTTCCCTCTGCTCTAGCCCCATCCCATCCCATATTCTCCAAATATCTAATCTCATGCATGCTGAAGAGAATGAGAGTAAGCTCAGAAGAATGCTGAAGGAATACATGTGAGTAATGATACTCTCATGGCAGCTATTAAATGACCACAACTCTTATCTGTTTAGTTGTCCTGCCCACCCTGCCCTCAGCCACAGCCACTGGAACTCCCATTGCCCATCCCAGTTGTCTGCTGGGTCTCCTGGACTTGGTGGATGACCTGGGTGGGGAGAAGTCAATTACCAGAGTGGTCCAGAGGTACTGGAAAGCTTACCAACAGTGGTAATGGGCCTATTGAAAGGAAGGAGGCCCCAGGATCCTCGAGTGAGGCCCCGGCCATGGAAGGTACAGAAATTTAGTCCCAGGATTTTTTTGAATGTGTCCTGGAAGGTTTTTTGGAAGAACCTTAACCACGTGCCCTCAGGGAAGATCTCTTGATTGTGAACCTCATTCTCTCCAAAGGAATAGGAAGGGACAAGGTACGCTCTGCAAAGAAAGGAGCATAAGTGTTAACTCTCCCAGGAAGCTCGCCCCAGCAAAATCCTCTCCAAGGTGGGAAGCCTTTCCAAACATCCCATTACAGAACAGGAACCCAAGCACCCAAACATCTTCAGCCTTGTGTCTCATTCTTGCCATGTCCCACCCTTCTAAATGAACCCTTTGTGGGGAGCTGCTGCACCTTGTCCTCTGATAGGAAGAAATGAAATCTTAGGCAATCTAACTGCCTTCACTGCACCCAGTATCCAGAGTGATCTTCCTAAACTGCATATCTAGACATGTCATTTCCCTCTTTAAAACTCTTCCAGAGATTCTTACTCTGTATCATGCTGCTTACCATGGCTTTTGTGTTCTAGCCCTGCCTACCTGGCAAGCTTCTCCTCTCCCCACCCCTTCCTTGCAACCTGCTTAGCACTTCTAAGTGTGCCAAGTTGCTTCTTGTCTATGCTTCTTCGTACATTCTGCTCCTTCTGCCAGAAATGCTTCCTTATGTCTTCACATAGCTAATTCTATTGTGCCCTTCAATGCTCGGCTCCAATTTCAATCTCTTAAAAAAACCTTTTTTGACTACCTCCAATTCCCGCCCCCACAGTACAGATTAGGTACCCTTCATCTACTGCTTCTCTTTCTCTACACTAAGTCAGTTATTCCAGTCATCTCCTTACCTGTCTGCCTCCCTAGTTGTCTGTCAAGCTCATCAAAGGTGAGAACCGTGTCATTCATTTTTTGAATCTCTAGGGCCTGATACATTGTAGGTCAACTGAGTTCTTTCTCCCATTTTGTCTGACTGGCAACTCCTACTATTTTAGCTCACAATTCAGATGTCACCCACTTATGAAATTTCTACGTTGGGAGTGAAAGTTTTTCCATCAATTGTTGCTCCCATAGCACTTTGTATATATCTCCACTATAGCACATCATTCATCCAACAAATATTTATTGCGTTTTTTCTATGTGTCAGCACTGTTTTGAGCCCTAGGGACTCATTAGTGAACAAAATGGGTTAAAACAATTTCTGTCCTCATGGAGCTTGCATTTTTACTTGAGGGAAGACAGACAGCAAACAATAATAACAAACAAAAGACCAGATATATAAATAATAAAATCAGTGATATATAAGAGGATGATAAATGCAATAGGAAAAAAAAGCAGAGCAAGATGGTCAGGATAGACCTTATTGAGAAGAAACATTTGAGCAAATACCTGGAGGAGGTAGCACAATGAGCCAAACAGTCATTTGGAGGAATGATGTTCTAGGCAGAGGGGACAGCTAGAGCAAAGGCCCTAAGGCAGGAGCATGTGGTTTCTGAGAGAGATAGCAAGGAGCTCAATGTAGATCTAACAGAGTAAGCAAGGGTGAGACCAGTGGGTGATGAGGGGTGGCTAAGGACCAGATTATTTAGAGTTCTTCAGGCCCTTGTAAAGATTTTGGCTTTTGCTCAGAGTGAAATGGGAGCCATTGGAGCATTTGGAGTAGTGACATGTAATCATCCTAGCTACAGTTGGGAATATTCTCTTGGCTGTGGGGGAGACAGGGAAAGAAGCAGGTAGAGCAGTTAAGAGATTATGTAATAACCTAGGGGAGAGATGATGCTAGTTTAAACCAGGGAGGGGATTATAGGTGAGATGATAAGTGGTTAGCTCCTGGATATTTTTCATGTGTGCATATCTGTTCTCATTGGACTGTCAGTTTCCTAAAGGTAAGGACAAAGTCTTATTTATTTTTATATCTTCAATGCCTAGTACTATGCCTGACACACAGTAAGCATTCAGTAACTGCTGAATGAATGCATTCTATTTCTCAAATCAAATTATATGCTCTTTGGGGGCAACAACCATATTTTCTTTATTTTTGCAATCCCCACAACATGAAGCCCAGTGCCTTCCTTGCCTTGGGTAGGTTCTCTGGGCCTCTCAGTTAATGGTTGATATAGAGTGATGCTCCAAATCCCCAGACCCTCAGCCTACTAGGCTATTTGGGAAGAAGGTAAAGGTCTTTTACTACTGTACTTTCTATAACTTCAAGTAAAAGAAGTGCCTACAAATGTATCTGGAGGCCCAAACACCATTAAGACACAGTGTGAAGGAGCAGAGGGAAGCAATCAGAGTAAAGAGGGAGCCTCCTTTAACAGGTTTCCAAGGGAGGGAACCATTCTGGAGAGGTGCTACAGAGTATACATGGCACCCTGACAATAGGGCACCAGAACCTGGGGACCCACCCTGTCTCCAGTGCCAACTTCACAAAACCTTTACGTTCTTTAAGGTAGATGGTAGAGGCTCCTGGTCGACACAAGAGGGCTTCAGCAGCTCCACCCACCACAATAATCACAGCATTGCCGGAGCCTTTTTGGGTCAGCAAATACTTCAAGGCCAACTCACTCACTGGGCATATCCCTGTGAAACCAATGAGACAAGTAGCATAACAAACTTGGTGCTTGAGATTGGGGTGAGGGGTTCCTCTGGGTTCTTCCTGCTGGAGACATTTCTGTTTCCTGACTATTGTTTCCACTTTTCTTTCTTTAAATATAATGTATTATCAAATTGGCTTACATACATCACCCAGTGCTCATCCCAACAAGTGCCCTCCTCAATGCCCATCAAACACTTTCCTCTCTCTCCCCCACTCCCCCATCAACCCTCAGTTTGTTCTCTGTATTTAAGAGTCTCTAATGGTTTGCCTCCCTCTCTCTCTGTAACTGCTTTTTTTTTTCCCCTTCCCTTCACCCATGGTCTTGTTAAGTTTCTCTAGATCCACATATGAGTGAAAATTTCTTTGACCTCCACATCCTGGGTTAGCCCTAGCCTAAGGTTGGTCCTTAGGGTCAGCTGCTTGCCTTGGGGGTTCTGTGATACTACAGTTGGGGATACCTTGAGTTCCTCTGTCTGCTTCCTCTTAGCTCAATAGTATTTAAGCCCATCCCTATGGTTTCTACCCAGAAACCATAACCATCTTTGACTCTCCCCAGTCTTACAGCTCTGGAGACTCTCCAGAGTTTTCTCCCTCAGGGTGATCAGAACTAGCCACCACACACATGCTTTCTCCCTAGAGCAACCTGGCAACTGAGAGCCATTGGCTGGGGTTTCTGGAGAGTATGCAGACCCAGGAGCCTGCCCAAGCCAAAGTGAAATGTAGATGAACTGTGGAATTAAGGTAACACCCTGCTGTTCCACAACAGTCACAGAGTCTTTCCTCTCTTCTGCTTTTCACCTTTACTCTGGGCTTGCTTTTTATTCTCTCTTGAGATGGAAGAAAGTACCCCCAAGATTTAGTTATTTGGCTCATGCTAAACTCAGAGGGCAGCAGAACCATCCTCTGGGACTCAGTGGTCTCACTTAGCCCCTCCAGACAAATGTATCTTACCTTTTAATGTTTGGTTTCAGTTGTTTTCTGGTGTCCAGAAGGGTGAATATTCATCCAGAGAGAAGGACATTTGTCACAGTACCCTGGCTAAAAGCCTGGCATGGGGAAGTTGTCCTGGATTCTGATGGATGCCTATCCTTTATTCCTTGACATCTTATGCAAGTTTGAAGGGGTTCCCAGGAAATGAAGGTCATGGGCAAGGAGGGTACAAGCTAGTATGAAAAACTTTAAAATGTCTTTAAGAATCTTTGGAATGAGAGCTGCTATACAAATGGCCAAAATAAGCCAAGTAACATCCCAGCAAGAATCTAGCAAGGCTCATCTGAGCTGCCCTGTTCATGTCTGATTTTTCCTATTTTGGGTTTCAAATTTGGCTTTTGCCTTTTGCTTTCCACTTTTGCTTTAGTCCTGAACTCCAGTTCTGGTTCCTAGAATCCTTCTGAAAGGATTCCTGGCAACTCTTATAAATGCTTGTAACTTATTCTACTGCCTAACCAAACCCTGCTTCCCAGATCTTGGACAGAATCTGATACTTGGCCACATATTCTTTTTACTGGATCATTGTGTTCTGGACTCCTTTTCTACTAAGTCTTCTTCCAGCAGGATGTGAGATGTGGACTCTTAGCACTTATTGGGGCTGGAGCCCTGAGTTAGGACAGAGAATGGAATGATTTTTTTTATACTCACCCATTGACATCACATATTCTCGTACAATTGGGATCCAGAAGATCCCTTCCAAGGTCCCTACTGAAGGAGTGATGCCTGGGAAAATCCGAGAAAAGCCAGTGGCCTCAGTAGCAAAGTTGATGAACACACCATAAGAGAGAACGCCATGGGGGTGATTTACAATGATATAGTTATGTTCCGGAGAGATGTCATGAGTCTTCACCAGCTGTTAGAGGGAGATTAACTCAGCAGTGGATAAGAAAAAGGAAGAGAGGACATGTGGATCCATATACCAGCAGGTAGCCTATTTCTCTTAGGGAGCCCCAAATCCCTGTTCATTGGGATGTCATTATTGTCATAGGATTGCCAGGGGCTATGATGCTCAGAGGATTTGTAACTGTGAAGAAAGGCTGCTATCTATCCATCTTCCCACCTGCCCATCCATCTTAGGTGCCTATGCTGAATTATGCCTCTGAGCCTTGACCTTCACCGCTGGCCACTAAAGTCTTTGAAAACATGGAGCTAAGTAGGAAGGAAGAGTCCAGGCAACAGAAACCAAGGGCACTTAGTGGAAAGGTGGTTACCTTTATTGGGAAATAATTTTGAAAATACTTCCACAGGGTCCAATTTCGTACCCAAGCTGAACGCCTACCACCTATAGACACAGAAGGGAAGAAAAGAGCAGGTGAGATATTGCCAATCCCTCTACTTCTCTCAGAGTTGGAGGGTTCTTTCTATAGTCCTCGGGTCACAGAAGAGGTCTCTTATTCATACTTTCATATTTCTAGAACACAGAGCTGTAGATACTTGTCCCTGAATCCAACCCCTAAGAAGGTATAGGAGGTTCCTGCTCCTTAGGAGTCAGCCAAGAAGGTGATAGGAAGATATCCCGAGGCTGGGGACACCTTCCCTGAAACCTCTTAATTCTTCCTAGGAAGCCTAGGAGAGATCTCTCTTCCTTGCTGAGGTTTGCTCTCCTCTCTCCCTCTCCTTCCCTCTACCCCTATTTGCTTCTTTCAATCTTTCCTGCTCCCCACCCTCCTATCTCATTTCTTTTCCCTTTCTCCTTCTTTCCTCTTCCCACCCTTTCTCCCTCTGCCTCTCTCACTCTCCCTCCATTTCCTTCTCCCTGTGGTTCCATCCTTGGCACAGATGGGTACCACCATTCTTCCCATCTCTTACCTTGACTGTGAGTATTCCAATCATAGGCGAGCCAGGTTAAGACGAGCACAGACAAGATCCAGAATTTAGTGAACACCAGAAAGTAGGGTATAAGAATAATAGGAATCGCTCCTGAGGGGACACAAAGGGTTTATACCCTTCAGTTTCCTTCAAGTTTAATATAATTCTAACTACCATCTCTGCTCTATACTGAAGGGGCAGGTCAAGGCTGGTGTGAGACCCTTCTCTCCCACTTCCTCACAAACTCTACTCGCTCTACTGTAGTCCAGGCTGATCTCTGAGTCCTTGGATCTGGGTCCTTTGGATGGCTGAGATCTTAACTGAGGAAATGGCATAACTATGACATTCTCAGAACAGGCCCTCAGCTGGGGTCAAAGGAAAGCACTACTTGGCAAGTGGCCTCTCAAGAACAGCACTTGCACCAGTGGCTGAAATCCCCATTCTGGGACTTTAGGAATTCCTTTCTAATAGCTTGACCCTCCTCTCTTTGTGGAACCGCTAAATCAGCACATACCAGTGGAGACGGGGCTGCCTGCAGTATACAGGCTGTTTGATGCTGAGAAGAAAACACGTATTAGAAACTGCTTTACTATGTTCAGTTTTGTCCCATTCAAAATGTTTCAAAAGTTCAGAAGGGGAAATATTATCTCTGTTAGCAAAGGGCCACAACTCTATGAAATGTAAATATGATGCATCTCACCACAGAGGGAATTCCCATTTTAAAATCTGCATTCGTGAGAAAGGAGCTAAGTACCTGTATTGTGAATGAAAAAAGACCCAGCGAAGGGAATGACTTGTTTGACCAGGTAACCACATCACGGGAGATAAAATTTCCAGAAAAGGGAAAGAGACTCAAGAATTACTTAGAAGTGGAGGGGCGCCTGGGTGGCTCAGTCAGTTGAGCCTCTGACTTCAGCTCAGGTCATGATCTCACGCTTCGTGGGTTCGAGCCCCGCGTTGGGCTCTCTGCTGACAGCTCAGAGCCTGGAGCCTGTTTCAGATTCTGTGTCTCCCTCTCTCTCTGACCCTCCCCTGCTCATGCTGTCTCTTTCTCTCTCTCTCTCAGAAATAAATAAAAAAAAAATAAAAAAAAAAAGAATTACTTAGAAGTGGGTTTTCTCTTGCATTTTGGACATAGGTGAAAATAACAGGAAAAAAACATGGAATGGGCCTTTCTTTAAAAAGTCATGTTATGGAGTAGAAGAAATCTAGGTGATAGGCTGAATTCTCTTTGCAAGAGCTGGCTGAGATGGTTTTTATAACCATGCTAAGTAAATAGGAAATAGTGGTGGGAGAAATTTTACAGGAAGCTTGCCATCAATAAATATCCTACTACCTCTGACCCTCATAAAAGATGAGAGTAAATTTGCCAGGTAAGCTTCAGAGGAACACTCAGCAAGAATCATTATTAATTAAAGATGGTCTATCTGTATAATTTCTTTTTATATCTTGCTTCAAATAGATTTAGTTTGCATCCCAGTATTTAAAACAGTGCCCTGCACAGAGTAGGTGTTTAACAAATATCTCTAGACTGACTGGAAGATAAGTGTTTTCTCTTTTCAATATCAGGTAAAATTAAATGATGTTTTTTTGCCAGCATTTGTACTATTTAAATGTGGTGTTATTTAAAAAGCATGGGTGAATTAATGGTGTACCTTATATCTGATCTCTTTCAGTTATTCACAAATCCTAACAGTACTCTAACCCAGAGCCATACCTTGATAAACACCACCCTCCTCCTGG
>NW_027531920.1:316209-319897 GCF_008692635.1 Crocuta crocuta | reverse complement strand
GTGTGGCACCTCAGGAGACCATAACGTCCTTTGAGGAGAATCCTGCCAGACCAGGAGATGCTTCCAACATCCTGTCTGTGTTCAAGGGAGAAGTTGTGTGGATTATCAAGGAAGAGATTCACATAAGGTAGGCTCCTAATTTAGTTTGTATTGAAGATGGCCAAGCCATTCTAATAGATGTGTAGTGTGGTATCTCCTCACAATTCTAATTCGCATTTCCCAAATACTTAATGATGCTTAACAGCTTTCCATGTGGTTATTTGCTTTCTGTATATCCTCTTCAGTGAGGTATCTGTTCATTTCACTTTGGTCCACTTTTCAAGCGAGTTTTTTTTAACTGGTGAATTTTAATAGTTCTTTATATATTCTGGATACAAGTTATTTGTTGGATATGTGATTTGCAAACATTTTCTCCCAGTATGTGTTTACCTTTTCATTCTCTTAATAGGCTCTTTCTTAGAGAAAAAGCTTTTAATTTTGATGAAGTCAAATTTATCATTTCCCCCCTTTCCATATTGTGCTTTTGACATAAAATCTAAGAACTTTTTACCTCACTTCATGTCATGAAGGTTTTCTTTTTCTTTCTTTATTTTTTTAATGAGGCTTCTTTCTAAGGTTTTTTACTAAACGTTTTACAGTTTTGTGTTTTACATTTATGTCTCTGATCCACTTTGAATTATTTTTTTAGTAAGATGTGAGGTTTTAAAAAACAATGTTTGTTCATTTCTGAGGGAGAGAAAAAGAGAGAGAGAGTGTGTGTGAGAAAGAGAGAGAGAGGGAGGGAGAGAGAGAGAGAAAGAGAAAATGAGCAGGAGATGGGCAGAGAGAGAGGGAGACACAGAATCCAAAGCAGACTCCAGGCTCTGAGCTGTCAGCGCAGAGCCTGACAAGGGGCCTGAACCCACGAACTGTGAGATCATGACCTGAGCTGAAGTAGGATGCTTAACTGACTGAGCCACTCAAGTGCCCCTAAGATGTGAGGTTTTGATCAGGGTTCATTTACTACATATGGATATCCAAGTGTTCCAGCATCATTTGCTTAAAACACTACCCTTCTTCCATTGAATTGCTTTTGAATCTTTGTTAAAGATCAACTGGCCATAGGAGGGCGCAATAGAGAGATCTTGAACTCACCTTCTCCCACAAACATAACATCTCTACAGCTACATAAGGAATGATTTCCTCTGAAAAGGACCTGAAGGCTACCTGAACAGGGCTTCCAAGACAAAGGATAAAAGGGCCATACTGAAATGGGTAGGAGAGGTGGAGACACAGTCTAGCAAGAAATGCCCATCTCAGGAACAGCAACCCACAATCTGGAGCTCGTCCCTGAGGAGTGAGGGAGTTGTGCCCCATTTCTGGCCTCCCAACCCTTGGGAACTGCACCAGAGAGATGAGACCCTAAAGCATCTGGTCTTAAAATTATCAGTGGGTTTTACTTCCAGGAGAACCATAGGGACATAGGAAATGGAGGATTTACTCTTGAAAAGGCTTGCACACAGACCTGCTTACCCTGGGACCTAGCACGAAAGCAACAGTTTGAAAGGAGCCTGGACCGTATTTGGAGAAGACTCATTTGTTAATCTCAGATCATCTGCTGAAGAAGCAGACACCTGTTGGGATGCTCTCCAAGGATGGAGGCACTGGTGGGTGTCGTTTTTGAGTTCTTCTTCTGCTCTGTTGGTGTTGGCACTGGCACATGACTTTTACAAACCCTACCTCTACCTCTAGCTCCACTGGGAGTGCCCTCCCCCCATGAACTGCAGCTGGGCTGGCCAAGTGCCCCACCCTCATGTGCACAGTATGGCCCACTGAGCCACAGTCAGCAAGCACATGCAGCCCAAACAAAGGACACCCCCTGAGCACGTGGCCCAGGTGGCCAGGGGGGCATTGCATTTCTGGGCCCCATGAGTCCAAAAAAAATTGGAGAGATAGTCCTTGGCAGGCTACCACCCACAGGGTACTGCACAAACAACAGACTGAAACAAACCCCTCAGTCTTCATGTGAAAAAGTTTTAGTTTCTTGTCCTCGAGTTTCAGCCTGAAGGGCAAGCTTCAGGTTTGCCTCACATCCAGAGGCTACAGAGGCACCCCCAGGGAACATGGACAGGGAGACACCACATTGGGGGTAGAGTTTACTAGAAAAAAGAACTCGGGGGGGGTGCTAAAAATACAAAGTTTTTAAGATGTGTTCAAAACGAAATGGAAAAAAACCACAAAAGCAGAAACATACCCATAAATATAGAGAACAAACTGATATCTATGAAGGGGGATGGACAAAATGTGAAGGGGAATGGGAAGTACCAGCTTTGAATCATGGTATGAGTAAGTCATGGGAATGAAAGGTACAGCGTATGGAATATAGTCCCTGGTATTGTAATAGTGTGTATGGTTACAGATGGTAGCTACACTTGTGACGAGTATAGCATAACTATAGAGTTGCTGAATAACTATGTTGCGTACCTGAAACTAATGTAACATTGTGTGTCAATTGTACTTTAATAAACATAAAATAAAATGTCAAAAAAGAGCCCTCAAAACAAACACTTCAAAAACGAAGGACATTACTTAATGATAAAGGGGTCAATCTAACAGGAGGATATAATATTTGTAAATATTTACGCACCCAACATAAAGCACATAAATATGTAAAGCAAATATTAACAAACCTGAATGGAGAAATGGACAGCAAGCAATAAAATAATAGTAGGGGAGCTTAATACCTCACTTACATCATGGATAGACTATCCAGACAGATAAGCAATAAGGAAACACCAGCCTTAAATGACACATGAGACCAGATGGACTTAATAGAAATATACAGAACATTTCTTCCTAAAGCAGCATAATACACTTTCTTTTCAAGTGCACATGAAACATTCTCCAGGATGGATCATATTAGGTCACAAAACAAGTATCAGTAAATTGAAAAAGATTGAGATATCAAGCAATTCCCCTCAATCACGAGAGTATGAAACTAGAAATCAACTCCAAGAAGAAAACTGGAAACATCCCAGTATGTGGAAGCTAAACAACACGCTACTGAACAACCAATGGGTCAATGAAATAAAAAGAGAAATTAAAAATACCTGGAGACAAATTAAAATGGAAATACAATGGTCCAAAAGTTCTGGGAAGAAGCAAAAGCAGTTTTAAGAGAGAACTTTATAGGAATATAAGCCTACCTCAAGTAACAAGAAAAATGTCAAATAGACAACCTAATGTTACACCTAAAGGATCCAGAAAAAGAACAATAAAGCTCAAAGTGAATAGAAGGAAACAGTAAATAAATGAAGCAAAGAGTAAAAAGACAACAGAAAAGATCAATAAAACTAAGAGCTGGTTNCACTGGGGCGCCTGGGTGGCTCAGTCAGTTAAGCGTCCGACTTCAGCTCAGGTCATGATTTTGCGGTTTGTGAGTTAGAGCCCCGGATCAGGCTCTGTGTTGACAGCTAGGAGCCTGGAGCCTGCTTCGGATTCTGTGTCTCCCTCCCTCTCTGTCCCTTTCTTGTTCACACTCTGTCTCTCTCTTCTTTGTCTCTGTCTCTGTCTTTAAAATAATAAACATTAAAAAAATTTTAAACAATTATTATGCCAGCAAATTGGAAACCTAGAAGAAGTGGATAAATTCCTAGGAGCATATAATCTTCTAAGATTGAATATGAAGAACTAGAAAATCTTTATAGAC
>NW_027531920.1:316041-316202 GCF_008692635.1 Crocuta crocuta | reverse complement strand
TTGGTAATTAAAAATCCCCCACAAACAAACGTCCAGGATCAGATGGCTTCCCTGGTGAATTCTACCAAAGGTTCACAAAAGATTCAATACCTGTCCTTCTCAAACTCTTCCAAAAAACTGAAAAGGAGGAAACACTTCCAAACTCATGAGGCCAGAAATAA
>NW_027531920.1:315601-315847 GCF_008692635.1 Crocuta crocuta | reverse complement strand
ACAAGAACAACACACACACACACACACACACACACACACACACACACACACACACACTAAAAGAAAAAAAGAAAATGTAAAAAATTACAGGCCAAAATTACAGGCCAATATCCCTAATGAACAAAACATAAAAATCCTCAATGAAATATTAGTAAATCAAATTCAATAATATATTTAAAAGGATCATATACTATGATCAAGTGGGATTTATTTCAGAGATGCAAGGATAGTTCAGCATCCACAAAT
>NW_027531920.1:314385-315375 GCF_008692635.1 Crocuta crocuta | reverse complement strand
CACTAATCAAACAACATGATACACCACATTAGTAAAAATGAAGGATAAAAATAACATTATTATCTCAATAGATCTAGAAAAAGTATCTGACAAAATCCAACATTCATGTATGATAAAAACTCATGAGGGAATGTACCTCAATATAATAAAGGNAAAAAAAAAAAAAAAAAAAAAAAGGAAATGAAAGGTATCCAAATCAGAAAGGCAGAAGTAAAACACTCACTATTTGTAGACCACATGATACTACATACAGAAAATCCTAAGGACCACAAAAAACTGTTAGAACTAACAAATGAATTCAGTAAAGTTGCAGGAAACAAAATCTATTTACAGAAATCTACTGCATTTTTATACACTAATAACAAACCATCACAAAGAGAGTGTAAGAAGACAATCCAATTTACAACTGCACAAAAAAAATACCTAGGAATAAATTTACCCAAGACCTGTATGCTGAAAACTACAAGACATTGATAAAGGAATTTGAAGAAGACACAAATATATGGAAAGATGGTCTGTGTTCATGGACTGGAAGAATTAACATCATTAAAATGTCCATACCATCTTAAGCAATCTAAAAATTCAATGCAATCTCTATCAAATCCCAATGACATTTTTCACAGAATTAGAATAATTCTAAAATTTGTGTGGAACTGCCAAAAATCTTGACTAGCTAAACCAATCTCGAGAAGGTAGAATAAAGCTGGAGGTATCATACTCCTGATTTCAGACTATACTACAGAGCTATAGTAACCAAGACATTATGGTATTGGCATAAAAATACATAGATCAGGGGTTCCTGGTGGCTCAGTAGGTTGCGTCCAACTTTGGCTCATGTCATGATCTCGTTGTTGGGGGTTCGAGCCCCATGTCTGTGCTGATAGCTCAGAGTCTGGAGCCCACTTCCGATTCTGTGTCTCCTTCTGTCTCTGCTCCTCTCTTGCTCGTGTTCTCTCTCTCTATCTCTCTCTCTCTCTCTCTCTCTCTCTC
>NW_027531920.1:304712-314198 GCF_008692635.1 Crocuta crocuta | reverse complement strand
TGTCTCTGCCCCTCTCCAGCACGTGTTCTCTCTCTCTCTCTCTCTCTCTCTCTCTCTCTCTCTCTCTCTCAAAAATAAGTAAACAGTAAAAAAAAAAAAAACCCCACATAGATCATGGAATAGAATAGAGAGTTCAGAAATAAACCCACACATATACGATCAGTTAACTTACGACAAAAGAGTCAAGAATATACAATGAGAAAAAGACAGTTTCTTCACCAAATGGTGTAAATATAAGAACGTGTGGGAGTAAGTGGTAATTTAATAATTCAACATCTAACATGGCTTCCTATGACTTTTAGGGTGAAGTCCAGTCTTGTAATCCGGGTTTCAGAGTCACTCTGTAGTGGAGCCCCAGGCCACCCCCTTGTCCTCTGCATTCCACCATGCTGTTCTGTCAGTTCCTTCAGTTCCTTCTGCTCTCTAGCCTCTGGGCTTCGGTGCATGTTGTCCCTTTTACCTGGAAGAATCTTTCTTCAGTTCTTTTCTGGCTAGTTCCTATTTATCTTTTAGGCCTCAAGATAAATGTCACAGTTTCAGCGTTTTGGAGCTATCTTTGACTTCTTTCCCTTTCCAAAAAAATCTCTTTCCCATTCATTCTCCTGCCTCTATGTCCATTGCTACTGCTATGGTTGAAGGCTTGACCTCCTCTGGTTTGGACTGCAATCTGTAGTCAGCTCTTTTCGCCTGCCTGTCTCTTCCCCTCTGGTCCATTTCCAATGCTATTGCCGGATTTTTTTTTAAAGCACAGTCATAATGTTTTTTTGCCTCTGAAACCTCAATATTTTCCCACTGCTGGCAGAAAAAAAGTGTAAACTGTTATCCTGACATGTAAGGCCCTCCATGGACTAACTCCAAACACCTTCCTAACCTCATCTCTCACTACCGCACTCATACTGCTTATGCTCTAGCCCAGTATTTCTCAAAGCATTGTCTTCATACCACTGTAGGTACACTAGATGATCTGAGGTGGTGTATGGATGGAAAATCACTTTAATATATAATGAATAAAAAGTGAATTTATGGTAGTGATCTAAATATCTGTTATAATACGCTAATTTAGGTAACAGCAATGAGTCAATTCGGAAAAATGTTAATTTGTAATAGCAGAGGTGGTACTCAACTGTAGAAAAAACCAGAAGGTGGGATGCAAATGGCTGAAATATGGGAAAAAGAGGTTCAACCACCTTAGTCTACTCCCCATTCCCATCTCCATGCCTTCGGTGGTTCCATTCCTTTATTCTGGCTACCCTCTCTTCAACTTTCTGCCTATCAAAGTTCTCTCAGCCTTCAAGGATTAGCTCAAATGATACCCCCTTGACGATACTTTTGGTGATTTTCTGCTCAGAATGAAGGGTTCCCTCCTCCACACAGCCACAGCATGTTACTTATGCTTCTGTTTGGCCCTGTTTCATTCTGCTGCTTGTGTAGTTAGTACCTCATATGTCTAGCCCTCTCCCTATTAGACACTAAGCTTCTTTTGTTTTATAATTTTTTAAAGCTTATTGATTTATTTTGAGAGAGAGAGAGAGAGACAGAGAGACAGAGGGAGAGAGAGAGAGAGGGAAAATCCTAAGCAATCCAAAGCAGGCTCCATGCTCTCAGCACAGAGCCTGATGTGGGGCTTGAACTCATGAGCTGTGAGATCATGACCTGAGCTGAAATCAAGAGTCAGATGCTTAACTTGCTGACCCGCTGATATGCCTCGAGCATTTATTTTTAATAAGCACTCTGTTCAGGACTTAATGTACATTATCTCATTTAATTCTCTCATAAATGTGGCGAGTAGATAATTTTATTATCCCTATTTTATATATGAAAAATGTGATGCTCGGAGTGGTGAAGCTTTGGGAGAAGAAAGGTTTCAAGCTTTAGGAAAAAAGTAGGTAGCATTTGTGGAGTCTTTACTATGTGCCAAGAGCTATTTTAGACACTTTGTGTGTGTTACCTCATATTAATACCTATAGCAAAGAAAGCTCATGCCTTCCAGGAACTCACACTCCAGTGGAGAAGACTGATACCATAAACAATGGATAGATTCCAGAGGATGAGAACTATATAGTCAAATGTTATTCCATGCGAACCCAAACAGAAGACCATTTCTTACTACTGGCGAACCTAGAAAGGCTTCTTGTGGAGGCTAAGGTTTAAGTTGAATTTTGTAGAAAGAGTAGGATTTGGACAGAGAGATTAGTGGAGAAAGGGCCTTCCATGAATGAGAAAGAACTTGAACAAAGACCTGTAGATGGAGGAGTCCAAGGCCCATAACACCATAACCTGCAAAAGTACAGGGAGCCTTGGAAGCCATGGAATAGGAGATGGAACTGTGAGGGAAGTTGGGGAGATTAGATTTGATGCTAGAGGAAATATGAAGCCAGTGAAGGTTATTAAGCAGAGGAACAGCATGATCATATCTGTGTATCAGAAGATAATTTGGGACAACTGTAGTAGCAAGTGAAACTGTAAGCATCAGCTAAGAGATGCAGTAATATACTTTTAAATGTTTATTTATTTATATTTGAGAGACAGGGTGAGAGAGAAAGAGTGAAAGACAGAGAGCAGGAAAGGGGCACAAAGAGAGGGAGAGAGAATCCCAAGCAGGCTCTGTACTGTCTGCAGAGACCCCAGTGTGGGACTTGATCCCACGAACTGAGATCATGACCTGAATGGAAATCAAGAGTCAGACACTCAACTGACTGAGCCACTCAGGTGCCCCGAGATGCAGTAGTTTAGATGAGAGACAATGGAAACACGAAGTAGATTACTATTGGTCAAACCAATTTGAAAGATACTATGGAGGTAGAATTTTCAGACTGACAGTTGATCAGATGTAGGGTAAATGAATAATGCCTTGAAGGATCCTCTGGGACTGCTGGGAATGTATTAAAGTCCCTATTTGCCTAATTTTCTAGGATCTAGTTACTGACTATTCTTCCTGAAGGTGCAATGAACTCAGAACCTAGGGTGCCTGTCTCAGAAGTGGTTGGCATTCCTCTGTTGATTAAATGGCAAGGTTGGCAGTGTCTTATGAGGTGGAGTGGTTGGACTTGAAGTAATGTCAATTTCTATTTACAGAAAGAAAGAAAATGAACATCTACTGAGGATTTTTTTTGGCTCTTTGATCTTCAGAATGGTCTTTAGAGGCAGATACTATGATCTGTTTCTATAGTTGTGGAGAGTGAATGACTTACTTGTGAAGATCACATAAAAATAATATTTATGGGGGTGCCTGGATGGCTCAGTTAGTTAAGTGTTCAACCCTCAATTTTGGCTCAGGTCATGATCTCACAGCTTGTGAAATCAAGCCCTGCATCAGGCTTTGCCCTGATAGTGCAGAGCCTGCTTAGGATTCTCNCTATGTGCCAAGAGCTATTTTAGACACTTTGTGTGTGTTACCTCATATTAATACCTATAGCAAAGAAAGCTCATGCCTTCCAGGAACTCACACTCCAGTGGAGAAGACTGATACCATAAACAATGGATAGATTCCAGAGGATGAGAACTATATAGTCAAATGTTATTCCATGCGAACCCAAACAGAAGACCATTTCTTACTACTGGCGAACCTAGAAAGGCTTCTTGTGGAGGCTAAGGTTTAAGTTGAATTTTGTAGAAAGAGTAGGATTTGGACAGAGAGATTAGTGGAGAAAGGGCCTTCCATGAATGAGAAAGAACTTGAACAAAGACCTGTAGATGGAGGAGTCCAAGGCCCATAACACCATAACCTGCAAAAGTACAGGGAGCCTTGGAAGCCATGGAATAGGAGATGGAACTGTGAGGGAAGTTGGGGAGATTAGATTTGATGCTAGAGGAAATATGAAGCCAGTGAAGGTTATTAAGCAGAGGAACAGCATGATCATATCTGTGTATCAGAAGATAATTTGGGACAACTGTAGTAGCAAGTGAAACTGTAAGCATCAGCTAAGAGATGCAGTAATATACTTTTAAATGTTTATTTATTTATATTTGAGAGACAGGGTGAGAGAGAAAGAGTGAAAGACAGAGAGCAGGAAAGGGGCACAAAGAGAGGGAGAGAGAATCCCAAGCAGGCTCTGTACTGTCTGCAGAGACCCCAGTGTGGGACTTGATCCCACGAACTGAGATCATGACCTGAATGGAAATCAAGAGTCAGACACTCAACTGACTGAGCCACTCAGGTGCCCCGAGATGCAGTAGTTTAGATGAGAGACAATGGAAACACGAAGTAGATTACTATTGGTCAAACCAATTTGAAAGATACTATGGAGGTAGAATTTTCAGACTGACAGTTGATCAGATGTAGGGTAAATGAATAATGCCTTGAAGGATCCTCTGGGACTGCTGGGAATGTATTAAAGTCCCTATTTGCCTAATTTTCTAGGATCTAGTTACTGACTATTCTTCCTGAAGGTGCAATGAACTCAGAACCTAGGGTGCCTGTCTCAGAAGTGGTTGGCATTCCTCTGTTGATTAAATGGCAAGGTTGGCAGTGTCTTATGAGGTGGAGTGGTTGGACTTGAAGTAATGTCAATTTCTATTTACAGAAAGAAAGAAAATGAACATCTACTGAGGATTTTTTTTGGCTCTTTGATCTTCAGAATGGTCTTTAGAGGCAGATACTATGATCTGTTTCTATAGTTGTGGAGAGTGAATGACTTACTTGTGAAGATCACATAAAAATAATATTTATGGGGGTGCCTGGATGGCTCAGTTAGTTAAGTGTTCAACCCTCAATTTTGGCTCAGGTCATGATCTCACAGCTTGTGAAATCAAGCCCTGCATCAGGCTTTGCCCTGATAGTGCAGAGCCTGCTTAGGATTCTCTCTCTCTCTCTCTCTCTCTCTCTCTCTCTGTCTCTCTCTCTCTATGCCCCTCCCCTGCTCTCTCTCTCTCTCTCAAATAGATAAACTTTAAGAAAAAATAACACTGACATACTTGCACAAGGTCCCATAGCAAGAGTGGCAGACCTGGTCTATCTGACTCCTAAAACTATGCTCTATTTTACATAGTATCAGAAGCCAGAGAAAGAAGGCAGTCTTACCCTCCCCCCTCCCCCCCCCAAAAAAAAGATGATCAGGAGAGAGGAAAAAGGAAAAGAGATGGGCTTAATGGTCTCTATTGAGGGGGAATTTAGAATTTAGTGTCAATTTAGTGTCAGGCCTGGTCTTGTGAGAAATATAACCATGAAAAGATATGGCTCCTATTCTCATGGGGATTATTGGATAGAAGGGGCAAAGGATCCAAAGGCTGCTACCTAACATATTTTTACAAAGTGCTTTGGACTTTCACAGGTGATACAGTCTTGGGGTGTCTAGAAAATTTGCAGAGAAGATGTAAATTGAGCAATATCTCAAAGGACAGGTTGTCCATGATTATTAGTCCAAGGAGAGGGATCAGAGCATCTTTCCAGTGGAGAGAACAGTCAGAGCAGAGGTGAAGGAGTGGGAGAGTACCCTTTATGTGTGTTCTGCGAATAGACTGCTTGGAACACAAGCCTCACATAGGGGAAGAGTAAGGGGATGAGCTGGTAAAAGGGTAGAGTCAGAGAGTGGAGGAGGGCCTTGAATGCCCAGGCTAACACATTTGTACATCACCGAGTGGGCAGTGGGAAATCACTGACTATTTTTGAGCAGGAGAGAACTATAATCAAATATGTTTTCAAAAGACTGTACTGGGAGCAAGCGGTGGAATAGATTGGAGAGGGTGGATAGAGGGTAGAGGGCCAGGAAAGAGGATATTGCAACAGTTTATTTAGATAAAGGGTGACACACGTGCAGAAGAGACAGATAAAGAGCCATCCTCTAGTGGAAGTGGGCCCTTAGAGGGCCTCTCAGGGCCACTGCCTAATTCTAAGGGTCACAATTATTTGTATTTCACATCTCCCCCAGACTGTCTTTTCATTCCTCTCTTCTCCCTTCTTCCCTCTTTCTTGTTCCTCTGCCTTTTTCTCCCTCTTTCCCCCTATTTCCTCTCCCATTACTTTCAGGGATGCTCAGTGATCAGCCATGATTCTGAACATCATTTGGAAAAGTGGAGAGACACTGGGGGAGGCTCTGAGCAAGACAGAGGAATGAAGGAAAGCAGGTGAGTGAAAGAAAAAAGAAGGAAATTAAGAAGGAAGGAAGGAAGGGAGGGAGGGAGGGAGGATGGACGCTATTCTATATGGAGTATTTACTGTAGACCAAGCTGAAAGGTGGGGATGATGAGGCTAAGCGGGGTCCCAGTACTTGTTGGAAGTCACGCAGCTAATTGCTATCCAAGTTTGACAAACTCCAGAACCCACATCCTATTCATCATGTTTCACTGTTTCTGTTTCCTGCTTTTCCTGATCCCTCAACTTGGTGCAATAATTTTTCTCCGAAACCCTAATATCACTTCATTGTGACTCTTTCTTTCGCTTACTATAGTCTGTTTTATATTGCAGTGACTTGTGTATGTGTGCAGCACTGATGCGTAAACTGTGTACAATGGTGGAACTAATAATTGCTTTATCTTTGTTGCTAGATAGTAAGGAATTGGTGCTTGATCCCCGGTAGTCTTGACAAGGACCATCACCACCTTGTAATTAGTATTTGCTCTATAACTATTGAACAGATTTTAATGTCTTGGGCACCTCTGTGGGCATCTTACACTGTTATAGATGCTCCAAGGCCCAGGATTCATGTTGTGATTTCTAGCACAATCACTAAAACGACAGAGACATCTAAACTAGTAGAGGAAGGCAAATGGAATGATAGAAATAATTAGTTTAAAAGAAGTTAAGACAGGGGCACCTGGGTGGCTCAGTCAGCTAAGCATCCGACTCTTGATTTTGGCTCAGGTCATGATCTCACAGTTTGCAGGTTCAGGCCGCGTAGGGCTCTGCGCTGGAGGTGCTGAGCCTGCTTGAGATTCTCTCTCTACCCCTCCCCGTTCGTGCTGTCTCTCTTTGTCTCNAAATGGAATGATAGAAATAATTAGTTTAAAAGAAGTTAAGACAGGGGCACCTGGGTGGCTCAGTCAGCTAAGCATCCGACTCTTGATTTTGGCTCAGGTCATGATCTCACAGTTTGCAGGTTCAGGCCGCGTAGGGCTCTGCGCTGGAGGTGCTGAGCCTGCTTGAGATTCTCTCTCTACCCCTCCCCATTCGTGCTTGCTCTCTTTGTCTCTTAAAATGAATAAAGAAACTTTTTAAAATATTATATTACATTAAATAAGCCAGTCGCAAAAGGACAAATAGTGTATGATTCCACTTATATGAGGTACCCAGAGGAGTCAAATTCACAGAGAGAGAAAGTAGAAGAGCGGTTGCGGGGGGGCTGGGGGGAGGGGAAAATAGTGAGTTCTTGTTCAATGGGCACAGACTTCAGTTTTGGAAGAGGAAAAGAGCTCTGGAGGTGGACGGTGGTGATGGTTGCACAACCGTGAATGTGTTTAATGCTGTGAAATGTACACTGAAATATAATTGAAAGGTTGGTTTGATGTTACACGCATTTTACCACAATTAAAAAGAAATCTTTTAAAAATGCAGGTGAAAGAAAATACTCACACTTATTATTAGTGTCTTCACTTGAGACACATAAGTGCCATCATTTGTCCATAACATCCCCGCTCCACACCTCCAGCCCGTCCAGAAGTGGAAGCTGGTAAGATGGGGGGGTGGGCATTCCTAGGAGACTAACCCTCACCTCTGGGCCCTTACATTTTCAGTGTTGGATATGCCTCTACACGATCCCTGTCCACAGACAGTGTCCTTTGAGAGGAAGAAAGGAGGAGAGAAGAAAATCCTTAAAAACGAATCATCTTCTGGGAGGAAAATGAAAACATTTTCTTGAGGAGAGCTCCCTAGGAGAGTCAGACTAATCCGGGCATTTGTGTTTGAATACCACACAACGGCTTTTTGGGGTGGCACAGACCCCACACCAAAAAGGAAGAACTTAACACACCTCTTGCTCTCTCTTTTTAAAAAACTTGATTTAAATGTTTATTTATCTTTGAGAGAGAGAGAGACAGAGTGTGAGAGGGAGAGGGGCAGAGGGAGAGGAGACACAGAATCCGAAGCAGCTCCAGGCTCTGAGCTGTCAGCACAGAGCCCAACTCGGGGCTTGAACTCAACGCACAGTGAGATCATGACCCGAGCCAAAGTTGGACACTTAACTAACTGACTGAGCCACCCAGGTGCCTCTCTACCTCTCTTGACCTGTTTTCCCTGCTCTCTAGTCCCCAGACTTTCCCATTCTTCCTAGGATTCAGACTTGAAATGGTGGCTGCCACTGCTATATCCAGCTTTTTAGGACATTCCTGTGCCCCCTCACTTTCCTTACTGAGGCCTGCAACTTGTCAAAGGGCTCTGTTTGAGGACGTTAAGATAAACACAAAGGAAAACAGAAAAAATGAAAGACTAGAAGCAAATTTACAGAAAAATCCCTCCCTCCCCCTTAACACAGTCAGGCCATTGATGGACTAAGTGCTCACTATGATTTGATTTCAATGAGCGCTCAATAAGTCATCATCTTCGGCAGTCACATACCCCTTTGGCAGTTTGGTGAAGCCTAGGGACCACTTCTCTGAATAATATTGTAAATGCACAAAATAAAATATACAGATTTACAAAGGAAATGCAATATATTAAAACACAGCTCTCGAAACATCGCCAAAAGTGTGTCATAGTAACATGGACCTCTTAGTTTATGCATCAAATAACCAGACCTAATGGCAGTTCCAATAACGACTGGAATTTTGAAGTAGCCATGAGCATAAATGAAACTTCGAAATGCCTGCAAGAACTGGCATGTGAAACGCAAATCTGTGATGTCTCTTACTGACAAATTCACTGCTAATGTTTCTGTGGCTTTTTGCCTACAGTCATTATTTCAATTCAAAGTTAGTGAATACAAAGGTAATTTTTGCTATGCAAATTTAAGTTGTCCACCCCCACCCCAAATACTAGGTCCATAGGTCTTTGGTTAAGACCCTCTGTTCTAAGGGATCATATAGTCTCCCATAGACTGGAATTGGCTACCTTCAGGATGACATTTCTTCCCATCCAGTTTCCATGCTTGGCCCTGGAATTGGTTGCCCATGAAGTCCTAGTTTCTGGCTGGGAAAAGCTTAGTGCTCTCAACCCATTTGCCCAGCACTGATAATTGCCATGCTGTGAGTCCACTGCACAGCTGGCCCTTTATTAAAGTTCTGTCTAATGAGTCACTCAGGCAGCTCCCAGATTTTCCAGAATTTTCTCGCCAGAGTTTTAGACTAGAAAAGCGCCTTGTGCCTACCTAGCAACACCAACTCTGCTACCCATCACCACCTTTGCCCCCATCCCTGAATATGACTCTTTTCCGCAAGTCAGAGGGGGTGCGCAGGGGAACGGGTAAAATGGGTGATGGGCATTAAGGAGGGTACTTGTTGGGGCGCCTGGGTGGCTCAGTCGGTTGAGCGTCCGACTTCGGCTCCCGTCATGATCTCGCTGTTCGTGGGTTCGAGCCCCGCGTCGGGCTCTGTGCTGACTGCCAGCTCAGAGCCTGG
>NW_027531920.1:300997-304639 GCF_008692635.1 Crocuta crocuta | reverse complement strand
CGCTACATTGTACTCCTGAAAGTAATATTACACTATACGTTAACTAACTGGAATTTAAATAAAATCTTGACATTAAAGGAAAAAGAGAGGGGGGAGTCCTGGGAAGGCCGTGGTGCTCTTTAAACCAGAACAACGAAAGGCTCGCTCACGGCTTTCTTGCCTTCAGTGGGAAAGAGAGAAATCTAATGATTCCATGCTTGATCAACAGCATCCGTTTCTCTGGGTGAGAAGCAACAGTCCTTCCCAGAGTGGGGGACCAGCCCAGTGATCTCTGTGGAGCCCTCCTCATCTGGGGATTCTTGCCCTCTTTCTTGGCCTGTTCCCAATGTTCTCCAACCCCTGGCGTTCACTTACCTAAAATTATGTAGACAGGGAGCCACTGCAAAACAGACAGGGTTTGGAGGCATTCGTGAAGATCCAGCTGGGAAAGGAAGGCCATGGCTGTTGTAGCAAGAAGCCACAACAGAAGGCCAGCACCTCTAAAGCTGAGCTGATCACAGGTGCTTTGCTCTAATCTCTTACCACTGAGTCGCTTTAGCTGCTGAAAGTTTTAGGTTTGACCTAACCTTTCCTCCAGTCTTCCCTGTTCTCTGTCCCGCCCCAGCTTCCTACACACACATGAGGTTTCAGCTTATCCTATCTAATCTCCCTAGTATATATCTTTTGTCCTTGTGTGCTTCATTGCAATAAAGCAGATATGGCCTTGGGCTGGTTCTTGCTGTGTATGGGGAGGTGTGCAGGAAAAGAGAATGGCCTAGACCTCTGAAAAGCAACCTACTTCCCTGCTTAAGAAAGAGGACCCGATGACTCTACTTGTTTCCACCCTAGTGGCTGCTCTTGGGCTCCTCTTGTCTTCTGCTGAGAGCCACCTTGTCAACTTGAGCCTTTTTCTGCACAGATATCTAAACTTCTCAGCTCCTTCCTTGTGCCTCTATTTCCCAGGGCTCAGTATCAGTGGTCAGGTACCACATGGTAGAGTGGGAGAAGCACTGTCCAGAGAACAGACCTGGGTTCCAGTCCCAAGTCCACCATGTTATTCCCGTGACACCTTTACCAATTGCTCCATCTCTCTAGATCTCAGGTTGAGCATTTGTTGCTGAAAGGCAGTGTAGTGGTTAGAAGCATGGATTTTAGAGCCAGATAGTTGGGGTTCAAATCTCAGCTCTGCCACTTACAAGTTGTCTAACTCCTGGGTCTCAGTTTCCCCACCTGTAAAACAGGGATGATAGTAGCACCTACCCCATAGGGCTTTTATGAGGATCAGATGAGTGAATGAATGTAAAGTGCTTAGCAGAGTGCCTGGCACACAGTAGGCACTATGTGTTTCCTGTTATTATTTGTTTAGTTCAATTAATGTCTGTTGAATAGCTACTATGTTTCAGGCTAAGAGGCTTGCTTCTACTCACCGGCCTTTACAAAATTAAAGATTGTCCCCAGGTCCCAGAACTCTGGATTTATAATTTTTCTGCATCTATTGAGTGACTACTGTTTGCCAGGCACTGCTGTAGGTGCTGAAAATTCAGTGAGGAAGAAGATGGACATGATTTCTGCCTTCATTGACCTTATAGTCCAGTGAGGGAGACAGACATTAAGCAAAAGAAAATCATAAACATTTCTATGCACTCGAATTTGTGCTAAGTGTCTTAAACAAAAAGACCAGGATTCTCAGCACAAGGCTTTGGGTATAGAAGGTGCTCAAAAATATTTTGAATGTAATCAAAAACAGTGCTAGGAAAATCGAATACAAAAATGGTATCAAGTATCCTACAAATGCAAGAAAATAGATTCCTTAACCTTTCCTGTGGAGATTAGCAGAATTCTGTCTTCCTCTCTAAACTGCACTCTGGTTTGGACCTACCTGATCAACCTGATTAATAAGACTTTGCAGAGTTAAGCTTAGGGTATGTTATGGGGGTGTGATTTCATTCCCCAATGTACTCTAGATGGCCACCTAGCTTGTCACCCCATTTGTCTAATTCCTCTTTCTTTTCTATCCCTCGCTTCCTGGGGTTCTCAAGCTGCTTATTGGGGTTACTTGGCCACATACAGGGTGAGATGTATTGGAGCACATATGCTCAGAATTTTCACAAGAGGAGGGAGAGAGTTAAGTGAGGCGGGCCTGGGTCTTCTAGGTGAAAGCACAGATGTAGAGGGCTGGAGTATCCAGAATGGACAAGATCCACAACGTTGAGAGCTCCATGTCCCCTTATAGATCAGGCCTCTGCCCCCTTTCACCTTCAGATGGGTAAATGGAAGAGGCCTAGAAAGGACTCAAGGTCACACAGGGTGCTCAATGCAGGGCAAGGATAGATCGATTTCCATTTCTCTTTCCCTAATGTCCAGTTCAGGGCCTGGGACAGAGTAGATACTCAAGTAAATGTTTGTGGAACAAATGAGGGAGATCTGGTCTCCTGGTTCGTCATGCAAGGTGGACAGGCAGGGCTGGGTCAAGCCCCTGATTGGCTACATTTTTTCCCCCAAAGCAGAAAGCATGCTTTGGAGCTGGAGCTTTCTATAGCCAAATGGAAAAGTGTAACATAAACACCAGGGAATGTAGAAAAGGCAGGAAGAAGTGAAGTAGGCCAGCAGACAAACCCTGAACAGTCAGCACTCATGATTTCCCAATTACAGTGCATTTCATCAACAAACAAAAGCTTAGCTGTCGCAGAGTAAGCAGTGCCAAGAGAAAGGTGGCCAAGAAGCACAAAGGTCTGCCAATTTCATTCATAAATATATAAGGCTGACATGATTCTAACCCTCAAGAAACTCACAGTCCAGGATGTGAGGTAGATGTAATCACAGACACCTCTGGGGTACTATGAGATGTGCAGAGGAGAGAAACACCTGCTAGCCTGAGGAGATGAGGGAGGGCTTTATGGAAGAGGAGATGCTGAAGTGAAGGGAAATGGACTAGGCACAAGAGGCATGAAGGACAGTCCAGGAAAGGCTGCAATTAGTTTCTCAAACTAACAGGAATGGGGGTCTGGGATAAGCTATCAAGCTAAGAAGTGTCTAAGGAGCAACAGCAAAACAAAGGAAGGAGAAAAATGGAAGGAAGAGAAGGTCAAGGGGACTGGGGAATTCAGAAGGAACGGTGGAAGTGAGGAAAGCTCTGAGAAAGAAGCAATCCCAGGATTCTTCTTCCTGGGTGCCAAGGTCCGCCCTCAGCTTTCAGAACGACTCATTTCCAGAAAGCTGTGGATGGCTNCCCCTCCCCCATACTCTTTTTTCTAAGCTTATTTTTTGAGAGAAAGAGAGAGGGGGGGAGGGACAGAGAGAGAGGGAGGAGAATCCCAAGCAGGCTCTGTCAGCACAGAGCCTGACAGGGGTGGGGGGTGGGGGCTTGAACCCACAAACCATGACCTGAGCCAAAATCAAGGGTCGGACACTCAACCGACTGAGCCACCCAGGTGCTGCTCCCCCACCCCCCGCGATTTCAGTTCAATTAAAAGTGTATATGGAGAACCTATTTAATGGCAAGCACCAGACTAGGTACTATAGAAGGTACATACATAGTCCTTCATTCACCAATTTTTTATTGAGGTCCTGCTATAAGCCTGGTATTGTTCTAGGCTGACAACTGTGTGTGTGTGTGTGTGTGTGTGTGTGTGGTGGGTCAGGGGAGGCAGGCAAAGAGTAAAA
>NW_027531920.1:300386-300755 GCF_008692635.1 Crocuta crocuta | reverse complement strand
TAAAAGAAGTGCATTGGTTATCAGTACAAGGATCAGGGCCATTGGAGACTTACAAAGAAGACAGAGGGAAAGGCTAGTGACCCTGGACAAGATACCTTTCCAAGTGTCAGTTTCCTAATCTGGTAAAAGGGAGTAATCATATTTATTCACTGTGACGATTAGTGGTAATGTTTGAAAAGCTCCTTGGGCAGGAGCACCCAGAAGCTGCTTGATAGGACTGGTATTCAGCTGTAGGGAGGTGGTGTTTGCAGTGGGCTCCAACAGGCAGAGAAGTAGGGAATATGATCCTTCCTGTGGTGCCCAGTAGACACAAAAGTCTGGAGGGTTGTCCTTTGGCATAGGGACTGGTTTAGTTTGACTGGCACCTCA
>NW_027531920.1:298211-300364 GCF_008692635.1 Crocuta crocuta | reverse complement strand
TCACCTTCATGGAGGGAAGGAGGACAGAAGGCTGGAAATTAGAAGTGGGATGTTTTCCTTACGAATCTCTTCATGTCTGGAGGCCAGGGGGGTCCGGAATCTAGTGAAAGTAGATCCTGGAGAGGTGGTTCCAAGGAGAGACCTGCGGAGGTGGAGGGAAGAACAGAATAGGGTGGGTATTTCAAAATCCCATGGAAGTTAGTGGATCACTTCTCAGGGCAGGCAGGTCCTGGAGTACAGTGGCATCTGGTGCCTTGGTTCAGGCTAAGGTCACCAGCCATGCCTGTTTGCCAGGCACTGAGATGTGTGGCTTTCGATGCTAAACCCCGGATGATCTTGGGCAAACCGGGGCGGTTGGCCCCCTAGTTCAAGTGACTGTTGCTGTCTCCTGGACTTCAGCAGACTGCTCCCCGCAGGTCTCTCTTCCTTTTCAGTCTCCATGCTGCTGCTAGAGAATGACTGTCAAACACAGCTCTTTGCATATGCCCTGTTTCAAACCCTCCAAGGTCTCCCGTGGTCTCTGGGATCAAGTTGGAACCCCAGAGCCTGGCATCCAGAGCCCTTTGACATGGGGCTCTGCCTTCCTTGAGAGTCTCATTTCCCACCACTTTCACAACCCATTAAATACAGCCTCCTTTCCCAAACAGGAAGTGCCCTCTCCTCTTCTGGGCCTTACCAGCTTGACTAACTCCTACCCTCGATCTCTCTACCCTGCTCTCCCCTCTGGGTTCCCGGCGTACATTATACTTTGGGGAGAGTGCATATCAGGGAGTTATTTTGGGATTATAGACCCCACCTCTACATCCAGCTTCTAGTGCAATGCTTGGTAGGGTTTTGGTGTATATATTTTTGAATATTCAATATGTTTACGTGGTTCAAAATTCAAAAGGGACTATAAGGAATTCAGTGAAAAATCACTTTCTTACTCCTGGCCTCGAAGCACCCAACACTTTTTTCTCCCCAGGGATATTTCATGAGCACAAGGCAAATAAGGTAATTTACTTTGTTAAATGAATACAGGAGCAAATTGGGGAAACCTGGAAACAATTCAGATGCTCACAATCTGGAGCTGGCTAAGTAAGCTATTATGTAGCAGCATTCTAGATGAACCTGCAGTCATTAAAAGTCACTAAAATTATTGTAAGGCAGACTCTGTAGTATGCGATATGTTACACCGTAAAAACAGACTTCTCCGTTGAATGCACTTTGTAAAAATGTGGTCTCTTCATGCTAGGATGAAAGGATGTCTGAGACAGAAAAATGATCCCTGCTGTAAGGTGAAGAGATTCTGGGTTGTCTTTTATGTCAAGTTGTTTGAATATGAAAAGAGAGAGGCTGGATTATTGTGAATTGCCTGATGAAGAAGTGTGATTCATGATGGGACTCATTCACCCAGTAATTCATTCCACACACACACTGGCTGCTTGCTTTATCAGGAGGAAAGAGCCGGAAACAATGGGGAGCTTCCTGGGATGAGCATTAAGTAGGCTGTGGGGACGTAAGAAGCTCTGATGGAGTGAGAGGGGTGGGGAATATGATGAGTTCATTTCTTTTTTTTTTTTAATTTAAATGTTTTTTATTCATTTCTGAGAGAGAGGCAGCATGAGCAGGGGAGGGTCAGAGATAGAGGGAGACACAGAATCTGAAACAGGCTCCAGGCTCTGAGCTAGCTGTCAGCACAGAGCCCGACGTGGGGCTCGAACCCACGAACCATGAGATCATGACCTGAGCTGAAGTCGGAGGCTCAACCGACTGAGCCACCCAGGCGCCCCTGGTGAGTTCATTTCAAGACTGTGGAATTTGAGGTATGTTTGTTCATCAAGAGGAGCTGTAGAGTAGATGGTAGGATCTAGGTCTGGGAGCTCAGCAGAAAGGTCGCGTCTCGCACTAGCCATCAGGATACGTGTGGTCAGGGAAGCCGAGGTGGGTGGACCTCACCCAGGGAGAAGGTAGACAGGTAAGAAGAAGACAGGTTATGTAAAGCTGGTGAGAGGTCATTCTGCAAACCTCTCATTGTGTCTGAGCCAGGGCCAAGGGCACCAGGGTGGCAGAGGTGGTATCTGTTGCTGAGTGTTCGAAAGCCCCACTTGCTGCCAGCACCTGACCTCTAAGCCTCATGCACTCATGGCCTGGGTCTGGTTTCAGTTGTTTAG
>NW_027531920.1:297651-297890 GCF_008692635.1 Crocuta crocuta | reverse complement strand
AGAGAGAGAGAGAGAGAGAGAGAGAGAGAGAGAGAGAATGTGAGCAGGGGAGGGGCAGAAAGAGAGGGAGACACAGAATTGGAAGCAGGCTCCAGGCTCCGAGCTGTCAGCACAGAGCCCCACGCAGGGCTTGAACCCATGAAACATGAGGTGTCGACCTGAGCCAAAGGCAGATGCTTAGCTGACTGAGCCACCCAGGGGCCCCTGGGGTAGAGGGTTTAAAAAAGATCAGCTAGGAC
>NW_027531920.1:294686-297475 GCF_008692635.1 Crocuta crocuta | reverse complement strand
AGGACTGGAGGGGGAGAGCAGGTGGGCCTGGCTTTGGGAGCAGGAATGTCTCCCGCAGATTGAGGGACATGGGGGCCCCAGGAAGGGGAGGTTTCTAAGAGGGGGGGGTGTTTCCCCTAGTGAGCAGGTCTCAGATATGCCCTGGAGGGCCTATCAGGCAAAACTGATGGAATTGTTGCTCAAAACTTAGAGAAAGGGGAAGGGTTATTCCCAGAGCAGTGTGCCACCAAGGTGTTATTGCCCACCTTCATATGTCCCCTGTGCTTTGTGCTTCCTAGTGAGGCACTGAGGCTCACTGGAAGGGTGTGGCCTTTGGGGTCAGGCCTACCTATAGCACTTAGGTCTGAGTGATCTTTGGGAAATCACTTCTCTGAGCCTCAATTTCCTCATTTCTTTTCTTTTTTCAATGTTTATTTATTTACTTTGAGAGAGAGAGAGAGAGACAGAGAGACAGAGAGAGAGAGAGAGAGCGCGCAAGCGAGTGAGTGAGCAGGGGAGGTGTAGAGAGAAGAAGAAAAGAGAAAATCTCAAGCAGGCTCCAAGCTGTCATCACAGAGCCTGATGGCGGGGCTTGAACCCACGAACCATGAGATCATGACCTGAGCTGAAACCAAGAGTTGGATGCTTAACTGCCAGAGTCGCCCAGGCACCCTCATTTCCAAATTGAGGTTATACTACTATCTTCTTTGAGCTGTTGTTTGTGAGGATTAGAAGGAATGTAAATCTCCTGGTACATAGTATAGTATGGCATAGCATAGCATGGCAGCCATTATTTTTATGTGTGATACCACACGGGAGTAGGCTAGCTTAAGTTATTGCGCAGTCATACTGTCTTTGAGGGATTTATTGTCAGTGGCAAAAAGGAACTGAAATCTAAGACTTTGTTCACCATCTTATACATGTATCTGTCAAAGGTGGCCTGGCAAACAGATATGTAAAAACTGGTACTCAGGTTCTACTGCACATAATTGTGCTCTTCTGTGCTGGTCATTTCAGCCCACAAAGCAGAGCATTTCACAAACCTTTTCACTGGTGGTGATATACAGACAACAGATTGAGAAAGCATTAGAAGGGCAGGGGTTACAAAAAAGTTGTGAAAGACTGAATAAAAAAGATGCATCCCCTTCTCTGTTTCCCTAGCTTACCAGCAGCCTACCCCTCTTATTCCTCACTCTTGTGCCATGCTTTGTCACTGTTCGAAGTGTGCTCACATATTTCATTTGTGCCTCACTTCCACCTGTGAGGTAAGTAGGGCAGGTGTTTTCTACATCTGGATGGGGCTAACGCAATGACACAGATGGGGTTAGAACCCATGTCTCCTTGTTATGGAACATGAGTGAGCCATACCGGGTTAAGCTGTACCTTCAATGAAGGGGTTTAAAACAAACTGTGAGGAAATAATGTGCAGGTGTTGGAGAGCTGTTTGGGCGAGGAGTCAAAGGCAACAATACTATCTTGCTACAGGGCATCCAATAGAGATGGGTGGCAAGGTGTCTGTCGTGCTGATGAGCAAACTGAAAGGCCCAGAGTAAGCAGAGGAGGACTGTAGTGTTCAGGTGATAAAAGACAGGTGGATCTAGTTCCAAAAGTTCTCCCGCTCTTTACAAGTTGTTTAAAATGACGGAACTGGGGCGCCTGGGTGGCTTAGTCGGTTAAGCTCAAGCGTCCGACTTTCGCTTAGGTCACGATCTCGCGGTTCTGGGTTCCGGCCCCGCGTCGGGCTCTGTGCTGGCTGCCGGCTCAGAGCCTGGAGCCTATTTCGGAGTCTGTGTCTCCCTCTCTCTCTGACCCTCCCCTGCTCACGCTGTCTCTCTCTCTCTCTCTCCTAGAAATAAATAAAACATTAAAAAGTTTTTTAAAAAAATAAAAAATAAAATAAAATGACAGAACTGACCTGGGTGACCAGGGTGGCCTGGGGTCACTCTCCTAGGAAGTGGCAGATTGAGACCCTAGCTCAGGACTCTTAACACCAACCTCTTGGTCTTGAAATCAGCCCATTCAAATCTCTACCCCATCTTTCTCACAGGGACGTTCAGAGGAACACGAGTGGAAGGAAGTGGAAGTGGAAGGAAGACAGTGCTCAGCACTCACCTTTTATTTTTTTTAAGTTTATTTATTTATTGGGGGTGGGGAGAGAGAGCACATGTGAACAGGGGAGGGGCTGAGAGAGAGAGAGAGAGAGAGNGGAGGCTCGATCCCATGAACCACGAGATCAAGAGTCTGAGGCTTAACTGACTGAACCACCCAGGTGCCCCTCAGCACTCACCTTTTAAAAATCCAGTTGGCCTCTGGGGCGTCTGGGTAGCTCAGTCAGTTAAGGGTTGGACTCTTGATTTTGGTTCAGGTCATGATCTCTCAGTTCATGAGTTGGAGCTCCCCATGGGGCTCTGACAGTGCAGAGCCTTCTTGGGATTCTCTCTCTGCCCCCCACCCCCACACTCGCTCTCTCTCAAAATAAATAAAACTTAAAAAAATATCTAATTGGTCTTCTGTGAGAGCTACTGAGGGCAAACATTTTGGCTACACTGATAGGTTTGCACTTTCTACTGAATAGCTGTGTGAGCTGTTTTTCCTGAGCCCGTTTCCTTCTTTGTAAAATGAAGATATTATCTCCTGCCTGATAGGCTGTTAGAACGAAATAAGCAGTCTATGTGAAAGCAGTTGGTAAACCATGAAGCAGTTTTACTATCTGGTGAACTTACCTCCGGGACTACACCAAACCCAGCTCTCTCTAGGACCCTGAAAGGCCCAGCTGTGGCGGGAGGGAGAAAATGGGTCTTTTTTTTTTT
>NW_027531920.1:290462-294637 GCF_008692635.1 Crocuta crocuta | reverse complement strand
GCTTCACCTTTTCCTTGGTGAGTCAGCTAAGAAGGAATTTCTAGAGCTCCAACGATGTATAAGTGGTGGTTTGGGTTTGGATTTTTAAAGCTGCTCCCTCTTTTTAAGCAGCTTTAAGACACAAAAAAGCACGAGCAACGGAAGCATATGGAAAATGACAGAAGCAGTTTCCTAGTGTGAACTTGGGGAAATCAGCGTCCTGGGGCCAGTGCTACCTATTCTGCAGGGCCATTTGTATTAATAGTATGTGAAAGTGCTGGGTTCAGTGGCCAATATTTGTCGGTTTCCTTTCCCTTCTTAGTGAACAGACTGTAATCATGGAGCTCAGCCGAACAGAAAGCATTTACTCTTCAGCTGCTCCAGTCTATTACAATGGCTGCCACTATTGAACAACCCCATGATTCAGCTCATCTCTAGACATCGAGGAAACAGGAACAGTTCAGAGAAGTTTTATTGCCCAAGATCACAGCTTGCGATTTGTAAAGCCAGGATTCAAACTCACCTTGTCTAATTTACCTCTTAGGTATCAGAATGTGTGAAGGGGTTAATCAAGCTGGATGTTCTGGAAGGCCCGTCTTTAGACAGACTCTTGAGAATGAACTCTGGATGGAGTTTGAAGGGCAGGGAATGGGCCATTACTGCAGGAAACCTGGTAAGTAATTGAAAGAGAGCTAAAAGCAAACGTTTGCAGGGCGCCTGGGTGGCTCAGTCGGTTAAGCCTATGCCTCGATTGATGCTAGCCCAGGTCTTGATCTCATGGTTTGTGAGTTCGAGCATCGCATCAGGCTCTGTGCTGGCAGTTCCAGCCTGCCTGGTATTCTCTCTCTCTGTCCCTCCCCTGCTCTCTCAAAATAAACTTTAAAAAATAAACTTAAAACACAGCATAGATACATATCGTTGGTAGTCTTCTGTCTGCTCCCACTAAACACAAACCTGTTTCTCGTCTGACAGCCCTTCGCTTACCACTCCAGAAGTAAGAGGGCAGTCTCCTGTTCAAACCCCTCTCCTAAGCTAGAATAGGAAGGCCAAGTCACCTCCCTCTTGAAAGAAAACCTAAGTGTAGCTAAGCCACATAGAACAAAAGTATGTTTTCTACACAGGTCCTATCTTGACACATGGCTGCTTCTTGGGGGCTATCAACCCAAGAGCTGCGGACTTCCACGACAGAAAGTAGGTACCCTTCCGTGTCATTGCCATCATCCCCCCTCCACACCCAGTTATTGACATGACTGCAGGCACCTCACCAACCAGCACGACGACTGCCACGGCACATTTACCGCGGCAGACTGTGTCAGCACAGCATCACGTAGCATAGACAAGGGCCCAAAAGGTCTTTTTTCCCCCCAAGTCTTCATTTCAATTCCAGTTAGTTAACACACAGTGTAATCTCAGTTTCAGGAGCAGAATTTAGTGCTTCATCAATTACATACAACGCCCAGTGTTCATCACAAGTGCCCTCCTTAAGAGCCATCACCATCTAGCCCATCTTCCACCCACCCCCCTCCATCAACCCTCAGTTTGTTCCCTAAAGAGTCTGTTTTATGGTTTGCCTCTTTTCCCCATGTTCACGTTTCATTTCTTAAATTCCACGTATGAGTGAAATCATATGGCACTGGTCTTTCTTTAACTTATTTCACTTAGCATAATAGTCTCTAACTCCATCCGTGTCACTGCAAATGGCAAGATTTCTTTTTTCCTTTTTGTTTTTTGTGGCTTAGTGTTCCATTGTATATATATACCACATCTTCTTTATCCATTCATCAATCGACGGACATTTGGGCTCTCTTTCTATAATTTTGCTATTGTTGGTAATGCTGCTATAAACTCTGGGGTACATGTATCCCTTTTTAAAAATTTTTATTTTTAAATTTACATCCACATTAGTTAGCATATAGTGCAATACTGACCTCAGGAGTAGATTCCAGCGTCTCATCCCCTATGATGTATAGCACCCAGTGCTCATGACAACAAGTGCCTTCTTTAATGCCCCTTACCCACTAAATGGTCTTCTTGGTGAGGTTTTGGAGTGGTAGGGGTTCAGACATGACGGCCAAGAAAGAATTCTCCAGAAGTCTTTGGTGCAAAAATGTGATTTTATTAAAGCACGGGGACAGGACCCATGGGCAGAAAGAGCTGCACTGGGGTTGTGAAGAGTGACTGGTTACATACTATGGAGTTGGGGCGGTAAAGGCAAAAAGGAGGCCTTCAGAAGGACTTTGATCTGCTAAAGAGGATTCCTAAGAGGGCTTGCTCTTGTCATGTCAAGGTTGTTCTTCCTCTAGTAAGGCATTAACATTAGGACAGTAGGGGGTTCCGGGAGAAATGGTCTACTCTGTATTTGCCTCAAGTATTTGTCAATGGGCAGCAGGTGATAAAGAAATTTAATTTCCCCTCCATTTCCTGGCCTTGTTTCCCCATATCACTATGGAGAGGAAGGCAGTATTAGGGGCTCCAGGAAACAGTGTATGGGTTTCTGGAGATTAAGCTATTGACAAGATTGCCTTTTTCTTGTCTTGTAAACCGATGGAGACTCCTGTCCTGCATGACTGTGATCTCTATCAGTTAATCATTTGTTTCCGTTCCTCGCCTTTGTCCTTGGGCTGCCTAGAGTGCCTGAGGAATATCACACATATCTCCTGGGGGGGGGGGCGGTATGCTAGCTTGTACCTTGCCCTCAGTTTGCCTTCTGCTCCCTCATCATTAGGTCAGCCCACCTAAGAACTGGGCTACAGCCTGAGCTGCTCTTCTCACTAAGGGTTCTGGCAAATAGTTCCAGGAGAGCAAAGGCTTCAACCCCAGCTGCGTACACAAGGATGACTCTCACAGCCCCTTATCTGCTTCCCCCACTTTTACCGGTCAAGGCAAGGAAGACTAGGTAGAGAGGACTGTTATGGGTCATTCATTTACAGCTCTAATTCCTGAACACAGTGCTGTGTCTCAGGCAGGGAAAGTTCCAGCTTTCACATCTGCCCCTTGTCAAGCTGTGTTGGGCTATTTCACAGTGCTAGGGTAGGAAGGAGAAAGCAAGTGCTAGCTCATCTGGGTGGTTTTGATGCTGGGAAAGTCAATGCCCACGTCAAAGATGACCAGATTCCCCTCCCCCCAGAAGTCCAGGGACCCACAGCTGACCCTCTCCCCCTCAAAACAACAGCCACAACTGATACCCAAATTTCTCCACAGGCTCATTTAATAGAAGGGACTTTTATTATTTTTTAAAAGATAATTCATACAGCCATTGATTATACAGAGTGATTTCTCACTACTTTTGTCTTTCCACCTAAGAAATTGGAATACACCATGATGAGGATGATAATGCCAAAACAAGATTGCTGGCTCATCACCTAGGGTACAAATACACACCTAATTGTTTGACACTTTATTGAACGCAAAGCAAGATTAAACATCTTTGCCTTCGTTGTACACAGCCGAAGCAGGAGCCCAGGGAGGGGAAGACGGCATGGTTTTCCTTGGTGGGGAAGGTGTGACCCCCGTAGTCCTGTCTCGCTGTGGGAAGACTAACCCATGTTCTGTCGGTTGCCATAGCCTCTGGGATGGGTGTCCTTCCAGTCATCCCACTCCCGAGCTCTGTGGAGCGCTTGCTCATCATCCTCTTCCTCCTTTTGCTCCTGATCTTCATGTTCCTGAGCAGCTCTTTTGAGCTCTGCTAGAGTGGAAAAATGGGAAAGCAGGGGTGAGGAGCTAAGGGAATGTCAGGGGCCTTAGCTCCACCCTGAACACAGCTGCACAAAATGAGAACAAGGAATACTGCCTACCTGCCTACGCCGGGGCCAGCAGAGTCAGGGTATTTCTATTACTTAGTCAGTGACGTGTTAAATAATAGGTAAGAAAGGATGCACTGAGTAGTTTACAGAAGAAGGCAAAAACATAAAAGTTGAATTCTCCAAATCAGTTCTATTTTGGGAAAGANTTTATTACAGTTCTACAGGGGTGTGTGTGTGTGTGTGTGTGTGTGTGTGTGTGTGTGTGTGAAGGTGTATGTGTGTGTATGAAGTTGTAAATCACAGGGCAGCTGAACCTACCGGAAAAGAATATCTGTGCTATTTGACGCTTGTTTGGACCAGGGTCTGAAATCCGAAAGGCACACCCAAAAGAAATTAAACCAACTGCTACATCCATCTTTTGCATTCATTCCATTTTCTTTGAGAGGTAAGGGA
>NW_027531920.1:267325-290423 GCF_008692635.1 Crocuta crocuta | reverse complement strand
TTGGGAATCTGATGTCTTCCAATCTGATCTCTTGTGTGTGTATTTTTTGAAACAATTTTTACTGTAAAATAAAAGATACTGGAAATCACACACAAAAAAATATATAACTTAAGTTTTAATGAGGAGGTTATACCTTTGTAGCCTCCACTTGGACCAAGAAATAGAACTTCTAGGGGCGCCTGGGTGGCTCATTTGGTTAAGCGTCCAACTTCAGCTCAGGTCATGATCTCACAGTTCGTGAGTTTGAGCCCCGTGCCGGGCTCTGTGCTGTGTTGACAGCTCAGAGCCTGGAGCCTGCTTCAGATTCTGTATCTCCCTCTCTCTCTCTCTGCCCCTCCCCTGCTCATTCTCTCTCTCCTCTCAAAAACAAAAACATTAAAAAACATTAAAAAAAAGCAAAGAAATAGAGCTTCTGTACCTATCCAAAAGCTTCTTCAGGAGCATCTTCCAAATCAGAATGCTCCCCTTCTCCTCCCAAAAGGTAACCACTAAACCAACTTTTACAGTAATAACTTCCTGGCGTTTATTATAGTTTTATTACCCAAGTCTGATTCCCTAGACGCCAGAGTTGTCTATTTGTACATTTTTGTGCTCAATGATTTTTAGTACAGAGTTGTGAAACCTTCACCACCGATAAATGATTTCCTTTACCCCAAAAAGATCCCTTGTGCCCACATACTGTTGATTCCCTTTCCTTCCTGCCCCTTAGCCCCTGGCTGCAAGCAATCTACCTTCTGTCCCTATAGATGTGCCTATTCTGGAAATTTCATATAAATGGAGTCAAACAATATATGGTGTTTGTGTCTGACTTCTTTCACTTAGCATCGTGTTTTTAAGGTTAGTCTTGCTCATTTAAACACGTTTTCAGATCGGGGCACCTGGGTGGCTCAGTCGGTTAAGCATCTGACTTTGGCTTAGGTCGTGATCTCACACAGTTTGTGAGTTCAAGCCCCGCGTCGGGCTCTGTGCTGACAACTCAGAGCTTGGAGCCTGCTTCAGATTCTGTGTCTCCCTTTCTTTCTGCCCCTCCCCCGCTCACACTCTTTCTCTCAGAAATAAAAAATAAAAACATTAAAAAATATACAGACAAAAAAATTACCAAGTTTTGAGGTCTTGTTAATCTACAGTTTCCAACCCCATCCTTTTCTTTCCTTCCAAATTATCTATTGAAGAAACTGGGGCATCTGACCTGTATAGTTTCCCCAAATCTGGATTTTGCTGACTGTGTAGTTGTGCTGCAGTCCAACAGGGTCTTCCGTATTTCTGTACATTGGCAAGTGGATACAGAGGCTTGATCTGACTCAGGGCTGAGCCCTTCTGCATGACTCCAGCTGGTGCTGTGCTCCCTCACCAGGTGGCTCATAACATATATGTCTCATGTGTTGTGATGTTGGCAACTGATGCTTCATGCCTGGATTCACTGATTTTCTGGAGGTTTCAAAAAGTTGATGCTCCTCATTTTAACATTACTCTTTTATTAACTAGAATGCTTTTTTGAAGAGAGGCTTCCTCTCATCTCCTACTATTTAGTTACTCAAGGGGGGAAAAAAACAATGTAAATGCTTGATTCTTTCACTTTGTATACCACTTGTCAAGGTAATCAATCAATGGTTCCTTATCATCCTCTAAAATTGAACAATTTCTATTTTCAAATATAATTGCAACTCATGGATTTAAATATATACATGTTTAAGTAGGCTTTATGCCCAGCGCGGAGCCCAAGGTGGGGTTTGAACTCACGTTCCTGAGATCATGACCTGAGCTGAGATCAAGAGTTGAATGCTTAACTGACTGAGCCACTGAGGTGCCCCAACATATTTGATGGGTTTTAACCCACGACAATGATTTCTTTAAAAATATGTAAATAAGCTTTTAATAGAATAGTTTTATATTTACAGAAAATTTGAGAAGATAGCATGGAATTCCTATGTATCTGTACCCAATTTCCCCTATGATTAGCATCCTACACTACTTTTTCCCTGAGGCTTTTTTTTTTTTAATGTTTTATTTATTTCTGAGAGAGAGACAGAGAGACAGCGTGAGCAGGGGAGGGTCAGAGAGAGAGGGAGATACAGAATCTGAAACAGGCTCCGGGCTCTGAGCTGGCTGTCAGCACAGAGCCCGACGCAGGGCTCGAACCCACGAACCATGAGATCATGACCTGAGCCGAAGTCTTAACCGACTGAGCCACCCAGGCGACCCTCGCTGAGGTTTTATCTAATGTCCTTTTTTCGTCCCAGGATCCCACCCAGAGCGCCACATTATATTTAGTCCTCTGTCTCTTTAGTCTCATTTGTGACAATTTCTCAGATATTCCTTGTTTTTGAGGACCTGAGCAGTTGTGATGAGTGCTCATCAGATATTTTTCAGAATGTCCCTCAATTTAGGAGTACCTGATGTTTTTCTCCTAATTAGACTGCGGTTATAGGGTTTGGAAAAGAATATCATAAAGGCTGAAATGTCCTTCTCATCACATCAAATCTCGGCTACACAACCATCAACATGACTTCTCACTGATGATGTTAATCAACCTGGATCATCCGACTAAGACAGTGTTTGTGAGGTTCCTAACTGTGAAGTTTTTCCCCCTCCCCTTCCACACTGTGGTCTTTGGAAGTCACTAAACAGCCCACAACTGAGAGGGAGAGGGAGTTATGCTCCATGTCCTTGAGACGGGAGTATATATGCAAATTATTTAGCATTTTTCTGTCTCTTCTCCTCCATTTATGTCATCATTTATTTCTATCACTGTAGACTCATGGAGAGTTATACATGTTTTTGGTAATCTAATACTGTTATTTTCCTGCTCAAATTCTTCCAGTTTTGGTCAGCAAGAGTTCTTTCAGCTGGCCCTTGTGTCCATTAACATACTTAGATTGTTTTGTTTTTTGAGTCCTTTATTTTCTAGTACTAAAAGATGCTCTGGGGTCATCTTGTTTATTCTCTGTCCCAGCCTAGAAGAAGCCATTTCTCTAATGGGTTCTGGTTTTTAGAGAAGGATATGAGAAACCCAAATGTGTGCTCTGGATGTGCTCGTTGCTACTAACAACAGTTTGAAGCCAAACTGTCTCTGGACAATGGAAACTTTCAAACTGGCTTCTGAGTCCTTTTGATATGACCCTAGTTGTCTTTGAAAATGTCTTCCCTATCTTGTTTTTAAAGAATGTATGTATGTATGCATGTGTATATGCATTTTGGGGGGGGGGGGAAGGAAGAGAGGGAGAGAAATTCCCAAGCAGGTTCCCCGCCATCGGCACAGAGCCTGAACTCACGAACCATGAGATCACAACCTGAGCCGGTATCAAGAGTCGGACAATTAACCGACTGAGCAACCCAGATGGCCCTCTTTATATTTCTAACAAGATGTTTCCAGCTCATCTTGTAAATTTCCTACCCTAGACTTGGAATTAGCTATTTCTCTAAGATATCCTGGTTTCTTTNCTGTGTGTGTGTGTTTACTTTTAAATAAAATTTCAGCACCTTATTTCTAACTTAAACTTTTTTGAATTACATCTGTTTTCTTCCACACTAAAAGTGTTACTTCTCAAAGAAAGATGATAGAATTAGACTATCATAATTACTCATTTATAGTATTTCACACAGTCTCAGAATAACACTAATGCTGTCACACCAATATAATTGCTGAGAACAGTTCATTCTTTTTTGCATATGCTTTCCCCAATTCTCCATTTTAAAAAATAGCTGTACTGTATCTACATTTTCTGAACACCGAACATATAAACATTACATACTCTAGTGTCTCCCTTTTAATCTCTATTTAGTCTTGGTTCTACAAGTAACTAGTGCTCACCACCAGTACTTAGTTGAAGTCTTTCTCATCATTTTGGCTGTCTGAAACTCATTCTCTAGTAAATTCCTTAGGAAGGGATCCTAGGAACAGTATTTCCTGAGCTCCTCTATGTTCATAAACGTCTATACTCTTTATACCTAGCAGTTTTACCAGATATAGTGTCCTTGGCTCCTAGTCCTCCCCTTGAGTATCTCAAATACTGCAGTTTATTCTGGCATAAAAGCATTGGTGTCACAAGAGTTGGAAAGTGACCTTTCTTTCCTTTAAAATCATCTGCTGGTTTTGCTGAAATGTCTAAGGCATTTTTCCCTCTTTTTTCAAAGTCTAGTAATGTTATTAGAACCTGTCTTGTCAGTCTCAGGTACACGTGTGCTTTATCAAATTGTATCTTTTTTTTAATGCCAGGAAAGTTTCCTAAACATTAGCTTTTCGCATTTATTCTTTCTCCTTGCTTTGGTTGATTATCCTATTATCCATTAGCCTGGTCTTGTTTGCTATCTTTAACACTAGTCACTTTCCCCACACCCCCTTTCCTGTTTATCTTTGTGTTTTTTTTTTTTTTAATGTAAAACATTTTTTTTTACCTTAGAAATGCATTTTCTGGTATGTTCACCCATTCTGGCTTGCTTCCGGTCTAGCTTTCACTTCTGAAATAATTCTTCTCCCAAGTTGTCACGGCATTTCTGTGTTTTATGAATCCTGCTTTATATTGTTCTCCTATGTCTTATACAGTTTTCCTAATGCTAGCCAACTAATTTTCAAACAGTATGTATTTTTTAACAGTAAAAATATTAATTTTTAAAAACGGCACAGATTTTAGATTTGTTGTTTTTTTGAGTGTGTCTTTCTGGAGCGCTTCTGATTCCCCTTCCCCCTCCCACCTTTATAGTAATTTTGTGTGAGATCTGACCTTGGTAAATTTTGTGTTCAATTTTTTTTTACAGCTTTGAGATAGATTTCACATGCCATAAACTTCACTGATTTAAAGTGTCCAGTTCAGTTGTTTAACACAGCGCTAAAGTCCTAGCATCAGCCATCAGACAACAAAAGGAAATAAAAGGCATCAGAATTGGCAAAGAGGAAGTCAACCTTTCACTTTTTGCAGACGACATGATACAGTACATAGAAAACCCGACAGACTCCACCAGAAGCCTACTNGGGCATTAAGGAATCTACTCCTGAAATCACTGGTGCACTATATGCTAACTAACTTGGATGTAAATTAAGAAGGAAAAAAACCAACTATATTCTAAAAATATTTGAAGACATCCTAGGTATGTTGTTATTGATTGATAATTTAATTCCACTGTGGTCAGGGAACATATTTAGTGTGATCTCAATCCTTGAAACTTACTGAGACTTATTTGATGGCCCAGAATATCATCTCTCTTGATGAATGTACCACGCACACTTGAAAAAACGATGTGTTTTGCAATTGTTGGATATATTGTTCTATAAATGTAAAACAGGTTAAGGTGGCTGCTAGTGTCGTCCAGATCATCTACGTCCTTACCGATTTCCTGTCTAGTAATTCTTTCAATTAGTGAAAGAGAAGTATTAAAATCTCCAACTATGAGTGAGGTTTGTCTATTTCTCTATTTTCATCTGTCAATTTTTAATTCTTGTAATTTAAAGCCTGTTATTAGACATGAAGATGTTTATTACTGCTAGACCTTCCTGATAAATTTCCCCTTTTATTGGTATGAAATGCCCTTATTTACATCCAGTACCACCTTTTGTCTTGAAGTCTAATTTATCTGACTTTATTATAGCTACTACAGCTTTCTTTTGCTTATTGTCAGCACGGTATATTCTTTTTCATCTTTTCACTTTTATCCAATCTGTGCCTTTACATTTAAAATGCATCTCTTGGGGCACCTGGGTGGCTCAGTTGGTTGAACGTCTGACTACTGATTTTGGCTCAGGTCATGATATCACGGTTTGTGAGGTCAAGCCCCATGTCGAGCTCTGTGCTGACAGTGCAGAGCTTGCTTGGGATTCTGTCTCCCTCTCTCTCTGCCCCTCCACATGTGCTCACTCTTGCTTTCTCAAAAGAAATAAACATTTAATAAAATACAATGCATCTCTTGTAGACAGTGTGTAGCTGAATCTGAAATCAATCTCTGATTTCTAATTTGGAGGTTTATTCCATTTAAATTTAGAATAATTACTGATATGATTGGAATGGGATTTACTATTCTGCTACTGGTTTTCTGTTCACCACTTCTGGGTTTCTTTTGTTTCTCTAGTCGTTCTTTTTTGCTTTCTTCTAATTTATCCATTGACTTTATAACTTTGTCTATTTACATTATTTTTAAAAATAGACAATACACAGTTTTGCCATATACCTCCTGCCCCCACAGAGGCATAGCTTCCCCTACTATCAACATCCTGCACCAGGGTGGAACATTTGTTACAATCAGCAAGTCTAGACTGACACATCCGTGTATCATCCAAAGTCCACGGTTTACATTAGAGTTCATTCTTGGTTTTGTACATTCTATGGGTTTGGAAAAATGTATACAATGGCATGTATACATTAGTCTCCTTGCCCTCCTTGCTCTGTGCTCCACCTACTCATCCCTTCTCCTCTAACTCCCAGCAAACACTGATCCTTTTACTGTCTCTCCAGTTTTGCCTTTTCCAGAAAGTCATATAGTTGGAATCAGATGGCATGTAGCCTTTTCAGACCAGCTTCTTTCACTTAGTAATCTATATTTAAGTTTTTCCATATCTTTTCTATGTCTTGATAAGCTCTCTTTTTTTTTTTTCTTTAAAGCAATGAATACTATTCTATTGTCTGGATGTACCACATGTTATCCTTTCAAGCTACCGAGAACATCTTGGTTGCTTCCAAGTTTTGGCCATTATGAATAAAGCTGCCATAACCACTGTGTGCAGGGTTTTATGTAGACCTAAATTTTCAACTTATTGGGGTAAATACCAAGGAGCAGGATTGCTGGATCGTCTGGTAAGAGTATGCTTAAGTTTTTTAAGCAATGGTCTTCCCAGGTGGCTGTACCACTTGGCATCCTCATTTGCATTGAGTGAGTCCCTGCTGTTCCCATGGGTATGTTCCCCATGTCAGCTTTTGGTGTTCTGGATTTTGGCCATTCTTCTACGGGGTGTAGTGGTATCACTGTTGTTTTAATTTGCAATTCCTTAATGACATATGATGTTGAGCTTCTTTTCATATACTTATTTGCCCTCTGTAGATCTTCTCTGGTGAGGTGTCTATTCAGGTCTTCTCCCTATTTTTTAATTGGGTATTTGTTTCTGTTTTGTTGAGTTTTAAGAATTCTTTGTATGTTTTGGAGAAGAGTCTTTTATCAGATTTGTCTTTTGCAACTATTTTCTGCCAGTCTGTGGCTTGTCTTCTCATTCTCCAGATGCATTATTTTTTAAGTGGTTGCTCTAGGTAATACAATATTCCTTCCTAACTTTCCAGTCTCCTTGGAGTTAATACCAAACCATGTCAGAGGCAGCCTCAAAGATGAACCTTGACTATCTCAGCCTTCTGGTATTCATGCTTTTCTGTAGTCCCCTCCCACACTACGTGGCCCACAGTATATGGCAGAAGTCATGGTATGTCACTTCCAAAGCCAGGTTCAAAAAGATACTGAGGCTTCTGTCCTGGTCATTCTCATTCAGATCATTTGCTTTGGGGACAGGAAGCTCTTAGCTGTGAGCAACCTCGGAGAAAGACCCACAAGGGGACGCCTCCTGCCAAGGGCCACATGAATGATGAGTCCATGAGTGTGAAGCAGATCCTCCAGCCTCAGTCAAGCATTCAGAAGACTGCATAGCTTAGGTGTCATCTGACACCCTGACTGCAACCTCAAGAGATCCAAAGCCAGAATCACCCAGTAAAGTTGATGCTGGATTCCTCACTCTCAGAAAATATGTGAGACGACAAATGTTTATTATTTTAAGTTGCTAAATTTTTGCAGTAACTTGTTACACAGCAATAGATAATATGTACCACTTCACATAAAACAGAAGAATCTCACACAACAAGGTCCCATTTACTCTGTCCTTTTTGCTATAGCCATCATATGTATTCCATCTACATACAGTATAATCCCCACAGGACGGTATTATAATTTTTGCCTTGAGAAAGCCTTTTTTTGAAAAGCCCTTTTGAAAAGTGGGGAGGGAGATAGTCCTTTGTATTTACCCACATAATTACCATTTCTGCTGTACCTTATTCCTTGAATATCCAAGTTTCCATCTGGTATCATTCCCTTTAGCCTAAAGAACTTCCTTCAGAAGCTCTCACAATGTCAGTTTCGTGGTGAAGAATTCCTTCAGCTTTATCTGAAAATGCCTTAATTATGCCTTCATTTTTATGTATATTTTCACTGGGTATAAAATTCTGGAGTGACAGGTTTTCTTCCTCCCCCAAAACTTTACAGATGTTGCTCCACTGTCTCCGGCTCCCACGGTTTCTAATGGGAAGTCAGAAACAACTCGTGTCGTTGTTCTTCTAAATGTAATATGTACTTTATCCCTGGCTGCTTTCAAGATTTTCTCTTTTTGTTTGGTTTTCAGCAGTTTGACAATGATGTGCCTATGTGTGGCTTTCTTTGTATTTAACTTGCTTGGGGCTTGATAAGATTTCTGAATCTGTAAATTTGTGTTTCACTGACTTAGGAAACATTTTAGCCATCATTTCTTCAAAAAATTTTTTTCTGGCCCCTTTTCTTCTCTCTTCTTGCCTATCTTTAAGCTTACCCAATGGCTTGTAAACTTCAGATATTGTATTTTTCAGCTTCAGAATTTGTGTGTACGTCCCACTTCTCTACTGAGATTTCTATTTGTTTCTTCTTCTTCTTTTTTTTGAGCATGAAAATAAAATCTTTTAGTTATTACCCACCAATAAGAGAAAGTTAGGTTTACAGTTTTAGCTCTTGACACAAAGTGAACTAGAAGGCCAATCTACATCCACTGGATACAACTAACGGACCAACTTTTTAAAGTTCAGGCTATCTTGAAAGCTTGCAACATACTCGATATCACTGCATTCTCTAGCAACAGAATATCAGCAATGGCTGACACAAAGTAGAACTTGTGAAGTGTTTTTGATTGGAGGTGTTTCTATATGTTGCTAAAAATCGAGAGGATTATCAACATGTTACATGTCCAGGAACAAGTTAGAATACTTGAAAGTCTAACTACAATGATTTAGGAGTGTGTATGCTGCAAACTCAAGAGGGCTCAAGAGTCCATATGGGCGACATTAATACTTGCTACTGGGTAGCAGGTACATTTGTAAATATAAACTTTGTGGATAGGGGCGCCTGGGTGGCTTAGTCGGTTAAGCGTCCGACTTTTACTTAGGTCATGATCTCGCGGTTCGTGGGTTCGAGCCCCGCGTCGGGCTCTGTGCTGACTGCCAGCTCGGAGCCTGGAGCCTGTTTCAGAGTCTGTGACTCCCTCTCTCTCTGACCCTGCCCCTGCTCCCGCTGTTTCTCTCTCTCCCTCTCTCCCTCCTAGAAATAAATAAAACATTAAAAAAATTTAAAAAAAAACTTTGTGGATAATAGACATTATCCACTAAAATTTCTTATCTTTTCACTTATTACAAAGCATATTTCCCTCTCTGTCCTTGAGCATGTAAATAAACTGCTTTAAAGTCCCTGTCTGCTAATTTCAACATCTGTGTCATCTGGGGTTGGTCTCCACTGACTGCTTTTCCTCTTGAGTATAAGTCCCATTTTCCTGGTTTTCCCTCTGTATAGTATAGTATAGTAGTTTAGAATTAAATCCCAGACTTTGTGAATGCTATGTTGTAGAGACTCTGAGTTCTGGTTCATTTCAGCAGGCAGTTCATTTGTCTAGAACCAAAATTCCAAATTCTATTTCCTCTGCACCGGGCAGCAGCTGAACCCTCCATTGTTATTTAAGCCCTATCTAGGGTGCTTGGAGTCTATCCTGAGCACACATAGCTTAGGTGTCAGCCTGACATTTGGCCAAGGTTTATACAGAGAATAAGGGCTCCTCCTCTATGGTTCTGTCCTTCATGGGATATCATCTTATTTTTCTCCTTTATGGGATATCGTCTCATTTTTTCAGTTGCTATGGTCATCTGGAACTCATTTTTCTCGTTCCTCAACCAGTACGGCTGTAAGTGTCTATCCAAGTTTCACCTACCCCCACATTTCAGCAACTTCAGACTGCCAATGGGTGAGAAGATGTAAAAAACAGGAAACCCTTTGAAATGACCACTCTTCTCTTCTCTGTGATATAGTGGAAACAGCACTGGAACTGGGAGTTTTAAGCCTGAAATCAAACCCTAGCCTGGCCACTTTATAGCTATGTTGAGTTTGGGTACATCAGTTCTCAGACACCATTTCCTCACCCTAAAGTGGGGATAGGCGTGTTTGCTCCATAGGATTGTTAGGAGGATCAAATGAGATAAGGAAACAGACTCAGAGGGGCTAGATGATGTCCTATCTACTAAGCGGCAGGAGTAATTAGTTACCCCAGGTCTGGCCATACTTCTTCTAATAAACCATGTTGCTTCCATCTTTATAGGGACCCCAACCTCTCCCTTCCAATGATGCCTCCAAGTATGTACCATCATCTAATTACTGAGTTGGACACCAAGAAAACAGTAAGTCAAAGTCCCTGTCCTCCAGAAATTCCAAGCACCATTCCCTTCTTCTAAGTGTTGACTACTCTCCAGTCATTCTCTAGTTCCTTCAGGTAGCATTTTTATTTTCTTCAGTTTGTAATTATTATCTTTGGGGGATACTGGCCTGATAGAACCTACTCCGCCATTACCAGAAGCGGAAATGCTGTCCATGAATTTTTGGTTTTGCTGCCTAGCTGCTCAGTCTGTTTTTATGCCACGACACCTAGAAAGATTCTAGAATCATGCAGCTGCTCCCTACATCCTCCCCAAATCATCTATTTATCTTAATAATAAAGAAAATAAAGTAGTGCCTAGAATCTTTGTCCAGATTCCTTCTGCTCCTAAAGGGCAACAGTACTTGGTCTGAATTTAACTGCTAGGAAGTAAGGGACCAATAACAGTATAACTGCTTTTCTCGTACCCATTCATACCTGGTGTTCTCTCGGCTATGCCCTGATCTGGTAATGCTCCGTATTTCCGATGCTGATCATACCAGTCATTCACCGTCATCGATGCCAGACTTGGATAACCAGCTCCAAATACTCTGCAAGAATCACACTGCATTTAGAAAACTAAACATGCACAGCACTATTAAAAAGCCTCTTCTCTTTAGTGACAAAGGCTGCATCTGTTTCATCCTGGCTCCCCTGCCCAGCTATCTTCTGAGGAGCTGTGTAAGCTGGAGGATATGTAACAAGAGACATCCAGGAAGGGGCTGTATAGTCAAGAGCTTTCATGAGATGATAAATAGCTCAGGATCATTGCCTAGAAAGCAATCCCAGAGGCCAGTGTCCCACAAAGCAGATGCTTTGTATTTACAGCTGGTGGGTCTAAAAGGTACACAGAGGAAAGGAGACTTTCCTGTCACCCAATGGAAGAGCATCTTCTTTCGAGAACTCAGAATTAAATCTGAAACAGGCAAATACATCCTTTTGAGAATTGTAGCTGAAGGTAATGGGAAACAACTGAAGTGTACAATTCTCTACTAGATCCCTTTCTTCTTTGTTTTATTTTTGTGGGCTTTCCTTTGAGCCCATTTTTAAGCTTGAGTTTGAGTGAAATGTCTGATGAAGACAGACATATAGAAAATATTAGAGGTAACATCCCATTGATGAAAGAACAGCCACCACAGATGAGGACATGGCCTGTTAACAATGTCCGTTCTGTCTGTTACTGAACCATAAAAGCAGGGTGCCTGCAAAGGCAACCCATTTTTTAATACTACCTACTTGGCTTGGGCCATGTTCCGAGTGAGAACGAAGGGTTTCATTGGAGGCCTGTCTTGACGAGGTGAGTAAGAAGTTGATGCCTGGAAAGGAAATTCATTATCAGAAATGCATTTGCCATTCTGCCTACCCCATGATATAGGCTCTTAAGTCTTCAGATGACTGAAAAGCCCTGGATTCAAATGGTGCCCACTCCCTATTTGTCAGTCTCTAAGATGCAACAGCAGAATACTAATGGTGGAGGCTGCTTAGCTCCTTGAGGAGGCCTGAGTACCTTGCTGAAAAGAGGGGAAGAGAAAGTTCTCCGAGAAATCATCTCGCCAAAAGTATAAACATCAGTTGGCTTTAAAATATTCCCCTCTAAAGAAGGAGATTCCAAAGGCTTTTTCCATGTTCCAGATAAATCCCTTGAGCTGATTTTGAAGTCCCTTTCCTCAGCCTGGCCTTCAGTGCTAAAGTTGAATGATTAAGACCCTTTCCAATATAACTAGTCAATAACTGCCAGGTTTTTAGAAGACAGTGTTCCTAAATGCAAGGGGGAAAGAATGTGTTAGTAACTTTCATATAGTGGCATATGACAAGGTTTCAGGGAATCTCAGCTGTCCTGAGCATACTGAAACAAAGTATGGTCAGAGAAAAGGTGTTCACTTAGGTCTACATCCATCACTTCCAGAGCTGATCCAAACACCAAATAAGAGAGTGTTTAGGGGCGCCTGGGTGGCTCAGTTGGTTAGGCATCCGACTTCGGCTCAGGTCATGATCTCGCAGTTGGTTGTTTCGAGCCCCATGTTGGGCTCTATGCTGACAGCTCAGAGCCTGGAGCCTGCTTTGGATTCTGTGTCTCCCTCTCTCTCTGCCCCTCCCCTGCTCATGCTCTGTCTCTCTTTCAAAAATAAATAAATGTCTTGAGAGAGAGAGAGAGAGAGAGAGAGAGAGAGAGAGAATGTTTAACAACAGCAACAACAGCAAAGAATGGGGCAGGCAAGGATCCAGTAGAGGCCAGCCTCAAAACGCTCGAAAACCACTCATCTAGAGACGCTCAAGGGGCCTCCTGGCCTTAGAATATTGTTTTTCTTTATTTAAAGATTTTATTTTCTTTCATTAAGTTTATTTTTTAAAATAGTTCTTGTTAAGTTGGTTTCCATATAACAGCCAGTGCTCACAAACTGAGGACAGATGGTGGTGGGGGAGAGAGGAAGGGAGGAGGGCACTTGTGGGGATGAGCACTGGGTGTTATATGGAATACTGTTTATTTCTGATCCTTTAACACGAGGAACTACGTTGATGTTGATGTTACCAGGAGGCATAAGCTCCTGGGCTAATAACTGGTACAAATCCAATTAGGAAGAGGTTTCTCTGAGAACCGAAATAAATGCTTGCAACTAGCTGATACATTCAACTCAAGCCATGTTTGTATCTTGAACCGAAAAGTAGGTGGCAGTGGAGCCTAATCTTTTGAAACGGCGGCTCCAAAACAGGGTGATGATCTTCAAAGACGGCCAAATCTGTGTTACACCAGGTTTTCTTGATCAGCACACCCAGCATTCCGTGCATGGAAATGTCCTCCTACTTGGGAGATCTAAGGGTGTGAGAGCGCATCATTGTCTAAGTTAAATTTGGATTCCTTCTCAAACCTAAATATATTCCTGATCTTTCCTTTGATCTTCTTCTTCCTACTCTTTTCTCTTTTCCCTCTGGTGCCACTTTCCTTCTCCATTCCCATTCCATTCCTCTTCCTGTTTGTTTATTACAGTCAAGCACAGATTTTTTTAGAGGCCCACCTCCCTTTGCATTCCTTCGGCAGTCGTGACCTCTCACAGCCAAAACCAATTTTTACTTCAGAGAAGTCTCTCTCTCTCTGTGGCATGTCACACAATTATAAACGGCTAGAAGTGTTTTACAGGTTAGGAAGCCCTGGGGAACAACATCGTAAGCTCCAGAGAAGGCTAGTGAAGCTTCAGCCTTCCTCCACTAATCTTAAGAAGAACAATGCTTTTATGAAGACTTAAAAGGATTTTAATTTGGTTACTCTCCTGTATAACGTTCATCTCTCTGAAAGTAGCTTTTTGAGCTATCTGGGCAGCAACCAGGCTTACCTCTTTTAAGGAGTCTTTTTCTCTCAGGATCTTCATCTCCTGGTCAATGCTCTCAATCTCTTCTAAGCTGATACCAATCCACCTTCGAAGGTGAAGGAGGTAATATTCACGAACACGCTCATCATCTGCTTGACCACTTTCCACAGCAGATTTCATTGCAGACAACCTATGCTCCACCTCCTTCTTCTGCTTGTATCTGTTCCACAGAAAAGCATTACCCATGAACTCAAAAATAGAGTGGTATTCCTTCAAAGGAGGCCACAATAAGAGTTTACCTTTGCTGACGACCAGGCAGGGAGTATGCCGGTTTCCAGTTTGGCAAAAATACAGATTCTCTACCCCAGAACTCACCACCAGGGCAGTTCCCTCAAGACTGCAGGGTAAGGAACGGATGAGTAGGGGCTGAGAACCACATTCTAAAGGCAGAAAAATACAGAAATAACCTGATCTGAGCAACTCCTCCCCTCATCTTTCCAGATGCAAGCTCAAGGCTTACTAGGGTGGATACTTAGCATCACACAAGGTCCACTTGGGAAGTACAACTTCAAAGAGTCACAGACTCTTAGGGGTTATTTAATTGTCACTGATGCAGGAATTCCTTGGGAAACAGCCTAAAGAAATTGGTCATCTCTTCTTTTTTTCTGGGCAAAACAATCCCAGCTCTTCTGCCTCATCCTTTTGCTAAGGGAATCATATGGTGTGAACCAAGGAAATACTCTATTGTATTTTTCTCAAGTACAAGGTTCTATACTAAGTGCTTTTATTTATACTATCACATTTTTAAAAAAGCTTTACGCTCAACATGGGGCTGAAAATCACCGTCTGACCCAGCCAGGTGCCTCCCTGACTCATCCTAATATAAAGACTCACAACCATCCTGCTTGCCTTTTTCAGGATGCATTCTAACAGGTCATCTATCATTCACCTGAAAGATATTTACTGAGTACCTATTGTGTGACAGGCACTCTTCTCAGCACTGGATACACAGCAGTGTATACAAGAAAGTCCTTGCTCTTCAGAAGCTTTTGTTCTAATGGAAGCAGACAAAAAGAGATGATGAGCTGGGCTGTGATAAGTGCCACAAAATGACAGCAAAAAGCAAGCTACGGCAGACAGAATGATGGCACAGAGGTAGAAGTGCTATTATATACACGGTGATCAGGAAGAGGTGACATTTGAGCAAAGACTTCAATAAGGAAGCAAGCCATGCAAATATCTGAGAGAGTGTNAGAGCCTAGCTTGACATGTTTGCAAAACAGAAAGGAGGCCACTGTGGCTGGCGTGAAGTGAAGAAGAAGATAGTAAATGAGGTAAAAGAGATGGCCAGGACCACAATTTGTAGAACCCGGTGTGCTCTAAACCCCAAACATCAAATACCAGGATATTTTGAGATAGGAACACACGACATGANGCAGGGAAATTAATTAAGAGGATGTTGCTACAATTTAGATGAGAGACAGTGACTTGAAACAGGGAGGTGGAGAGACATGGATGCATTTAAATTAGAAAACAGATTTATTGGATATGAGGACTTGAGAGAGGAGAGTAAAGGAAAAGAATCAGGAGTTCTTAACCTGAGGTCCATGGACAGAGTTTGAGAGGAGGAGGTCCTTGAATTCCCTGAAATTTAATACAGAATTCTACTTTTTTNAAGAAGTGGGGCAGTTTCTATATTACAAATAACTGTCACAGCAGCAGCATCGGCAGCCTCTGAGCAAAACAGCACAAAGGTCAATTCGTAGTTCATGAATGCTATTACAGACATCGCTTGAAAACATTTCATTCTGGTCCCAATCCTACCCCCACCCTTTTTCCTGGATGTACCTACATCAGGAAAAAAACATACCAGGGCCTTAGAATGTATACAATCCAGGGTAAATTCTGGGTCAGTTTACTGGTCCTCTGAGTAAGGTTCTTGTGCTTCCTTTCCCATTCTCTGCATGCACTGTCACTGTGCTCTCTGGCTTCTTCTTCACTTCCTCACTCCTCTGACTTCTCTCCTTGTCATCTTTGAAACTTCTAGCTCTTCCACTCCTGCTTTTTTGGTCAGTGTTTTTAACACCTCTTTGCCTTAGTTAAAAGAACCCTTTCTTTTTCTTCTTCTTTTTCTTTAAAGTAGGCTTCATGCCCAGTGTGGTGCCCAATGTGGGGCTTGAACTCACGACCCTGAGATTGAGACCTGAGCTGAGATCAAGAGTCGGATGCTTAACCGACTGAGCCACCCAGATGTCCCAAGAACCCTTTCTTCCTGTGAGAGCGTATCTGGAACTCCGTAAGTAATAAACAGATAAAAACCCACCCTAGTTAAATCAGAGGAGGGCTCCCAACATCCCTCCTTACCCGGGCACTGTGGTGGAATCTTACAGCTCCGAGGTACAGATTGAAAATCACCATCCTAGACCTTCACCACTGTTCTAGGTTTCCTATGGCGAGCCATTACATGGAAACACTCCCTACCGCACCACCCATCACCCTTCTGACTCTGGGCCACTTTCCCCGCACCCTTTTTCTGTTCTCAGGCTGCTGCGGAGAGCTCACGAATTACAGATTTGTGTCAAACGAGTCAACGACAAATTCAAATGATCAAACTTTGGCCGAGCAGTCACTCTTGCCCAGTTGTTTTGGTTCATCTTTTGTGGATTCCATGCCACCATCACAGTTGCCAAATGCCCAGCCAATGGCCATCAATTTCCCTCTTTCCCTTAAAATCTCCATAGTTTCACCTTTCCTCCTTCCCTCGTCTTTAAGGAGCTAATGCTGTTTTTACAAGGGCAATGTCTTTACCGTTCTACTTTTGCTATGAAACCTGTCCCTACCCACATTTTCCCAGGCCTCACGCTATCAATCAATCCTGGGATCAGCAGTTACAATTTTTCACTCTACTGGTGCCTTTCCCCTATCCTAGAAACACCTTCCCTCAATCCACAGTCTATACTTTACAGTGACCACGCTTCTCGTTTCTGTGCCTTGCTGGAATGAGCACAAGAACTGGGAATTTGAGGATCTGCGTTTAAATCCTCACCTGAACGCTTATGAGGTAACTCTGTACAAGTAAATTCTCATACCCCATTTCCGTATCTCTAAAATGGAGATAATAAGCTGCGTTTCCTGGGGTGGTTAATAGAATCAAATGGAACAATACACATGAAAGTACTTCGTAAGCAGCACCAGAATACAGATACTGTTAGAGGATGGGGAAATGGGAGGCAGGAGGGGCTAGATGATGCCCCACTTATTAAGTGGAGGAAATCAGATTGGTCACTCCAAGTCCACGCTTTCTGTGCAATACCCTATTGCTTCTGTTTTTCTTACGACTACTGTAACTGTTCTATGATCGGCTTGTTGTCTCGGGCTCTAGGGACACAGTGACACAATTATGATACTAGAGATACAATTAGTCAGGATCTCTGACCTTTAGGAGTTCCAAGTTTACAGAATGACAGTTACACTGTGATAAGTAACAAAAACTAAGTGCTATAGTGTCTGGGAGGGAAGCTTGGGGGGGAGAAGCTTCAAAGAGTACTTAACATTTGCTCTCTCTCTCTTTCCCAGGCTTCTATAAGCACTTCTATCTATACTTTGCTGAGTGTCTTACCTCTGAATGCTCTTTCCTGTCTCTTTCTTCTCCCTTAACTTGCCCCAAGGTTTTATCCTTGGCTCTTTTCCCCTCTCTGCGTGTTTTTCCTTGGTAAACTATCCATACCCACCAAAGCTCCTAAGGTTTTAGCACCGGCCACCAAACAGTCTCCTCCAAGTTTTAGTTACACTGCCCTCTGTCTATGGACACGGCTACCCAGCCGGCACTTCTGAATCTAAGTTCAGTGAATCTGACACTAGACCCATCCATTACTTACATAGCTCCTACTTCTCTATTTCTGTCACCAGAATGGAGATGCAGATATACAGCCAGACTCTTACTTACTGTCAAAGGTGAGAATCGGCGGAGAGGATATGTGAAGAAACAGGTTTTGAGAGAGAGAGAGAGGATACAACATTTAGGTGTTGTATGCAGGATGGCCTCAGTATGTAAAGAGGGAGGATTTACAGAAAATAAACAAGGATCTCAAAAATGTGTTTTCTAATCCTAGAAATGCTTCCTGCAAAACGAATGTCTTTGATAGCTGTCACTTCATTTTTATCTCTTCTTCCCAGCTGAAATACTATTATAACGTGTCAGTTTGTCTTTCTGCCTCTCGCGGACCTTTCAGGATTCTATACACACATCACTTCCCTGTGCAGACCTCCGACCACAGTACCCTTGGCTTCTGCCCAACTAGAACTTTCTACGTTCCTTGTACATACCTCAAACCACCCTGCGCCTTGGGCTTCTGCTCATGTTGTTCCCCCTGCTTGTCAACAATAAACACTTCTTGAGCACCTCCTCTAAGCCAGGCCCTGTGCTAGGCATACCACACTGAACAAGAGAGAAACGGCTCCTGCCCTCAAGGAGTACACATTCTAGAGCAGGGGAGAAAGACAAAGCCCAGGAAGACAGAAAAATGAAGAGCGTTTCATGCGAGGAGAACAGGTACAAAGACTGTAGCAGGAAGGGGCTGGGCCTGTGCAAAGAACCAAAAGAAAAGGCAAAACTGGGGCTGGAACCTAGCGGACACGGGAAGAGAACCAGGCGCCAGACCGTGCAGGGCCTCGTAGTCAGTGGTTTGGCTACTTCAGGGGAAGTGCTAGTGGCCTACACTAAGGTAGGACAGTGGAGACCCCAAAAAACAGAAGGACTGAAGATTCGTTTCGTAGCTAGAACTGGCAGGTCTGGCTGGTGGACGGGACGTAGAGATTCAGAAGGGAGGAACTGAAGCTAGCTCCTAGGTGAATGGTGGTACACTGAATGAGATGAAGACCTGGGTGTGGGGGCACACTGGGAGTTGAAAAGCCAAGGGTTCAACTTAGGCCATGTTAGGTCTGAGATGTCTGGGAGTCTGAAGGTCAGGAAAGATCTGGGCTCATGACATAAATGTGGCAGCCATCAGCATAAGGATACCCTCGTTATCTTGTTTGGTAGACATTTTTAAGAAATGTTCAAAGACCAAGCTTTCTAGCCAAAGAAATGCAAATAAAAACAATGAGATACCTTTTCTGGTTTTCCCAATTGGATTTTCTAAGTGTTACCGTGCAAGCCCAGTGTGGTGGGGCATATTCTAAAACTTGGTTACTGTAGAAAACAATGTTGCCACCATCAAGTCTTAAAATATTCAAACCCTTTGATCTACTCACTGGTCCTTCTAGAAATCTATCTTAATGAAACCCTGACAGATGCAGTTAGAGATGTCAGTTCAAAACGCTACTTACAAGAGCAAAACCGAATAAAAACAACACCCCCCCCAACCTATACATAGTCTAAGTATTTGACAATAAAAGATTAGCTTAAATCACTGTGGCACAACTATAGGATGGAATATTATGCAACCATTAAACATCATGGTTTCAAAAGACACGGGGAAACGCTCACAATATGTTAGGTTTGAAAAGGATAAACAAAACTATATATACAGTATTATTCCACATTTATTAGCTAAAATAACTATATATCTGGAAGCAAATATATCAGGAAGTTAACAAAGATCATTTCTGAGTGCCAGGATTAAGGCCTTTTTGTTTTTTTTAAATTCAAAAATATTGCTTTTCCAATTTTCTACAATCAGTATCATTTCTTTGACATTCAGGAAAATCTGTAATTGCCATTTTTAACCAGAATTCAAGGCTCATCGCAAATGCATTACATTCTGAAACTTCATCCTCATCCCTCCAACCAGACGTGCTCACTCCTTGGTCTTTCTCTGCAACACCGTAGCTCTATGGCATTTATAGTCCTTTTTTGGGGGTATAGTATAACTATCTGGATACTGAACTCATTGGTTAAACTATCTGTCACATGCCAATGGGCTGCCCCCACCTTCTTACAAAAGACATGATGCTGAATTCCACTTCCTATCAGTTTGTCCCATTTCCTCAAACATTATTATTCACTGTCACTAACCCCAAACTATACCACCTGATTAATTATTTACTAGCTTTATAGTCTGTCTCCTCCACCAAAATAAAAGCTTCATGAGGCCACTGACTTCATCTGGTTCTCCATTACCTAGAACAGTTCCTGGCGCTCAAGGAAGGCTCAATACATATTTGCCAAATGAATGAATCGATTTTCAGCTTTCTAGACCAGGCCTCTCTGAGCTACATGCTACCAGATACCTCTATCTGGAGGTATCCTAAACACCTTCAATGGCTCAATACCGAATTTGTACACTCCCCTGTCCCCTGATTTGTTCTTCCTCCTCTATACCGCATCTTAATGAGTTCCACAAGCCATCCACCTATGACACAAACGTGGACATCTTCCTTGTGTTGCCTCCATCTACCGCACCTCCCAGAACTAACTGATCACCAAGTTCTCTGCCGATTCAACCCTTCTAAATAAATCTATCCCATCTCTTCTGCCATTGCTGCTGTGAGGCCTCATCACTTGTGACCTAACTGGATCTAATATTCTCCCTCACACTGCTTCCTAACTGCTCCCAGTGTATGCTAGTTAAAATGCAAATACAACCATGCTGCTCTTTAAAAAAAAAAAAAAACAAAACCCAAAAAACCTTCCGTGACTCCCAATCACCAACCGAATTTAGGTTCTTTAGCATGGCCTACTGGTAAGTGACATTTACAGACTAGTGACTATGTGCCAGACACTGTGCTAGCTGTTTTATGTGCTCTTATTTATGTTTCTTAACATTAACATTATGTTTCTTGGTACAATTATTACTTTTACATGGTTTCACATGAGGAACCCTGAGGCTCAGACAGGTTATATAAGTTACCCAATGTCCAATGGCTTACAGGTAAAGCTGGGTCTCAAACCCCGCTCTCTGACTCCACAACCAGTACTCAGCTACAAAGACATAACAATAGCTGACTTTGAATACTTACTGTATCAGACATTATGCTAAGTGCTTTTTGTGTATTTCTCTTTTCATCTTCAAAACTACCTTATGAAGAAAGACCTGTTACTGTCCAATTTTGCAGCTGGGGAAATTAAGGCACCAAATGATTAAGCAACTTACCCCAAGCGAGAGTGATTAAATGGTGGAAGTGAGATTCAAACCCCTCCCCACGTCCTTAGCAGCGGGGCTGTTCCTTCACCCTCTTCACACCCCAAGTCTCCTTGGTCTGGACCCCACAACATTCTTCAGCATGATTCCTTCCCGTTCTCCCTCACCCCCTTCATGTTCTAGCATCGCCTGATTGCTTACAGTGGTTCCCCACACACATCCCCAACCCAGCACTGTGCTCTTTTATGCCCCTGTAGCTTGACTAACACTATTACCTCTGCTGGCTAATGGCCTCCTTTCCTCTTTCTGTAGATGACACTCCTATCCGTCCTTAAACAACTCATAACAGGAGTCACCTCTTCTAGGGAGCCTTCCCTCTCTTCTGCTCCTTCTTTGGCTAGGTGCCTCTCCTCTGCTCTCACAGTACCTGTGCATTTCTCCATCACATCCTTTTATATTGCTACTGTTTCTATGCCTCTTTTCCTCCCCACACTGTATACTCCTCCAAGGTGGAGACCACTCATACTCCTACAAACACACTCAGTTTGTACCCCCAGTGCCTAGCATAGATCCTAGCCACTGTGAGCACTCGTCAAATGTTTTTTTTACACGAAACTGAGAGTAAGCAACTTCTTCAAGGTCACATGACGAAGCTGTGCTAGGACTAACACTAGCTCAGGATGTTACACACCTGAGCCACTACTCAGACCAGAACTTCTCACTCAGTGGACTGTAATTGTAGCTACGAGGCACTGTGCCCTGCATAGATATTTACCTGCCTGTGCCATATGAATACTGCTATGCTGTGACGTGGGATAAGATTGGGAGACGCTATGCTAAAGTATGTTCTTCTGCTGGCAACCATAGGGTAGCAGAGGTCTGACAGTTAGGTATGGCCATCTCAGCAAACGCAGAATCTTCTTGAAAACCATACGAGAANGGAGATAACATTCATGAACACACTTATCATCTCTTTGACCACTTTCCACAACAGATTTCAGAGCAGACAACCTATGTTCCACCTCCTTCTTCTGCTTGTATCTCTCTATTTTAGCCTGTCTTTTAGATGCCACGGCAACGAGGCTAGGACAGGCCATGGAGGAACTAGCAGTATTATTATCAGTTGAGTTGTTCTTGGTTTTGGGCAGCTCAAACTCTGCCACATGATAGTATTGGCACTGAGTTAAGTAGTTTAAAAAGTGTTCTCGAGCCCACTGCAAATGATCTAGACGCTTGCTGGGGTTGACTTGTTTCATGGCGAGCGCTCCTTGAAATGCTGGCACCATCAGGTACTTCAGGTCGGTGGAAGCAATCTCTTCCAAATCTTCATTTTGGCTGGAAAGAGCAAAGATGAGGCTGTGAAGCCTGGATGGACAATCACACTGCAGCCCTTGCTGCCTGCGTGAGGGGAAGGCTGCAGGGGGTGTGAGAAGGACAAGGCCGAAGGAACAGTGGCCAGTTTTCTTGAATGCAAGTGGCTGACCGCCCACACCTGATGCCTTTGAAGAGAGTCAACACTAGGGAGCAGAGTCGTGGGATATCAACTATCTCGAAGACAGGGGGGGAACGTAAACAAGGTACACAAGATCGGAGTGCGAGGTGGGAATGAAACGTTCCTAGTCCTTTTTAAAGGGGTCTCCTCTACCCAGACTCAATGACTCCACCCTTGGGAAGCATTATTACCTCCGTTCTTAGCCATTATTACCCTGTTCCCCGTACCTGAACAAGTCGAGCTGCGCTACCATTTCAGCAGCCTTCTTAAGGAGGTCTAGTGCCTTGAACACCTTATCTTGGATTATGCGGGAACCGGTGGGCTCAGTCGCTACTTCCACTTCGTCCAGAAGCTGCTTGCTGGTTTCGAACAGCTCGGGGAGCCGTGGCAGCAGTAACTCGTCTTCAGCTGTTGCCATCTTGGGGAAGGGAGGAACGCGCAAGACCTCACTTCCGGGGTCAAAGGCAATCTTGGAAAAGGAGAATTCGGCGAGCGTGAACGAAACCGGAAAGAGCACCGTATTGGTTCAGTCGCTTCATTGTTACCAAAGCGTCAAACAGACCTTCCGGAAGCCGCTGGTCGCAGTCACTGCCCACGGGTGCCATGGGCTTATTTTTCCAGGCTGCTGCCTATCGGCAAGTAGCAGACATCTGCTAAAAACAAGCAAACAAAGCCCAGCCCTGGGTGCCGTTTTACGGTTTGCTCCTCGCCGACTCCAGGCCGGGATGTTCCGTGGGTTCTGTGCTCAGGCGCGGCGGGACGAGGCTGAATTCACTGC
>NW_027531920.1:266999-267293 GCF_008692635.1 Crocuta crocuta | reverse complement strand
CTACCGGCCGGGCTCCTACACACACCCACCCCTTCCTCACAAACCCCTGCAACTCTAGTCACTCCAAAGTCGGCTTCCTTTCCAAAGTCATTGTGTGAAACCCTTTTTGGTACCCTCCCCACACCCAAGCCACTGAAAATTTTCACTTTCTATGAATCTCCGTCAAAGCACCAACGACAATGGATTACAGTTAGCGATTTACAAGTCTATTTCCCATACCAGAATGAGTCTGATTTAAGTTTTACACCCTTCCAGCTAACCTACTGCCTGGGCCTTATCTAGTGCTCAGTGGCC
>NW_027531920.1:265118-266812 GCF_008692635.1 Crocuta crocuta | reverse complement strand
CCTAAGAATATAAGAAAAAAAGTCGGTTTGGAAAGCAGCACAATCATGCAGAACTGTGGTGTTCAATAAGGTAGCATCTAGCCACGTGGAGCTACTGAGCCCTTGAATGTGGCTATTTTGAAATGAGATGTGCTGCAGGTGTAAAATACACATCCAATTTCAAAAACGTACTACGAAAAGGAATACAAAATATCTCCATTTTCACACTGACGTTACAGTGCTAACAGTTTGTATATGTTGGGTTAAAGATAGGATTAAAATTAATTTCAGTTGTGTCTTTTCACTTTTTTAACGTGCCCACTAGAAAACTTAAAATTACATATCGGGCTCACATTATATTTCTACTGGGCAGCACTGATGTAAAAATAGAACGCCGGGTCTTCGAAAGAAGGGATGTCATTGCTTTCAACAAATCAATATGCATACATACTGATTACCTTCAGACACACCCCAAGTTGTCCTAGGGGATTTAAGTTAAGCAGAATGCACGCTGCCTCACCTGGAAAATAAGTTCTTCAACTAAATATATTTTAAACTAACTTTGGTGGAGAAGAAAAAAATTCATGTGAAAACAACTAGAGGGCAACATAGGACAGTACAGAACTAGGGGATACGCTGTATTGCACAGGCTGTTGGAAAACTAAGAAATGACAAGTCATTCAACGCGAAGAGTCCTTCAGAAAGCTTCTTAGACAGGATATGCAGTCAGAGAATTTCAAAGTCGGAAGGGGACCTGAAAGAGCAGAGGGAAAAAACCAAGACCAGAGAGGTTAAGTGACTTGCCCAACCAGTGGTGACAAAGCCAGTGTCTTTTCCGTTGTTCACTTGTTTTTAACCTGTACCCATCTTAGATCCGGTAGGATTTAAAGAGACGGACAGGACCTTTTAAGTGGGACACAATGAAGCCCCGAGCTAAAACAGCGCTTTGGAGCGGGGAGACGGGGGTGGGGCACGCTAAGTGTAGGTTGGAAAGGCTTCCCAGGTGATTCCAATAAACCTCCCTTGGCAACCCCCAGCTTTAGAAGCTGAGGAAGAAAGGTGGCTCTGGCAAAGTACCTATTTGATTTGCCTGGCGCCTCTAATTACTCTGGCAAACTGAACTTTCAGGGTCAGTGACTACAGGAATACAGAAAAGGTACAAAGAAGATAGTATTTGTGGAGGAGACTTGGAATCTCAGTTAATTGTGGGACTGCAGATAATGTGTTTCTGTGCATTTGCGTGGATTGAGACACAGCTTTGCCGTTGCCTCAGAGGAAAAAAAAAATGTATGCAGAATTTGAATTTGGTCCTAAACTTTGTAAGCCCTTTTTCTATGGCTTTCAGAATAATAGAGTTTATGGGAGTTGCCAACTGCGTTCAGAGTGCATATTCAAACTGCCGTGCTAAATACTGCACTGCATCTTATTTTGAGGTGATCCCCAGATTAAAAAGTGGTTAGAAAAAAAGCAATAATAAAAATGAGTTGTTTACTGCGTTTCTGTGTGTAGACACGATCACATTAAAAAGTCCTAGTGATTTTTTTTAAAGTCCCAGTTTAGGGACTCCAGAAGGGCCCTTGGAAATCATGGAAACATAGTGGTGCTTAAACTTTTTGTAATAGCAGAACTTGCTTTCCAAACCAGGTTTTAGGCAGGCCCATAATTTCTAAAAGGGCCACTGTGTTTGAGTGGGTACACAGAGGCCTGCTAACACA
>NW_027531920.1:264241-265028 GCF_008692635.1 Crocuta crocuta | reverse complement strand
CTCAGCCTCTGGCTCACCTTTCCCCCAACCTGCTCAGTGGCACCAAAGGCTCCAAGGAACCTCCGTGGGACTCGAGGACTCTAAATACCACCGTAGAAAGGACGCTAATCTGGCACAGCCCCCTCATTTAGCAGATAACAAAACTGAGACAGAGGGTTTGGTGATTTTCCCACAGCCACACAGCTGAGACAACTGACTAAGCAACAGTATACAGAGTGAGTCGGGAGGAGGAGAAACTAGAGTCCAGGAGAATAGTAGAAAGCATTTTAGGTACTCTATACATGATGCAGAAATGAGATGAATTTTCAAGTATTTTAGACATGACAGATGTTCATTTGTCATGTTCGATTCTTTCTTTTTGAAATTTTTAAAAATAGTTTATTTTTGAGACAGAGAGAGACAGGACATGAGCAGGGGAGGGGCAGAGAGAGAGGGAGACACAGAATCCGAAACGGGCTCCAGGCTCTGAGCTGCCAGCACAGAACCCGATGCGGGGCTTGTCATGTTCGATTCTTAACACAGATTTGGTAAGCCAGTTGTGTGATTCACGAGAGACATGTTAAAGCAGACCTTTTCCTGCCTGTTTGAATTGATGTGCTTGGCAGCTTAGACCTTCTTCAGCCTGCTTTAGAGGATCAACTGCTGTTTTGTCCTGAGTGAATAATATTCTACTGATTTTTGTACCTCTAATGGCAGCAATAGCACTAGATGAGATCTACTTGTGTAGAGGGTAAAGCCAAGAGCAGGCTGTAACTGGCCAGAAATTATTTGAGGAATAGCTACTTGT
>NW_027531920.1:263833-264116 GCF_008692635.1 Crocuta crocuta | reverse complement strand
GCAAACCATGAGAGACTCTTGAATGCTGAGAACTAACTGAGGACTCATGGGTGTGGGGGCGGGGAGGGGGGAGATGGGCATGGAGGGGGGCACTTGCGGGGATGAGCACTGGGTGTTATATGGAAACCAACTTGACAATAAACCATTTGTAAAAAACAAAACAAAAGAGTCACATGCCCTACCAACTGAGCCAGCCAGGAGCCCCTTCACCAAGTGTTTTTGAGACTGGAATTTGCCTAACTAGTGGCAAGAAGCTTACTGAGCCATGAAAGGATAACTCCAC
>NW_027531920.1:261433-263658 GCF_008692635.1 Crocuta crocuta | reverse complement strand
GGAATGTGGTTCTGCAGTTAAAAATACTCTGGAGACTCGGATTTGAGTCCCACCTCCTCTGCTACTGAGTAGCTGTATGACTTTGTAGAAGCCTTTTCCATCCTTCTTTCCGCATTCCTTGTGTGCTACTGCAGCGCTAGGCACTGGGAATTCAAAGAGCAAGAAAACAGGGTTTGAGCCCTTAGGGGGCCCATAGGTCAATGGAATAGACCCGTACACAAATAACCAAATTGTGATTTGGTAAGAATGGAGGGAACAACTTTGGCCCCGAGGGGGGCGTATTCCTTTATAGGTCAAACTCTATACCTGACTTACAAGATCCTTTCTGATCTGATGCTGACATCTTTTTCATTCTCTTCCTCCGTGGAACCCCTAACCTCCACCTTTAGCAAACTGCTCGGTCTCCAACACCTACCCGCTCTTTTAGGCCTTCATACATTGATAGGGGCTGTGCCTTCTGCCTGGAATGTCCTTCTCTCCCTTGTCTGCCTGGCAAGTTTCTATTAATTACTCATGACTTAGGATCCCTTCCTTCAGGATGTATTTCCTGATCTTTTGCCTGTAGGTGAGGCACCCTCCTCTAAGCTCTTCATTCATCTCCCTGTGATAGATAGTACTGGGTAATGGTTTTCTCCATCCACAGCTGTCTGTCACTAGACTGAGAGCTCCTTGAGGCCAGTGAGAGTGTCTAATATTAGTCTTTGTTGACCTCAGCAGAGCACTTCACACCTGTGAGGTAGGGACTCAATGTTAAAAGAATAATGTTCCGTATCCACAACAATTAACCTTCTTGGAGTGCTCACTACTGCCAGGTGACTATGCAAAGTACTTCACATGCATTTTCTCAGCTAATCCCCACAACTTCCATTAAGACCACAGGTGTTACATCCCTGTTTTACAGAAGAGGAAGCTGTGGCTCAGAGATGCTAAAGTAACTCGCCCAATGGTGTTGGCTTATACTGGGATTTGAACCCNAAAGCATACAGACCTAGGGGAAAGAGGACATGAACATGCAACAGACCTGTGTTAAAAGTAAAAGGAAATAAGATTAAAATCAGTAGGCTGGTCCACATTATGGAGAATGTAGAGTTAGCCAGGGGCATGTAGATGTGGTATAAACAATAGGAAGGTATTTGGTTCAATTATATATTTATTGAGGACCTATTATGTGCCAGCCACTGTGCTAGCTAGCTACTGGGATATAAATATGCATAGTCTTTGCTCCCAAGACTCTAACAGCCAAGGTGAAGGAGAGACAGACAACAAATGATTTCAGAGTAATGTGGTAAGTGCCTTTATAGTGACACACGGACGGCATGATGGAAACACCCAGGAGGGAAGCCTAGCCAGGGGGGTTCACGGAAGGACTCTCAAAAGAGATGATGCCAAAACTGAGTCTTGAATGGTGACAGTATGTGTAGGGGAGCTTGAACCATTCTGTTATTATTGGAACATACAGTCAGCGGCAACAACAGGCAGGTGATTAAATCACTTGCCACGTATTTACTGAATGCCTGCTATATGCAAGACGCTGTTCCAGGCAATGGAATGAAGAAGGCAGACAAAACCCCTGCCCTCATGGATCACGAAAGGCAAGCAGGAGCCACTGCATGCCCATTTGTATAACACGTATTTTCTAAGAACTTAGATAAACAATGTCTTAACTGAGTTTCATAGTAGCTCTGAGACACCATAGTAGATATACTTGTCAAGCCTTTCCCAAAGTATGGAGGTACACAGGTGATGTGACAGATGAATTTAGGTGGTACACAGAAGAACACTGAAAACATTTCAATAAGTCTAAGTGAACCCCTAGTAGCCCTCAAAGCATCAGAGATAGAAAGCTTCACTTCCTGCGGTTCCCTAGGTGACTCCACTCCTCCCCCATCTGTCGCCATAGAGATGAAAGGCTTCATTTCTCCAATTCCCCTCCTCTACCCCTAGGTGAGCCTCAGAAAGCCATCTTCATGGAAAGAACTCCGGAAAGAACTCCACGCTCCCCAACCACATCCCCGCTTCTCAAGCTGTCGCCATAGAAACTAAAAGCTTCATTCATCCCCCTTCCCCACTCATCTCCATGGTGACCCTCCGCCCTACCCCCTGGACAGTACCAGGATCAATCTCTACTAGAGGTTTAGAACTCAGGGAGGGCTGGAAGGAAGGGGAGGGTGACTCCTTGCTGTGGCTGCAGTCTCTGTCTCCCCCAGCTTTGAAGGCACGGTGGC
>NW_027531920.1:260911-261350 GCF_008692635.1 Crocuta crocuta | reverse complement strand
ATAAAAGGGGGGGGGGTTTTAGGAAAATATAGTTTATAGAGTACCAGTTAATTAGGTGCCAGGCACTGGCCTAGGTACTTAAACTCATCACCTGCCATTTTACAGAGCTTTAGGAAGAGAAGCTCACAGAGATGAAAGCACTTGGCCTTGTTGCCCCCCCAGAGCCCCTTATCATCCTCACTGAAACTGGGCACTAAGAGGATTTTATTTCTAGCATTCTCCTTTTCTAGATGGCGTTGGACAAGTAGCTTCCAGTCTCCACGCCTCATTTTCCCTATCTGTAAAATAAGACCGTTGGGACTAATCGTCATCTTGAATATCCCCCTTATTAATGTCCAGTCATAATAGTTCTGATTTTTTCATTGACTTTTCAGGTATGAACGCCGGCAAATCTTTTAAGGCATTTTTGTTGTTTTTAAACGGACACAGTGGAGGTCTC
>NW_027531920.1:253986-260834 GCF_008692635.1 Crocuta crocuta | reverse complement strand
TCCAAACTTTTTCGATCAAACACTCCAAGTTTTTGTTTAGAGTCTCTCATGGTTTCTTCCAGGGCTTTTGGTTTTGTTTTGAAATGTCTATTTTGAAGAAATTCACAGGAAGTTGCAGGGTGGTCTCATGCATCCTTCACCCCACTTCTGCCAATGCTGGCATCTTGTATGACTGCAGGACAGCATTACAACCAGTTGAGTGACATTCCACAGAGCTTATTCAGATTGCCCCAGTTTTACATGAACTCGTCTGTGGGGGTGTGGAGTTCTGTGCAGTTGTGTCACATGGGGAGGTTCATGCGTCACAGCCCCAGTCAAGGTGCAGAACTGCCCAGCCTTCACAGGGAGTCGTCCTGTTGTCCTTTCTGTAACCACACTCACCTAGTCCTTCCCCTCATCTCTAGTCCCTGGCAAGCATGTATTTGTTTTCCTATCTATAATTTTGTTTCTTCAAGAATGTTACACAAATGGAACCATATCATATGAATCCTTTTGGGACTGGCTTTTTGGGACTGGAGATTCATCCAAGTTGTTGCTTGTATCAACAGTTCGTTCCTTTTCATTGCTGAGTAGTATTGCACAGATGTAGCAGTTTGTTTAACCATTCACCGGATGAAGGACATCTTGGTTGTTTCCAGCTCGGTACTATCATAAACAAAGCCGATAGGTTTTTGGTTTTGTTTTTGTTTTTCGATGTGTGTGTGTGTGTGTGTGTGTGTGTGTGTGAACAAAAGATGTCTTTCACAGAGCAGAAGTTGTTACTTCTGATGAGGTCCAACTTATACGTTTTTCTTTTTATGAATTTTGCTTTTGGTGTCAAGCCCAAAAGTCCTTTGCCTAGCCCCAGGTCCCAGAGATGTTCTCCTCATTTTTTCTAAGAGTTTTACAATTTTATGTTTTACATCTAAGCCATGCCATTTTATATTTGAAATCATCTGTAACTGATCCATCATGGGTTCTGTTTTGTATAAGGTGTGAGGTTTAGGTCAAGGATTATTTTGCCTACGGCTGTCCAACTGCCCCAGCACCATCTGTGGGAAACATTATCCTTCCTCTACTGGACTGCTTTTGTACCTTTGTCAAAACTCACTTGGGCAGATTGGTATGGGGCTATTTCCGGGTTCTCATGCCTGTTCTGGTCTATGTGTCTAACCTATCAGTACTGCCGAGCATAGAGTTTTGAGACAGAATGCTTAGTGCCACTTGCTGGCTTGGGTGACCCTGAGCAGGTTACTCTCCCATGGCTTCCCCGTCTCCCGCAGTGTAGACAACAGTCCTTCAGAGCCCCATGCGATCTAACCCCTGCCTACCTCTCTGTGCTTATTTCCTATTATTCCTACCCTTACTCACTCTGCTCCAGCCACACTGACCTCCTCACTGCTCCTTGACCACATCACATATGCTCCTACTTTAGAGTCTTTCCTGGGCTGTTTCCTTATCCTAGAATCCTCTTCCCACAGACATCTCCATGGCTAACTCCCTCACCTCCTTCGGGTCTTTTCTCAAACTTCCCCTTCTCAGCGAGGCTTTATTTAAAGTGGCAAAGCCTCCGCCGCTCCCCTTTCCTTGCTTTTCCTCCATAGTGTTCATTGCTATCTAACACACCATGTCATCTACTTATTTTTCGTCTGTCTCCCACCGCGAGAATATGAGCTCAGTGACAGCAGGCATTTTTTTTTTTTTAATTCGTTGCTGTATTCCTAGTGCCTAGACTGTGCCTGGTATCACGCACCTTTGCTGAATGAAGAAATGAGTGGAAAGATGGATGGATGGATGGATGAATGGGTGAATGAATGAATACTGTGAACCAGCTCCCTCGAGCAGCCTCTCTGCCCCTTAGTTTGTGCCAAGACAGGACCCTGGTCCCATCCACTTGCCTCTCTAAGGCTGACCACCAGGTGGCAGCTGGAGCCTGAACTCTAGCCTCATTTGCTCCTCCCCACGCTTTCTCCCAGCCACCTGTCAGTCCTGCCCAGGACTGTTTGACCTTCTCTGTCTAGGCCAGGATACACTGTGTGAGCTGCTGAAGTAAGCAGCGTCAGTACCTCAAACTTTGCATCTTTTTCTCCTTAGAAAGGTACTGGTTTCTTTCCTGTCTCACCCTGCTCTCCGTCTCAGATTCGGGCTATTAGGCTGCCCCAAGGTCACTTCCGTAGCCTCTAGCCTCTAGGATATCAGGGCACATGGACTTAAAGAATTTCATCTCTGCTTCTGCCCAGCCCCAGCAAGCCTCTCCCAGTATTACTACACACCTTGCAGGGATAAAGACTAGATACTTTAGTGCCAGGGTCAAGCCTTTTGAGCCAGCCTGCATTTGGATCTCCACTGTGCTGCTTATTAACCCTATATCCTGGGTGATGTTGGGTAAGTGACCTACTTCAAGCCTTAGTTTTCTTAGCTGTAAGACGAGGATACTAATGGTACCAAACTCAGAGGGTGAGGTGAAGATTCAATGGGATAACATAGGTAAAATGTTAGCAGAATGCCTGGTATAGAATAAAGCTCATGAGAAAAACAATTAGGGGCTGGGGTAGAGATAAATAAGACCAGACATGACAAGAACTGGCAAGGAAGTAGGAGGAGGGTGCCACCTAGGTGACTAGGAGTCTGAAGCCAAAAAAGCAAAGCAAAGCAAAGCAAAACAAAACAAAACAACATAGAAGATCAAGGCAGGCTTCAGGAGAGAGATCACATTTCACCTGCAGCTTATAGGACAGTCAAACTGCCAGACAGTCAAGCTGGAAAGAGCATTCCAAGGAGAAAGAATGGTATGTGCCAACAAAGAGGGGTATGGAACAGCATGGGCATATTCCAGTAACTGTAGTCAGTTAAGTATGACTGAAATGCGTGTTTCTTGTGGGGAAGTGACAAGAAATGAGGACAGATAAGCAGGGGCCAGATCACAAGGGGTGTCGCGTGCCAGGTGAAGGAGGCCGCACTTGATCTGGTGAGCAGTGGGGAGTCATCAAAGAGCTTAAAGCAAGGAAGTGGATGGTTGCAATTGCGGGCTTGGCAGTCCAGCTGCTGTGAAGGAGGCAAGAGACTAGAGGCAGGTGAGAGATGAGCTGGGCTTCGCTGACAGAAGTAGTGGAGATGGATCAAGTCCTAGGACTTTTTTTTTTTCAGGGGAAGAAATCAGCAGTCAAGTTTTTCTAAGAGTTTGCCTGAAAAGGGAGAGCTAGGGCCAGAGAAGGATGTCATAGAGCAGTTGTTGTGTTCTAATACATGTGAGACTTGACGCTCCTCTATCCCCCACAGGGCTTGGCTCTAATGAATTGAGTGAGCGGGTGGAAGGCACCCAGCACAATACCTGCTAAGTGGTAGGGGTCTATCTCAAATCCAACCTGGCCACCACCCGCAGACTTTCCTCTCATCTCTGAGCCAGAGTCCCATGATACAGCGGCTGGGAGGCTGGACAATTTACTCAGAGTTTAAATTTCCCTTCCTCTGATGGGTTTCCCTGTGGCAGCCCCATAGGGCTGAGGAAAACATAAGCCAGTCAGGGAAGGGATCCCATGCTGTTCATTTCCTGGCACCTTGAGATGTTAGAAAAGCCTGGCAACTCTTCCCTATTTCCTTTTCACTTTCAAAAGCCTTTACCCTCCTCCCCAACTTCTCTGCCTTATGTTTCCCCCAGGGAGAATTGTTGGTTCTTGATATCTAAGGGCTCTTGCCGCTCTAACACTCAAGGACTATACTGATTGAAGGATCCTGATTCATTCGTGGATAGAAGCACATTTCCTGTTGCCAGAGAGAACAAGGGCCTTTTGAACGAGAAAAAGATACGCTTGTGGGGTCTCGTGGAAAAAGCACTTCCTGGCCTGGCCTGGGCCTATGTAAAAGTACTCAAGGTCCATCCAGGCTCATGGTTTGGAGGAAAACTGAAGGAGCCAACAGCAAGGCCCAACCAGAACTCAGCCTGCTTCTGACCTTACTCGCTCTGAAGCTCATGGGTAGCAGCCCCAAGGCCTCCACCTTTCCCATGTTGGGGACCTTTGCCTTTCTGGCCCAATCCAGGGTGAAAATATGGGAGCCTGTGGTAGATAAGACAGGGACAAAGGAATATCTATACTTGGGTACTTTGTGTTAAGCGCTTTATAGGCGTCACTGCATTTTATCTCCACAGCCTATGAGAGAGGTATTAGTATCAGATGAGGAAACTGAGGATCAGGGAAATTACAGAATTTGCCTAAGATTATTAAGCTAGTTAATGGTAAAGTCAAGAGTTGAACTTGTTTGTTTTTACCTCGAAACTCATTTTTTACCCAGTAAGTTATATTTGTGGGGCAGGGTGGGCAATGGGGGTGAGCTGGGGGATGGGAAAAGAACCTCCCAGGACAACCCTTTTCCCGGGAGAAGGGGCTAGAAATAGGGCTCTCCTGTCCCGGATGGATACCCCATCTCTAAGAAAGGGTAACTAGGGGTAGGCAGCATCTACCCAAGGAATCCAGAAATGGATTCATCGTTGCCTCTCTCCTTTCTTCACCAGTCCTGATGAACTCTTGGGGCAGCGGGTGAGTGGACCAACTCAGGTTTGCTGTGTCCTTAAACAAGCCTCTTCCCCCTCTCTGAGCGTTTTGTTCCAGCTAGAAAATGAGAGTGTTTTCAGGGAGAAATGGTCTCTGTGGTCTCTTCCAGCTCTAACACTCAAGGATTATATTGATTGTATTGTACTGTAGGATACCCTGATTCATTCATGGATAGAAACAAATTTCCTGTTGCCATAGAGAACAAGGGCCTTTTGAACTAGAACAAGATACACTCAAGGAGGCAAGATAAATAGTGGAAAGGGCACGGGCTTTGAGTCAGTGAGACTTGGGTTAAAATTCTGTGCACTGGGCAGGTCGCTTTGCTTCTCTGAGCATCTTTCATCATCTCTAAAGCAGGAACAACCACCCTTACTTCTTGGAGTGAGGTCATGTATGTGACAGCACCACAGGAGGTGATCAAAAGTGAATGGGGTTCAGCTCTTGCTCCCTGAGTCCCCCTCACTGTCTAGCTCGCAGGATACTCTTTTCTCTCCCCGCCCCCCCTCCGATGGCCAGGCTATATTTCCTGCCAGGGGCCTGGCTTCCAAACTTCTCCGGCAGGGCTCCCATGAACAATTCGACCTCTCTCACAACCTCCTAAAAGCCCTAGGGGTGAGGATGGTGCAACTGAGGACAGACCAAGGCTTGGAATTTCAGGGCAACTAGCTGGAGGTTCTGGCCTCAGAGGCCCTTCACTAGCTTCATTGGTCCAGCTCCCTCATCCCGGCATCCAGCCTCCTGCACCGTAACCATCTGGCTAATGACAGAGCACTCCAGTCCTTGTGTCACCTTCAGGTTCTGGACCTCTCAGCCGACTACCTCAACAGGGACATGACTGCTTCCTAGGTGGCCAAACTCGGCTCATTCGAGGACCTCAATTTCTCAGACAACCACATGCCTTGCCTGGCCTGGGGCACCTTGTTGGATCCCCTTTGCTGTTGGACATCCACCTGAGCAACAACTACATTCTGCGTTTCTGCTGGCTTGCTCCTGCTGTAGGAGCTCAACTTGGCCAGGAATTCTCTTCACTGCACCTCTGCCTCCAAAACCTGTGGCAGCTCCCACTTGAGCCCCAATGGTCTGCAGCCGAGGAGTGGGATGGGGCATATCAGTCTCAGTTATTAGATCTGAGTCATAAGTAGCTGAGTACCTTTCCGTTTCTCCCCACCCAATACCATCTCCTCTATCTTAATCTCTCTGACAACCCCCTAGCCTTTCTAGAATTAAATCCCCTGGCCTCAGCTTAAGGAGGCTGCCAGTTGGTACCAAGAGATGACTAGGTGGAATCTCAGAGTGGCTGTGACATACCATCCAACTTGAATGGCATCATCTTTGGCATCTCCCACTTGACCAAAGTAGGTAGAAGTCCCAAGACACTTTCTTGGTAAGCTTCCTGCCATTCAGCACCTCAGCTTGGCCTGGAACTGTCTCCAAAATGTGACAAGCCACTGCCTCATGGCATCCCCAGTTCCGAGGCTGGTCCCTATTTCTCTACTGTTCTTCTGTCCTTGACATTTCTGGATATCCACAGGAATATTATTATTTGCTCAGCTGGTTCTTTGAGATTACGCCCCGGCTGGGAACTGTGGAGTCAGGGGGCCAGGAGCTGCACCTGTGGAAGCTTTCTCTGTAGCACAATGAAATGAAAAGCTCCCAGGCCCGGCCTCCTTGCCTACAGGAGCTCAAACCCTTGGCTTCTCTGACCACAAACTGATTTTTCTTCCCAAAGGCCTTAGTTGCTCTCGCTTGGCCAGTCTGGACTTTCACTACCGTGGCCTGAAAGCCCCGAAAGGGGTGACCTTGAGGGCCATGCCTGGGCACCTCATGAGCTTGGCCACTTCTAGCAATCTTCTCCACTGCTGGATGCTTCGTTTAGCTGCCAATATGAGTGTGCCAGACTTAGAGTATGTATCTTGGCTGTCAGAAGGGCTCTTGGCCCAGACTCATGGGTGACCACAGTTCACCCTGGATGGGGCATGAGGGTCCGTGGGCTTCGTGGACCTGGCTGGTGGTGACTGGCCTGTTAGTCACCTACTGTGGTTTGACCATCCTGAGGAAGAGCCATTGTCTGTTGTTCCACAACAANGAGGGGGGATTATTTTGTAAGGCATGGCCCCAAACTCTTTGGGAGCAGGCAACTGAAGAGAATTAGGAAATATGTGAAGGAGGATGAGCACAAGCAGGCTGTAGGTGCTCCCTGTAAATAGAGGTAGACATGTGGCAGCTACAGTGTGGATACCCAGAGGACTTTAAAGAGGTCAGGTTCAGGTCTTTAAGCCAGTGCGCAGCCTCTGAGAACTACAGGAGACCTTTAGGAAA
>NW_027531920.1:241087-253901 GCF_008692635.1 Crocuta crocuta | reverse complement strand
CCAGACAGCCCCTGCTCACACATCTCTCTCCCTTTCCAGGAAGCCTGTTCTAGCCATGGGCAGTTCTGACTCCTAAGACATGTTTTTTTTTTCCCTTGTATGGAGTCCAGATCTGCTTCCATTCTTGGGTTCCGGCTCTGCTCTCAGGGGCCACATACAAATACGGCTGTTCTCTCAGACTCTGAAGGAAGTCTGAAGACAAAAGACCCACGTTCCCTTGAATCCTCTCTTCTCCAGGCTAGAGAGCCCTAGTTCTTTCAATCAATTCTTATGGTACTAAAGTGTCACCAAATGTAAACTGTGTGTCAGTTTCCTCATCTGTAAAATGGGGACTAAGACAGATAACACGTGCAAAAAGCTTAGACCAGTGTGTGGCACACTTGTAAGCACTCAGTAAATGTGGGTTATTATCATTAAACTTGTATTTCTAGATTTCATCACTCCTTGAAGTTAAAAGACTGTGCCTTACTAATCTCTGTATGCGCGGTGCTTTGTCCAGTGTCTGGCACACAGGAGGCATTTAATTTTATGTTGTCTGTGAGACAGTGATGTGGTCTCTCGTCCCTGTTCCATTCTACTCACCCTTCTCTGAACGTAGTCTAGTTTGTAATACTTAATGTAGGAAGCGTAGAACTGAACACTGTCTAGTCATTTCATGTTTTCAAGTAAATCACAGGTAAAATCTCAGAATCCTAAAATCTCACATCAGGGACAGACCTTAAAAGTCATTCATCTACTTCATGGAGTCCACCTTCATTCATCCCCCAGCTCCTCCATCTGATGCTACAGGCCCCAGCAAGTTGTCATCCATCTCACAAATATCCCAGTGAACCAGTTTCTGGGAGGACAGTAGTTCCCATGGGGGATGGAGTCCTGTGACCTCAACACACACCAGAGGAAGGGTCCAGGGGCTTGGTTTAGCATCCTGAATGAGGCAGACACCTGTGCTATGGGCCATTTCCTTTCCCTTCATTTCTAAGTGAAATTACCTTTTAAATACGTGTTTGTCAAAGGGACAAAATAGGTGTTTCTGTGTCCGGGCATGTGGAGAAAGCAGTGATGCATGCGTGAGAGAGAAGTAGTGAGCAGGAGTGGTAGAGAGGGAGATAGAAGACAGACAGACCAGAAAGCCACAGAGAGAAATGAAAAGAGACACATGTACACACACAGAAACAGAGAGAGCAAGAGGGGAAAGACACACACACACACAGAGAGAGAGAGAGAGAGAAGAAAGAAACACACAGTGGAGAAAAAGACCGAGACACATATATAGTCACAGACAAAAAGAGCAAGTGAGTGAGAGGGAGAGAAAGGGAGAAAGAGACACCTAAGCCAGCAAGAGCAAGTGAGCATGGGATTCAGGCTGTGTGTGGAACCCGGAACCCTTTCCCACCCAAACGATGGCCCTGAAGCCTTTTGGGAAAAGGAAATCAGGCCCCTAGATTTTCCAACCAGAAAAGGTCCAAAGGCCAGACCCTATAACTAGCCACATTCTTGTCTCCCTCCTATCAGCTGCCTCCTGAATGTGGTTCCTTCAGGTCTTGGTCAATAGACTGAGCATCACAGGGAACAGTCAGACAGTCTTCTCCAGCCACCCCATGGCAAGAATATACATGCAGGCATCACCAGAGATGCTGGCCTGCAAAGAGTATGCCAGTTTCCCAGACCAGAGTGAAGCTGTGGCACTTAGACCCACCGACCAGCCAAACACATCCGTTATGCCTGAAGTCCAGGGGAGCTTGGGCTCCCCACCACATACTGTCCCTACAACCACCTGGCTTGGCCTATGGCTCCCCGAGCTTTCCTTCTCAAAGAAGCCATCTTAAGCACCTGGACAGGAGTGGGGTGGGGATTAGCCCTGCATGAAAGGAATCAAGGAATCAAGGAATCAAGCCTATGCTCACAAAGGGGTCCCAGCAAGAAACAGCCAAAGCGCTTTTCACACATAAAAGACATGTGATAAATTGAGTGAACAGGTAAGCGAGGGAGAATGGATAATCGACAAGCACATCTACATTATGTACGAGAATAAGGATAAATGCATACCTGACAGCAGAGTGTGAACAAGCAGGGCAGAGCCAGCAAATTGGCCTCTCTTCTAACTAATCAGGAAAGGCTCTCTGGATAAGGTGGAATTTCAGATTGCTGAGCATGTCTGCCCTCTTTGTAATGTGATTAAAATTGGTTTCGAAATTTGTGCTATATTTCAAGTGAGTGCTGTGCTTAANCCAGACAGCCCCTGCTCACACATCTCTCTCCCTTTCCAGGAAGCCTGTTCTAGCCATGGGCAGTTCTGACTCCTAAGACATGTTTTTTTTTTCCCTTGTATGGAGTCCAGATCTGCTTCCATTCTTGGGTTCCGGCTCTGCTCTCAGGGGCCACATACAAATACGGCTGTTCTCTCAGACTCTGAAGGAAGTCTGAAGACAAAAGACCCACGTTCCCTTGAATCCTCTCTTCTCCAGGCTAGAGAGCCCTAGTTCTTTCAATCAATTCTTATGGTACTAAAGTGTCACCAAATGTAAACTGTGTGTCAGTTTCCTCATCTGTAAAATGGGGACTAAGACAGATAACACGTGCAAAAAGCTTAGACCAGTGTGTGGCACACTTGTAAGCACTCAGTAAATGTGGGTTATTATCATTAAACTTGTATTTCTAGATTTCATCACTCCTTGAAGTTAAAAGACTGTGCCTTACTAATCTCTGTATGCGCGGTGCTTTGTCCAGTGTCTGGCACACAGGAGGCATTTAATTTTATGTTGTCTGTGAGACAGTGATGTGGTCTCTCGTCCCTGTTCCATTCTACTCACCCTTCTCTGAACGTAGTCTAGTTTGTAATACTTAATGTAGGAAGCGTAGAACTGAACACTGTCTAGTCATTTCATGTTTTCAAGTAAATCACAGGTAAAATCTCAGAATCCTAAAATCTCACATCAGGGACAGACCTTAAAAGTCATTCATCTACTTCATGGAGTCCACCTTCATTCATCCCCCAGCTCCTCCATCTGATGCTACAGGCCCCAGCAAGTTGTCATCCATCTCACAAATATCCCAGTGAACCAGTTTCTGGGAGGACAGTAGTTCCCATGGGGGATGGAGTCCTGTGACCTCAACACACACCAGAGGAAGGGTCCAGGGGCTTGGTTTAGCATCCTGAATGAGGCAGACACCTGTGCTATGGGCCATTTCCTTTCCCTTCATTTCTAAGTGAAATTACCTTTTAAATACGTGTTTGTCAAAGGGACAAAATAGGTGTTTCTGTGTCCGGGCATGTGGAGAAAGCAGTGATGCATGCGTGAGAGAGAAGTAGTGAGCAGGAGTGGTAGAGAGGGAGATAGAAGACAGACAGACCAGAAAGCCACAGAGAGAAATGAAAAGAGACACATGTACACACACAGAAACAGAGAGAGCAAGAGGGGAAAGACACACACACACACAGAGAGAGAGAGAGAGAGAAGAAAGAAACACACAGTGGAGAAAAAGACCGAGACACATATATAGTCACAGACAAAAAGAGCAAGTGAGTGAGAGGGAGAGAAAGGGAGAAAGAGACACCTAAGCCAGCAAGAGCAAGTGAGCATGGGATTCAGGCTGTGTGTGGAACCCGGAACCCTTTCCCACCCAAACGATGGCCCTGAAGCCTTTTGGGAAAAGGAAATCAGGCCCCTAGATTTTCCAACCAGAAAAGGTCCAAAGGCCAGACCCTATAACTAGCCACATTCTTGTCTCCCTCCTATCAGCTGCCTCCTGAATGTGGTTCCTTCAGGTCTTGGTCAATAGACTGAGCATCACAGGGAACAGTCAGACAGTCTTCTCCAGCCACCCCATGGCAAGAATATACATGCAGGCATCACCAGAGATGCTGGCCTGCAAAGAGTATGCCAGTTTCCCAGACCAGAGTGAAGCTGTGGCACTTAGACCCACCGACCAGCCAAACACATCCGTTATGCCTGAAGTCCAGGGGAGCTTGGGCTCCCCACCACATACTGTCCCTACAACCACCTGGCTTGGCCTATGGCTCCCCGAGCTTTCCTTCTCAAAGAAGCCATCTTAAGCACCTGGACAGGAGTGGGGTGGGGATTAGCCCTGCATGAAAGGAATCAAGGAATCAAGGAATCAAGCCTATGCTCACAAAGGGGTCCCAGCAAGAAACAGCCAAAGCGCTTTTCACACATAAAAGACATGTGATAAATTGAGTGAACAGGTAAGCGAGGGAGAATGGATAATCGACAAGCACATCTACATTATGTACGAGAATAAGGATAAATGCATACCTGACAGCAGAGTGTGAACAAGCAGGGCAGAGCCAGCAAATTGGCCTCTCTTCTAACTAATCAGGAAAGGCTCTCTGGATAAGGTGGAATTTCAGATTGCTGAGCATGTCTGCCCTCTTTGTAATGTGATTAAAATTGGTTTCGAAATTTGTGCTATATTTCAAGTGAGTGCTGTGCTTAAAATGTAATTGCATTTGGCCGCGTATTTGACATTCTTGAAATTAGAGCAGCTTGCATGCAATAAGGAAATTTGTCTAGAATGGAATTTGATTTTTAAGCCAACGCACAGAAGAGCAGTTGCAATCTGAGCCTCTGATGGATGGTTCCTTCAGGGCTGGCTCTCTCTTTGCACTTCCCGTTCATTCTGGGACTCTTCTCCGGCACTCAGCAGGAGGGAAGCTTCTTGACCTCTGACTTCAGAAACCACATTTCTCCTGGCAGTCAGAGTCTGAGCTATCGTGACTCCCTGATCTAGGCCTCTCTTACACATCTGCAAGCCTCGGACTGTATGCCAGGCTGAGGCAGTTAGTCTTTGTCACCCAGGGATTTAAGACCTTGTCCTGGGATCTGAAACACCCAGATCTGGCGCTATGTTCATCCTGGTTTGCTCTTCTTTGTCAGAACCCAAAGGAGCTGCTGGGATTGCTAGCTAATTCTCTCTTCACTGTGGTGGAGGCTGAATGGCTGCTTGAGATTCTGTCACCACCTCAACAGGGATGATGAAGAGAGAGGAGAAGAAAGGAAGGGGAAAAAAGAGATGTCACATTTCAGGGTGTCCCAGACCCTTTTCAGACTAGACCCTGACTGGTCAGCTGTGCCCTTGCCATTGTGGGTTATAGAGGAACAGCCTGCCTGGGTGACCCTAGAATCCTAAGCCTGAGAGGGACTGCAGGGATCATCTAGTCAGTCAACAAATATTTGAGCACATACCACGTGCCAGGCACTGTGCCAGGTGCTGGGGTTACCAAGCTTTGTCCCTCCCTCGGGAGCTTCCAGTGCAGTGGGGGTTACAGCCTTGATACACAAATGCACAATCATTTCATTATTTGTAGGTGTGCAAAGTGTTTATGCAAAGTACCTGTGCTTGGCCTAGTTTACCAGTCTGGAAGGCTTCCCTGCAGAATTAATGATTAAGGTCGAGGCTGGTAGGAGGAGAAGTTATCCAGGAGAAAGAAGGTTGGGGGATGGGAATTTGGGAAGGCTCAATGTAGAAGGAAGCAAAGTTCAAAATACCTCACAGAATGATTAGCTTCGAAGAGAAAAACTGTCTTGCAAATGACTGCTTTTAGTCACAGGAAGCCCAGATAGTGGTAAGCCTCGTGTAGAAATATGACCCCCTGCCTAAGCATGCCCATGGCCCAGGAGCATCAGCTACATATTTGCTGGACAGTACACTGTCAAGCTAGCAGGTGGGTGGAGAGTAGCTTTACTTAGCCTTTTTCTAATCTTGTTTTTCTTTCCTGGGCATAGCACCTAGAAGCCTCCAAGTTGGCACCACTCCAAGGGATAGGGCCGGTCTCTCAACTTACCCTAGTAAACATATTCTGTCAAGCCAAGGGAAAGGAAGGAACACTTATTGAGCACATGCTCTGTGTCAAGTATCTTTACAAACACTTCACTAAGTCCTCACAGTACACTTAAGAGGTAGGTACCTCTTTGTTTTTGTGGGTGGGGAAACTGAGGCACAGAGTAGTGAAGTAACTTACCCAGGGTCACAGGGTTAGAAAGTGGGGGAATTGAGGGGCATCTGGGTGGCTCAGTCAGTTAAGTGACTGACTCCTGACTTTGGCTCAGGTCATGATCTCACGGTTCATGAGATTGAGCCTCGTATTGGGCTCTGTGCTTACAGTGAGGAGCCTGCTTTGGCTTCTCTCTCTCTCTCTCTCTCTCTCTCCCTTGCTTGTACTCTCTCCCTCTCTCAAAATAAATACATGAACATTTAAAAAAGAAAAGGAAGTGGGGGAGTTGGAATTCCAACCTGATGGGATGGATTCTCAGAGCAAGCTTTTCCTGCAGTTCGACAGCCTTTGCAACAGCTGTGATGTTCCTACCAAGCAGCAGCTTTTCTGGGAGCAGACGCCACTGGGTCCTGTTAGCTGTCCATCCCTGGGCCTAACTTCCTGCCCAGCTGGAGGTGCTGTCACCATTCTCATCACACCTGTGAAGGACCAGCTGGTAGAGACCTTGGCTCCTCTAAATTCTAATCAGGCTTGATCTATCACAGAGGTGCAATCTGCCAGGGAGAATGCCAAGAGATAGGCTTGTAAGGATCTCATTTGATGTCTCCGGGGGTGGGACTCCCTCCACGTATCCAGAGCATAGTGTGAAAGGGATAATGCTCTGAAGACTTTCAAGTGGCTCCTCCTTCCCTCAGAGGAGACAGTGAATTCTTGGAGTCCTTTCCATTCCTTGGGATCCTTGGTGTTTCCCNACACAGAATCTGAAGCAGGCTCCAGGCTCTAAGTGGTCAGCCCAGAGCCCGACATGGGGCTCGAATTCCCAAGTGGTGAGATCATGACCTGAGCTGAAGTCGGACACTTAACCAACTGAGCCATCCAGGCACCCCGAGGACTGCCCACTTTTGAAAGTTAGCACACTTTTAGGGGAGGTATTTCTGCTTTCATTATGAAAGAGGGCTAGAAGATTTGAGAAAATAAAGCGCAACATCCTGTCTCTTCTATAGAATGAGCTGGGTTTTACTCTCCAATGCCGCTTCCCAAGGGTCCCAAGGGGGTTGAGGTGGGCTTTCCTATCAGTGATTATATACCTGGGCTTAAGTTTTGTCCCTGTTGTCATTTTTCTTACTGGATGTGCCTCTTGTGGAAGAACAGTGGTTTCACTTAGCATTGTGACTTCTAGCACCTGACCCTGACAGGAAACAATGGACCCTGAAATAAAGGGCTTGGTCTTACTGAAGATTGACTTATGCCCAGGAACAGAGCCCAAGAATAGTGCTTCCCTGGCAGGTTAAATTCTTGTTTGGGGGGAAAAGATTACTTGAGAAAATAAATGCCGACTCAGAAATCCACCTGAGGAACAGACAAGACATTGAGGTGTTGCTGAGTGGGAGGTGACAGTGGCAAACTGGACCAAATGACATGCTCTAAGATCTCTTCTAACTGGGAGAGTCAAGGTTGTCACAAAAGTCAGACCAAAGGCAAATGTTCACAGTGATCCTTTGATCAGACTTGAGTGACAGCTTGTGAAACCATCCTTTCCCTTCCCAAATGAGTTTCTCTTCCCAAACCTAGGGACAGAGTACTGGGCTTGGGCCTGGATTTCTAGATTTAGAACACATTCTCTGTGGCAAAATATGTGTTCCCAGCACCAAGTGTCCACATCATTACAACCACTGTCTTTTCCCATTTTCCCCTTTTCCGGAAGTAGAACTAATGTGTAGGATTCTCCCGTGGCCCAGAGCCCTAACCTACTTCTCTTCTTACTCCTCTGACCTGGGGTCTGTGCTGTAGTGTACCGGCCAAAACTGACCACAGAAAACCTTTTGTGTAACATGTGTGTATGGGGGGTGGGGGGGGTAAGCTTGAAATAGAGATGCCCATTGCTAATTGTGTTGAATGAAGATAAATGAGCCCTTTGTTTCAAAGGGAGAAATTTGAGGAAAGTGCCAAAGAAACCTTCACTTGGGCAAAGGATCGGCGGGGGATGTGGGGGTGTCTACGTTCCAGGAGTCCAGAGGCACCTGAAGAGCAAATGGTTTATCCGTTTGTCTCCTTTCAGAACCCCTGGGGCCTCTACCAAACTGAGATCTAGATGAGGGGCTTCTCACAAAGAATTAAAAAGATACACATACACACAGACTGGATGTAGGCTCACTCATAGAGCTCCCAGACTGGTGGCTGCTAGGTGTCTACCCTCTGTATTTGCTGTTAGGCTGGGTCTCAATCCAAACAGTTCGGAATTCACCGTGTTAGTGACACAGTGGGGCTCGATGTGGGGCTCAACGTGGGGCTCGAAATTGTCAACTGCGAGATCATGACCTGCGCCGAAGTCGGATGCAACCAACTGAGGCACCCAGGTGCCTCTCGCCCATTATACTAATCCTGACAAGAATTTGAGTTTGCAACCCTTATTACAACTCTGCCATGGAACAATGTAATAACCGCAGACATAGCAGCAACCCTGATAGAAGGCTTTTGGTTCATGGACCAGCAGCATCAGTAGCACCTGGAAGCTTGTTTTAAATGCAGACTCTTAGGCCCCTAAATCAGAATCTACAGTTTAACAAGACGCTCAGGTGATTCAATTCACACTGGAGTTTGAGAAGCACTTGTTTAGTAGACCATGGACAAGGCCATGGGAACTCGGGCAGAGTTCTTGGGCCTCTGGATTACCTGCCATGTTTCCTGTTTTGTCACCTCCCATCAGTGACTCTAAACCCTAAATCCTGAAAGGCCTATGAGTTTGTTTCAGGGACAGCAAGGGAGCAGGGAGGTAGAGATGTGTCTCTGACGTTGTAGGCAGTCTGGAAAGGGAGGTGATGGTAGCTAAAAGGGAGAGACCTGCATGGAGCCAATTCCTGGGTCCTATGGGATACTCAGAGTGCTCCCCAACATCCACTCCCTACTATATTAAATATGACCTGGTTACCAGATATCAAAGCAGGGCTAAGAAAGCCAAGGGTTATAGAAATGAAACCAGGCTGCTGAAAACAAACACAGGACAAGGGTTTTAGCTATAAAGTTCAACCAGCCACTTAACTGTTGTCTGCTATAAAGCTGTCACCCAACCCCAGCTTGCACTCCTCCAGTGACAAGGAGCTCATTACCTCACAAGGTATCCATTCTGATTCATGGTTGATGAGTTAGTTCTGTTAGAAAGTTAATTCCTTTTTTTTTGTGTGTGTGTNGTGGGTTCGAGCCCCACATCGGGCTCTGTGCTGACAGCTCAGAGCCTGGAGCTTGCTTCACTTCTGTGTCTTCCCCTCTCTCTGCCTCTCCTCTGCTCACGCTCTGTCAATAGAAATGTTTTATTTCTCTCAACAATAAAAATATTTTTTAAAAAGTTAATTCCTTGTGTTGAGGTGAAATATGCTTCCCCATGGTTTCTATCCATTTATGGGTCCCAGCTCTGCCCCTCGAGCCCCCCACCACACCCCATCTGCTCTGGCCGCCTTGTGACAGCCTTTCAGAAGTACAGAAACCACACTGCCTTCAGTCCTCTCTGAGCTAAACAGCCTCATCTCCTTCAACTGTTTCGCATGGGACCTGGGCTCCAGCTGTCTCCCAGCCGGTCTGCGCGGGAGGAAAAGCAGGACTGAGTGCAAAAGTGCATCAAGACAGACAAGAGGCTAAGCAGCAGCCTGAACCCACAGCTGGACACAGGGCTCCAAGTTTAGAATCTGACCAAGAGGCTCAGTTTAGAATCTAAGGGCAGGCCTCTTGTCAGAGGAGTAATAAAGGACTTCTGTTCATGGAGAACATTTTTAGAACGTGGGCTCCCCATCAGAGGGAAAACCAGGCAGGTTTTAAGCAGTTAGCCCTTGACGCCGTGCTGAGTCCTTGGGGAGGACAGAGCAGCAGTTTTATCTCCACCGGCCCACCACTCTCAGCAACCCCACTTTGTTTCCCATCACTAACTTTGTAGGGGGTAGCTCTGGGCACCCTGTTGGTGGCTATCTCTGCCGGCCAGGGGACCCAGTGAGTGGGTACAGTCCTCACTTTGCCACTTCCCTTTTTGTCTTCTGAGCTCTTTTCTGGTCACGAGACTGTCTTTTCCACTCTCTGGGTGATTTCCATGAATCTGCTCAAACATTCCATTGCCTAACCTGCTTTTTATAGGTTATACCGTCAGTGGCCTTGGGCCCTCCAACTATGGTGAATAATAACCAGAGCAATACTAAGAGCTAATATTTATTGAGTGTTGAGTGTTTATTATGTTTCAAGCGCATAACATACATTAATTTATTGAATCCTCACGACAACGCAATGAAGGTACCATTAGCCCCATTTTCCAGATGAGGAAATTGAGGCAAAGAGAGGTTAACTAACTTGCCAAAGGTAGCATGGGAAATAAATAGTAGTATTTAGACTCTAGCTCCGAAGCCTACATGCTTAGCCACTGTCACCTTTGAGACAAATTTCTCCAGTGTATTCACAGACCACCTATGTCAGAGTCACTTGGACAGCTTATTTAAAACTTCCAATTCCTGAGGATAACTACCCCTTCATGCTCTATATTGCAGGGTGGACCCATCTTTCCTTGATCTTCTGAGGCCTGTGGGTCTCATAAACCAGTATGTTTCTTACACTCAGAGTTCAGAGTTTGTTAAAAAAAAAAAAAAAAAGAAAAGAAAAGAAAAGAAAAGAAAACACAGGCACTGGGGCTCTACCTCCAGAGTCTGATTCAGTAGGCCTGGGGTGGGATCCAGAAATGAGCAATTACCATAATTTTAACTGTCATAAACACTGAGTAATCTTCACTTCGCGTTTTCTTCAGCTTTCTTTATCTACTCCTGGCCTCCCTATGGCTCAGCAAAGGTCCTTACCATCTCCTTTAGCTGATGTGGGATCTCTCACCTCTCCACTGCACAGACCTCTCCTTTCTTCAGCTCTTAGAAGGCACCTTTCCCTTGGGCAAAAGTGTATGTATATGGGTTCTGGATCTACCCTCTGCTGGCCTCCTGGGAGAGAATGAAGCCCTTTTGCTCTCTTTCCCATTCTCTCTTTGGCTTCTCTCCTCAAATCATTAATGCATTCAACACTGCCCACAACAACAAAAAACCCAAACATCCTTTCTGCATGAATTACTGTTCTTTTTTTTTTTTTTTTTTCATTCACCATAAATTTCTTGAAAGTGTAGTTTATAACCTCCTTGGACAAGTTACTTAACCACTCTCGACATCAGTTTCTTCATTTGTGAATGAGGATCATAATTGTACATACCTCAAGATTAGAGAGGATTATGTTTATTAATATACATAAAGTTCTTAGAGCAATTCTTGGCATGTGGTTAAGTGTTCATTATAANATATACATGGTAGCTATTAATTTATTATTATTGCCCACAATATCCAACAACCTAGTCTCAGTGCTCCTCCTGAAATTCTGTGACCTTCAATTCTGTTTGACTTCTCCCACTTTTTTGTTTTTAGTACTATTTATTGAAGAATAACACACATATGGAAAAGTGCCCATTGCATAAGGACACAACTCTATGAGTTTTTCCAAAGGAATATACCTGTTATGTGCTCAGATCAATAAAGAGGGCAGTACTTGTAGAAGCCACCCTTTGCAAAAATTTACTTTTTACATATTATGGTTTTCATGTATTACCTAAAAATGTAGAGGGACAATGGACTTTATCATAAATTACCGATTTTCTTGTATGGTATTATTTTACAAATTACTTTGTAGCCTCATTTTTCTATTAGGTTCTGAAAACATAAAGCTGTTTTTAGGAAAACGCTGAATTAAAAATATTTAACTTAAACTATTTGTTATAATGATCTTCAGTGTCTTTAGGAATATTTTCACTTAAATTTTTAAAAATGTTTTATTTATTCTTGTGTGTGTGAGAGAGAGATAGAGCATGAGAGAGGGCAGAGGGGCAGAGAGGGAGGGAGACTTCAGAGACCTGAAGCAGGCTATAGGTTTTGAGCTATCAGCATAGGGCCCGATGCCAGGCTCGAACCCACAAACCACGAGATCATGACCTAAGTTGAAGTCAGATGCTTCCAGGTGCCCGAGAAAGAGTTTCACTTTTTAATCAGGTTAGCTACTACAGAGTTAGCACACTACAGCACTGAAATGTTTAAAATTTAAATTTTACAGCAAGTTTGTTTGGGGAAATTTCTACTCACTGAAAAATATCACAGCTGATTGTTTTTCCATTAAAAAAAAGAAAGCATTTGAAATTAACCTGTCTTTTTTTCCTATTTAAAGAAAGGTATTTTGTGTGAAGAAAAAAATACTACAAAATCATTTTAATGACTCATGGATTCTAGGAATCTTTAGACTGATTTGTTTTTACTGAAATACAATGCAAAATAACACGTGAAACACTCTCACTGGCAATAATCTGGAGAAACTCAATTCACCTCTGATNTCCCCAGGGAGCAAACCTCTGTTAATATTTGGTGTCTATTCTTGCCAGGCCTATTCTATGCAAATGGAACTATGAGAGCTGCTCCCGAGTCCAATCTGCCTATCACCCTGCCTGCTTTGGTCTCTTTTTCCTTTTATCTTCAAAGATGAGTGAGGGGGACACATCAAGGCTAAAAAACTTGACCTGACTCAAAGTAAAGTAAAAACAAAAACAAAACAACAAAGCAAACAAAAGGTTCTTAAATTTCAAAGCTTCTGCTGCAGTCTGTGTCACCAGGGTTTAGTGAGTCTGCTTTTAGACAAAGCATTGTAGTTGGCCTCAGGTCTGGAGCAGTAGAAGCAGAAGAAAGAAACAGAAACTGCTTTGCAAACTATTCAAAACTCAAAATCCACTGTCGGTCTGAATTCAGAAAAAAATTCTAATGCTTTTAAAATGTTCATTTAGACTTTATGATGTCTGAGAACCGGTACTTTCCT
>NW_027531920.1:228741-239664 GCF_008692635.1 Crocuta crocuta | reverse complement strand
ACCTTTACTTTCCTTGAAAGGGGTGGGATGTATGTATGACAAAGAGAGAGACTATGAACTCTGATCAAACAGTTTATCCACTGGAGAATTATGGGGAAAAAGACACAGAGCACATTACATCTGCAGAAAGTGCCTCCCTGCATTGTCCTGCTGAAGCTCCTGTCTCATTATTATCAACTGAATAATTCTGAGTTTGGTGACAGTACTGTTGAGAGTTACTGCTAGGTGACTGTTGACATTTGCTTGGCTTGCGACTGACTTTATATAATTTTAATTATATATTTAAAAATTGAAACTATATATATTTTTCTTAGTTTATTGTCAAGTTGGTTTCCATATAACACCCAGTGCTCATCCCAACAAGTGCCCTCCTCCATGCCCATCATCCCCCTTCCCCTCTCCGCCACCCCCAACAGCCCTCGGTTTGTTCTCAGCATTGAAGAGTCTCTCATGGTCTGCCTCCCTCCCTCTCCCCAACTATTTTTCCCCTTCTTCTCCCTCATGGTCCTCCATTAGCTTCCTCCTAATCCTCCTATGCGTGCAAACATATGGTATCTGTCCTTCTCTGCCTGACTCATTTCGCTCAGCATAACACCCTCAAGGTCCATCCATGTGGCTACACATGGCCAGATTGCATTCTTTCTCAGTGCCATGTAGTATTCCATCGTAGAGATAAACCACATCTTCTTGATCCATTCGTCCGTTGATGGACACTTAGGCTCTTTCCATGATTTGGCTATTGTTGAGAGTGCTGCTGTGAACATTGGGGTCCATGTGCCCCTATGCATCAGCACTCCTGGATCCCTTGGGTAAATTCCTAGCAGTGCTATTGCTGGGCCATAGGGGAGTTCTAGTGTTAATTTTTTTGAGGGACCTCCACACTGTTTTCCAAAGGGGCTGCACCAGTTTACATTCCCACCAACGGTGTAGGAGGGTGCCCGTTTCTCCACATCCTCGCCAGTGAAACTATATTTTGAATAAGCAATGTATTCACACCCTATTCTCAGCACTGAGTTTGTCTCCTTGGAGTTTCTTGTGTACCCATTCTAAGACAGTCTGTGCTCACTCATGCTCACGCATGCCTCCTTTTAGTTTGGCTCGAAGGGATAAAAAGCTTTAGGGTACAAAGGTTGTATACATGAAACTGGGGATACTCTACTTCAGTGGCAGTTTAAAGGATTAAAAAACTGTTTAAGGTTTACTTATTTTTGAGAGAGAGAGAGAGAGAGAGACAAAGTGCAAGTCCTCACTCAAGTGGGGGAGGGGCAGAGAGGGGGGGAGAGTGAGAATCCCAAGCAGGCTCTGTGTTGCCAGAACACAGCCCGACCCAGGGCCCGATCCCACGAACCCTGAGATCACGACCTGAACGGAAATCAAGAGTCAGGCGCTGAAGCACCAACCAAGGCACCCCCCACACCAGTTTAAGGGATTTTTAAGGACCAATCTCAGTGAGCCGTTTCTTGAATTACTCCAGCCAAAAGCAGGGAATCACCTCTGATCCTGCCTTCCTCCTTACTCTCCACACAAAACAAATGTTAATTCTACTGCCAGTGTCCATCACTGGTCCTGTCTTCTCTCCCTTTGCCACAGCCCAGGCCAGGTCAGTGCCCTCTATCATGGATTTAACAAGAGCCTCTCAAACCACCTTCTGCCTCCAATCTCTCTCCTTGCAATCCATTCTTTCCCCAGAATGCCATCAGATCCTTTATCCCTAAAGCATAGCTTTGATGTGTCATTCCTTCTGAAGAACAAGCTTTTAACGGTTCTTTAATATTTTTTTAATTTATTTCTAGGAGAGAGAGAGAGAGAGAGAGAGAGAGAGAGACAGCGTGAGCAAGGGAGGGTCAGAGAGAGAGGGAGTCACAGACTGAAACAGGCTCCAGGCTCCGAGCCGGCAGTCAGCACAGAGCCCGACGCGGGGCTCGATCCCACGAACCGCGAGATCATGACCTAAGCGAAAGTCGGACGCTTAACCGACTAAGCCACCCAGGCGCCCCCAAACTTTTAACGGTTCTATCACCTCTACAGCAACATTCTAACTCTTCAGTAGGGAAGATTATTTTCCTCAAAGGGTGGAGCAAGTTGCAGCAATTTTCCCTCTTCTCGGNGAAGTTGCAGCAGAAGCTGGTTCTCAGGATCAAGAACCAGATGCTTCCAGAACCAAGCTGCCCATCCCCCATAGTCAGGCTTGCATTCCCGGGAATGGACAAACTAACTGCCACAGACCCCCACAATTCCCACAAACTACTTAGAGAGGCCACTCCCCATGAAGTAGAATACCCTGAGTATTCCCTTCTTGGTTTCGAGGTAGCTGAGAAACCCAGCTCAAGTGGCTATGTGAACAAGGGGAAACAGTTGTTGTTACCCATTGTTGTCCTACTTTCTTTCAAACAAAACGACGACTGAGATCTTCCAAGAACTTAGAACTCACCTCCAATTCCATAAGGTCTTACTAGCCTCCTCCTAAGGACTGATTCCATTTGGTGATTTCCCACGGTGGCGTCACAAGAAGTACTCCGTAACTACAGTCCCGGGCCGCCCGCCCTCAACAGTTCCGAGACGGCCGGGCCCCAGTTTCTCAACAAAGCGCATGCGCTCACCAAATTCTGGGTTTCACTCTGATCGCACAAACCAAGCCACAGATTTAGCTAGAGCCAATCATTGTGGCCAGGGAGAAGCAATGCTTTGATTGGTGGGCCAGAAGGGGGCCCTGGCGATGAACCCCTTTTCACACCAAGCAGGTGACAGAGGGATGAGACCCCAAAAAGAAGGTGGGGACTTTTACAGGAATGAGGGAAAACGGATGCGGAGATGTGAACAGCTGTACTCACGTCATGTGCACTGCCACCTCTGTGGGTTTGCCTAATGCATTCCTCATAGCCTGAAGCGCCCTTCCCTTCAGGGCTGCACACCTAAATCTAAGCTGACCTTCCAAGGCTCTCAAGTCCCTCTTGCACCTGGCTCCAGTCAGTCCCAAGCTGACCCAGAGCATTCCCATTCCCACTTCACTTCCTCATTTTACTGGACCACAGCACCTACTGGTGGGCCTTTGGTAGCCAGTCGCTGGGATTTGTGTGGGTGTCGCCTATGAGGCCCTAAAGCTACCTTAGAGAGCAGGAATGCAGTCTTTGGGGCTCCTCTCTCGGCCTTCCTGGGGCCTACCCAGCCAGCAGTGCCTGCTATCGGAGATACTCGGTATATTTAGTTGAGCTGAATTGGATACTTAAAAGAACAAGCTGTTTTCAAGCGCCCTCAAATACTTCCAGAAACATTATTTACACACTTGAGAATGTGTCCCAGTCATTCCAGGTTATTCATTAGAACAAGTCTCTTGAGCAACGCGCCAAGCTGGCTGAAGCAACGGTTTTGCGTTTACGAACGAGGGCTAGAGTCGACATCGCAGTTACAGCATCTCCACTGCTGCCTCCCCCTACGGCTCCCCAATACTGGTATGTTCCTAAACTCCTCAAGACTGATCGAGGCCTGGGAGAGGGATTAACACTTATATGGTTCTAGAAAGAGGGCTCAAGTGGCTAAAAGAGGCCTATCAAACCTCCTTTAGGGCCCCCTTAGCTCCCAGCTCAGACTTGCCCATGCCAAGGGCCTTTTTGTGCTTCCTTCTGGTTCATACCCCGCCGCAAAGCAAAAACAAACAAACCGTAACAGCAACAGAAAACAGCCCTTTTTCATTTTCTAATTTCTCAGGCAAGGTGGAAAGCTTCTAAGTGCCCATTAGATACCTGAATTACCCTTTCTGCCCGTGGACGCCGCCGAGTAAGCATCCATAAAGTCTCCCCTCCCACCGCCGTCATGTCTAAGTCAGAGTCTCCCAAAGAGCCTGAACAGCTGCGGAAGCTTTTCATCGGAGGTCTGAGCTTTGAAACAACCGATGAGAGTCTGAGGAGCCATTCTGAGCAATGGGGAACGCTTACGGACTGCGTGGTAATGAGAGATCCAAACACCAAGCGCTCCAGAGGCTTTGGGTTTGTCACCTATGCCACTGTGGAGGAGGTGGACGCGGCCATGAATGCAAGGCCACACAAGGGGGATGGAAGAGTTGTAGAACCAAAGAGGGCTGTCTCGAGAGAAGATTCTCAAAGACCTGGTGCCCACCTAACTGTGAAAAAGATTTTTGTCGGTGGCATTAAAGAAGACACTGGAGAACATCATCTAAGAGATTATTTTGAACAGTATGGGAAAATTGAAGTGATCGAAATCATGACTGACCGAGGCAGTGGCAAAAAGAGAGGCTTTGCTTTTGTAACATTTGATGACCATGACTCTGTAGACAAGATTGTTATTCAAAAATACCATACTGTGAACGGCCACAACTGTGAAGTAAGGAAGGCTCTCTCTAAACAAGAGATGGCTAGTGCTTCCTCCAGCCAAAGAGGTCGAAGTGGTTCTGGAAACTTCGGTGGTGGTCGTGGAGGTGGTTTTGGTGGGAATGACAACTTTGGTCGTGGAGGAAACTTCAGTGGGCGTGGTGGCTTTGGTGGCAGTCGAGGTGGTGGTGGATATGGTGGCAGTGGGGATGGCTATAACGGATTTGGTAACGATGGAAGCAACTTTGGAGGTGGTGTAAGCCATAATGATTTTGGCAATTACAACAATCAGTCTTCAAATTTTGGACCCGTGAAAGGAGGAAATTTTGGAGGCAGAAGCTCTGGCCCCTATGGTGGTGGAGGCCAATACTTTGCCAAACCACGAAACCAAGGTGGCTATGGCGGTTCCAGCAGCAGCAGTAGCAATGGCAGTGGCAGAAGGTTTTAATTACTGCCAGGAAACAGAGCTTAGCAGGAGAGGAGAGCCAGAGAAGCGACAGGGAAGCTACAGGTTACAACAGATTTGTGGACTCAGCCAAGCACAGTGGTGGCAGGGCCTAGCTGCTACAAAGAAGACATGTTTTAGACAAGACTCATGTGTGTGGGCAAAAAACTCGAGGACTGTATTTGTGACTAATTGTATAACAGGTTATTTTAGTTTCTGTTCTGTGGAAAGTGTAAAGCATTCCAACAAAGGGTTTTAATGTAGATTTTTTCTTTTTGCACCCATGCTGTTGATTGCTCAATGTAATAGTCTGATCATGACGCTGAATAAATGTGTCTTTAAAAAAAAAAAAAGATACCTGAATTACCTGAAAACTTCTGTGAAGTGGTGCTTATCCAGCCTGGGCTTACACACCTCTGATAACAGAGACCTCACTTCCTTGTGAGATGGTTCTTTATATTGTCAAATACCTCTAATCAGAGGTATGTGTAATAATCATCAGCACATGCTTATGACAAACCAGAACTGGCTTCTGCCTTGTAGTGTTGTGAGGTCACACACAATGTTCAGAGATTTCTCTGTGTGTGGTATGTGTGTGTGTGTATGAAAAAGAATGAGAGAGACAGACACAGAGAGAGAGAGAGAGACCAAAAGAGACATAGAGGGAGCTGGAAGGGCCCAGAGAAGGCCCTAGGTCGATGGTTAAAATGGTTTTGGCAAAAGTAATTGAGAAGTAATAAACATATTTAGGGGCACATTTTTTCCATTCAAATTGAAGTCGGGATTTGATGGTTGAGTAAATGTGTATTTGCATAATTCCCCTAAGGAATACCCACTAAAATAAAAGGGAACCAAAAAGATGGGGCACCTGGATGGGTCACTTGGTTAAGCACCAACTCTTGATTTCGACTCAGGCCATAATCTTACAGCTTGTGAGATAGAGCCCCACGTTGGGCTCTGCGCTGACAGCATGGAACCAGTTTGGGATTCTCTCTCTCCCTCTCTCTCTGCCGGGCTCCGGCACACTCGCGCATACGCGTCTGCTCTCGCTCTCTCTTAAAATAAATAAATAAAGGTTTTTGTTTTTTTTTATAAAAAGAGCCAGAAAGAGATAAGAAGACATCTTCCTGAGACTAGGTATTGGCCACAGAAGCCTAGAACAACCTCTGTATTTTCATATGCAAAATAACTGAAACCAGAGTAAAAACAAGACACCCGGAGAAAAATGAATAAGCTACCCTACTCCTCTCCTATGACAAAAAGCCAGTAAACTGTTTTTTTTCCATCTCCTTTGTTTTCTATTTGCTGTTCCAAGGGCTAGGTTTTCTTTTCTTTTTTTTTATTAAAACATCTTCTAAATGGGAACATAGGCATGTTTTTTAGTTGTACTGGTGGTTATTTTTGTGACGTTAAGCACCGTGCTTAAGCCTATCAGTCCCAAGTGTTCAACTTCAAATGTGAAATGGTATCTTTGACTTACCCTCTGAGAAATAAACTTGTCACATTTACTCTTTACCTCCTGATTTTAGGTTCTTCCATCTTTGTCCCTATCTAGTTTAGACAAATTATGATTGTTTTCACATTGCATAGCTTTTCTTCCAAGGACTGTATCTGACTGTCAAAGACTCTCACTTCCAAAAAGCCCCAGACCCAGTTTCAAGAGTGAATGGGTTATTTCAAACTTTCAAGGAACAGATCACTGGTAGGCTACTTAACGTATTCCAGAGCAAGAAGAAAATAGGAAAACTGTTGTACCTTTTTAAAATTATGTTTTCAATTTTTTAGATACAATTTTCTACATAAAAATTCAACCATATAATGGATAAATGAAATGGGATACATACACGCAATGGAATATTCACCTTTCATAAGGAAGGAAATTCTTATGCATGCTACAATATGGGTGAAACTTGAGAATATTATGCTCTGTGAAATAAACCAGTCACAAAAGGACACATATTGTATGATTCCACTTATACGAGGAACCCAGAGCAGTCAGACTGACAGACAGAAAGTAGAATGTTGGTTGCCAGGGGCTTTCTTTTTCTTTTCTTTCTTTCTTTTTTAATGTTTTATTTATTTCTAGNTGGATATGGAGCTTCAATTTGGAAAGGTGAGAAAGTTCAGGAGATGGATGGTGCTGATGGTTGCACAGCAATGTGAATATACTTAGTGCCACTGAACTGTACACTTAAAAACAGCTACAATGGTAAAAACTATATATCTAAAATAGAAATATATCTTTCATAAAATTTATACATTGATATAAATGTATATTTATACACATTTTATTTTTATAAAATTTTATAAATATAAATATTTTCTATTTATAAGATGATATATATTATATATAACCACAAATGCATATGTAACCACATTAAATAAATTCAGCTGTGTAGAAATACATAGTTTAAAAGAGCTCACCATATTTCGTCTTCCACCCACCCATTTTTACCCCTCTCCCTACATGAAACAATTCATATGGACACTTCAAAATTTATTCAACTAGTCCTTACCAAAGAGGTAAGGTTGTAGCTAGATTTTTGCTTCAACAAACAATGCTGTAGTGAACACCCTTGAAATATAATGTCTTGTAAAATGTATATATTTTTAGTATATATCCCTGGATATAGACTTCTAGGTCAAAAGCCATGTGCATTTTATTTAGTGAGTTAGGTTTAGATTTATTTATTAATTCATGTAGTTCAAAATATCAGACAGTCAAGAGATTATACCGTGAAAAGCTGCCACCCACTCTTTCCCCCCAGCGACCTGGTCCCCCTCCTCAAAAGCAACAAGTATTATCATTTTTAATATATACCTTAGTTGTGCACAAGTGAAACTGTATATTTATATCCATACAAATACAACTGAGAGTGGCCTATGTGCGTTAACTTTGGTAGTTATTGCCAAATTGCCCTCCATAGAGACTGTACCTGTTCGCACACCATCGGCAGTGTTTGAGGGTGCCTGTTTCAGCATTTCCCCATCAATGTATTATCAAACCTTATTTCTTCGCTAATCTGATGAAAATGTTATCTCATTAATTTGTGATACTGTGAGTAAAACTCATGTTTATTTACTAAGGCCAGGGCACTAGGCCTGTCTCCTTCTCCAGACTCTTCCCACAACTACCTCACCTCTCACCTCCACCCCACAGCTCCACTGAATAGGGAGACACCTTGTTTTTCACTCCCATCTCCCCTCTGGCTTTGTCCTCTGGAAGCTCCTCCTAAGTCTCCCTGATGCTTAGGTGTGATGGAATGTCATTCCCCTGCGCCTCCCTCTATCACCACACTGGTCATTTCCGTCTATTTTCCTGTGTTCCATCTCCGCTAGATGGTGAAGGGTGGGAATGGATCTTTTATCTCTCTACTTCTATTGTTTATTCTCATCAGTAAATATGGAATGAATGGATGAATAGACAGCTGGCAGTTGTAGACTGAGGTCACTGGAATGCGGCTGTTCTGTGTGACTGACTGAAAAGATTTATCCTCATACTATAAAAATGTAATATGTGGAAGGTTGTACTTCAAATCAGTGGTGAAATGGTGGATTAGTCAAAATATGGTTAATTACTATAATCGGGGAAAATCACTGGACGTCCTCATCTTACACCCAAATAATTTCCAGGGTGGGTTTGTTAATTATTAAGAGAAAGCATAAGGGTGCCTGGGTGCCTCACGCAGTTAAGCATTCGACTCTTAAAATTGGAGCTCAGGTCATATTCTCATGGTTTGTGAGATCGAGCCCTGCATTGGGGGCACTGCCAGTGTAGAGCCTACTTAGAATTCTCTCTCTCCCTATTTCTCTGCCCCTGCCCTGCTTGTTCTCTCCTTCTCCCCGCCCCCCCCGTTTCAAAATAAATAGATAAACTTTAAAAAACGAGAAAGCATAAAAATCTGAATGAAAATATACAGGAATATTGATTCAAACTCAGGATGGGGAACTTTCTAAGCATGATACCAAAGCAGAAACCATAAAGAAGAAGATTGATAGGTAGACTCCATTACAATTTTACTTTTTTATCACTATTTTACGGTTTATTTATTTATTTGGAGAGAGAGAGAAAGAGAGAGCAGGGGAGGGGCAGAGAGAGAGAGAGGGACAGAGAGAATCTCAAGCAGGCTCCGTACTGCTCGAACCCATGAACTGTGAGATCACAACCTGGGCCAAAATCAAAAGTTGGCTGCTCAACCGACTGAGCCACCCAGGTGCCCCACTCCGTTACAATGTTAAACTTCAGCATATGCAAAAAGTCAGAAACAAAACTGAAAGGCTAATGAAGTATGAGAAAAAATTGTTTTTATAAATATCCAAATGACAAGTGGAAGGACCTGTTAAAATTCCGTAAGAAAAAGACAAATAGAAAATTAAGCAAAGTTCAAGAATAGGCAATAAAATAAGACTTATTTGCTCTTGCATGAATGAAATAAACATGCTAATAAACACTCAGACAAATATTTCCCCTTACTAGTAATCAACAGAGGGTCAACTAACATCATGCTTTTTGTCTAACAAATTAGCAAAGATGATAATTTTCAGTGTTGGCAACCATATGGGAAAATAACACTCTCATACCCCAAGAGTACAAGTTGGTGCAACCTCTCCAGAGGACAATTTATTATTATGCATAAAAAGACTCTCCTTTTGACCTAGATCACTTCTAGAAACCCTATCAAAAAGGAAATAATCAGAAATATAGACGAAAATTCAGCTACAAGGATATTACAGTGGCATATTTATAGTAGTGAAAAATTGAAAGCAATCTAAATATCCAACAAAAGAATGGGATAAATTATGACATATTCACAGGCTAGAATGCAGGCACTCAAACCATCATACTGAAGCCTGTTTAAGGACACGGGGAAATGCTTATAATGGATTGTTAAGTAGGGGGGAAAAGTAGCTTGAATAATGAATGATACCAATTTTGTTTTTCCTTTAAATGTGTATCTATGTGTTTGTGTAGGAAAAGCTTAGAAGGAAGATACTGACTGGTCTGGGGAGTCCCTGCATGTAGGCTACCCTGCCCCCAGGAAGGCACTTGGGGTGAGCTCCGGTGGCCTCTGCTTTCACACTGCATCCCGGGAAGCTCTGGCTGCAACAGCTGGGGAAGGTAGCCCCCTGGCAGAAGCTTTGCTTCCACTGTCAGATGTGGGAAGAGGCCAAGGGGCCCCAGAAGGGCTACAGACAAAATTAAGGCTCCTAGATAAGGATACTAACAGTAGCTAACATTTATATCCACTTCATGTGGATTTTCATTTAGTGCATTTAACATCCCAGGAGATAATCTCTAATACAGGTTTTAATTTTCCCATATTATGGATGAGAAAACTGAGGCCCAGAAAGATTAGGTGACTTATACAAGTCACAAGCCTTGGAAGTAGGTTGATGAGTTGAGCTTCAAACCCAGATAAATGTACCTTATATTTGGCTGCTATGGCCAGAGGGGGAGGACATGACAGAGCAAGTGAAAAAGTAAATGAATGAAAGTTGCTTCCGGGATTGGATCCCCTTGGGAACAGCGCTCATGGCTTTTGCACATAAAATTGCCCAGAACTGTCACTGTCTTCAGTGACTGTGGTCACTGCTACAAAATGGAACAGACTGTACGTGCCTCATGATCCCACAGTGAAGACTCTCTTTTGGTTTGTGCTCTGTGGGCCCGGTTAGGATCTGGCCTGGGAAAACTCATCCCTCTCCTTCCAGATGAAGGCAGACCCAAAGGAGGCATCAGGGACAGGCCCTGTGAGACTTTAAGGGTCCCCATCATAGGACTAGTTAGTTCTCTATTTAGGGATAGTTTGTAAAATGGGACTCGGTTGTCTTTATCTAGTACCTTCTGCCACAAAAGTCCTTGGGCAGCCCCAACGCTCCCTTCCCACTCCCAGCAAGGCCCACATCATCCAGGAGTGACCGCTTTCCCAGACAGGGCCCTTGCCCAGCCCATGCTGGATGGCTCAGCCAGCGCACCCTTCCACCTCAACCCATCCCCATCCCATCCGGGAACCCCCTACTTTATACGCAGAAAACTCTCCAGTATCCTTTCCCTAGCGAGTATCTCCTCTGCTAGCCGAGTCACACTCCCCAGCCCTGCTTCCTTCAAGAGCCAGGAATCCTCTTTATACCCTATGTTAATTTGTACCCTAT
>NW_027531920.1:224640-228700 GCF_008692635.1 Crocuta crocuta | reverse complement strand
CCAAGCCCCTGGGCCTCGTCACCAGCCTATCCCCCATTCCTCACCCAGGTCCACTTCCCTAACCCTGCTCATCCTGTCAATACATCCTTAGAGAGAGGACCCCTTTTCTAGGTAGTCCGCCTGCCCCATGTTGTGCAGCCTGCCCCAGCAGATTACCCCTCCCCCATCGGTAGCCCTTAACTTGCCTATAATGTGGAACCCAGCCATGCCTTCTTTTTCTCAGCCAGGTCTCTTCACTTGGTCAGGCTCTCTTCATCTACTTAGATCTTCTGCCCCAACCCAGGCCCCTTCCCCAGCCACGGCCAGGTCCCCAGAGGGGCTCCCTTTCCCTGCTAGGCAGGCTTCCCCTATACCTACCTACAGCCACCCACACCCACCTATACCCTCTCTGCAGCTGAGCCACATTCCCAGCCAGTATCCTCATCTGCAGCAACCCTCCCCGGGGCCCCCTGCCCCAGCTAGTTATCCCTCCCTAGCCTGTGCCCAGCCTTTCCCCTCTTCAGCTGGATCACTTTCCCAAGGAGCTGCCCCTTCACTGGCCTTTCAGAGCCAGTTCCTCCTTCCCCAGCCACACTTCCTCGGAGGCTCCTGTCACGTCCCTCCCTAGCTATGTGACCTCTCCCTGCCAAGACCCTTTCACCAGCAGGTGCCCCCATGCTAAGCCAAGTCTCCTTGTCCTAGGAGCTCTTTCCTAGCCAGACTCCTCCCCCCAGCCAGGCTCTCTTCACTGAGGGATCCACATCCTCTGCCTCAGTTTATGCTCACCTTCCCAGACAAGCCCCTTCTCTAGCTTATTCCTTCTTGGCCAGATCTCATCCCGTCCCTACTCTGTGCCCCCTCAGCTACGTCCCTTTTCTCAAGCAGGTGCCCTCCCTCAGCTACGACTTCCATCAGGGCACATGCCTTCATTCGAAGGCAGAATCCCTTCCCTACCAGGCTCCTCCACCTGCTATGTCCCCTCTCCTGGCGAGCTCCACTAACCTGCAGACTGTCCCTTGCCAAGTTTATGTGGTTCTCAGCATTCAAACCTTTCCCAGCACCAGCTTCCTTTCTAAGCCCGTCCGTCCCTCCCCAGGCAGACCTCCCCCAGGTTCTACTCCCCTGCCAGAGCCTCTCCCCAGTCAGGCCACGTTTCCTGGCCAGGGTATTTTCACGCACGCACGCACGCACGCACGCACACGCACGCACGCACGCGNCAGGCACATTCCCGCATCTGGGTCCCTTCCCCAGCCAGTGTCTTACTCCCCAGCTTACGCTTACTTTCCCAGCCGGATTTCTTTCCCTGACCAGGTGCCTTTTCCCGGGCTTTCCCCCCTTTAACAGTCAAGAATTCCTTTCTCTTCCTTTGCCCCCCAACTCAACTGGGTCTCCTTCTCCGGCCAGACCTACTTCCCCACCGTGTGCCCCAGTCCAAAGCCAGATTCCCTTGCCCGCTCCTGTCCTTTCCCCCTGACTGTTCCCTCTTCCCCAAGATATTCCTCCTTGCCCTGCCGGGTCTACTCTCCGCATAAGCAGGCTTTCCTGGCCTGGCCCCATTTGGCCACCTAAGCCCCTATTCTCAAGCCACCTTTCCCAGCTAGTGCTCCCCAGACATCTCCCCAGTCCCAGCCAGCCTCACTTCTCCTTCCAGGACCCCTTCCACACCATATAGCCCTTCCCCAGCCCGTGCCCCTTACCTATCTAAGCCTTCTTCTCCGTCTAGGCCCAAATCTCCTAGCACGGACCCCCTCTACTCCCGCTACCCCCTTCTTGGTCAGGTACCTTTTCCCAGCCACCCCCCTTTCCCATTTGGGTCCTCCTCCCAGCCTGGTACCCTTCTCCAGCCGTATCCAACTTTCTAAGCCTGTTGGCTCCTTCATCAGCCAGGTTTCTGTCTCCGTCCGGTTCTTCCCCAGTCAGACCCTGTTTCCTAGTCAATGTCTCTGTCTCCAAGAATTCCCCCTTTCCTTCCAGACCCCTTTCGCAGGCAAGCGTCCCTCCCTTGGATAGGCAGCCATTTCCCCATGCAACAGACACGGACCCCTCTATCATCTAGTGTGCCCTTCCAACCAGGCCTCTTGCCCCAGGCGGTGGTCCCTTCCACCGGCCTAGTCCTCCTTCCACTGTGTCCTTCTCCACCCGGCCTCCTCTCCAGTCCCGTTCTCGGCCCCTCCCCTGATCCCTTCCCCAGAATGGGACCCGGTTCCCAGCCAGCTTCCCTCCCCTTCCCTGTACAACCCACCTCGGCTGGGCCACCTTCTCCTCTCAGAAGCCCTTCACTAGCCCTATGCCCCTGCCTCCAGCCAGGCACGCTTCCCCAGCTTGTGTCCCCCTATCCATCAAGGTCCCCTACCCGAGCCAGCCCCCTTCCTCCACCAAATGCAGCTCCTCCCAGGGGAGCACCCTTCCCATTCCTAGAGTCCTTCACCAGCCTCTACCTATGGCCCATTCAGGTCATAACTGTGTCCCACTTGCCCACCTGTGTTCTATACCCCCATGCAGGTCCCCTCCTCCACCCAGACCTATGCCCTGTTTGCCAACTAGTCCCCTTCCTCAGCCTCTGCCCCTTCCCCTGCCACGCCCCATTCTTCCTCCTAGGCTGACCCCATCCCCAAATTTCACCTCCTTCCCAGCCAGGCCCGCTTCTCTAGGTTATGCCTCCCTTCTGGGCCTGGTCTCCCTTCCACAGCCAGTACTCTCGCCCCGATAAAAGGCCTTCTTCTTACAATGCACCCCAATCCCTGTTTTTCTCAGGGGCCCTCTTCTCCTCAGCTAGCTGGACATCTGAAACTTATCTGGTGCACATTTACACAGTGAGCTATCTGGCAGGATTTCCCTATTTGCATTTTGGGACCCCACCCCCAGCCCCCAGATACCTCAAAACAGTGGCACTTCTTCCCCTGCTGCAATGTAGCCCTGTATTGGTGAGTTTTGGGAGGTGGGAGCTCTTTTTCATGCATAGCAATGAGAACATCTCTAAACAAAACCATTTCATGAGGTTTGTAGCCGAGTGAAACATCAACTCAGGACAGCCTCTAGATAAAGTCCCTCCCTAAATCCTTTCCTGGGAAACACTCCACTCCAGGCTGCCACCATCACCCTGGGCTAGGCCTCCTCCCCAAAGGCTCATCTGTCCCCCAACTCCTCTCCCTAACACTCCCGGATTCCCCTGGTGAAGTAGCTCCTGGGATACAAACTCTATGTAAACTAAGTCAGTGACACAAAAATAGAGAATCAGATATTTTTAAAACTTTTATTTTTAAAACAAGTTGCATAATATTTTTTTGAATTTATATATTTTATTGTAGAACATTTGCTGTGTACAATGAATTTTTAAGTGAATTTATGTAACCACTTAAATGCAGAATCTAAAGATGGCAAACATTTTAAGTTGTTTATTGCAAACCATTTCACTTTTACTATTCTACTGGCAAATTCAAGATAGCAACAAGTCTCCACCAACAAAAGAATCCTNTGGATGTAACAAAATGGATTAACTATTTTTACTTCTTAAAATCTTCTAAAATAGTTTTCTATCTCTAACAATTAATGCAAACATGCTACGTTCAGATCTTTCAAACTTTATACCACTTGTAGACACAACAAACTGGATCAACTATTTGAATAAAGTTGTATCCTTTTATGTCAGAGGCTAAAGAAAACTTACTGGTTCAGACCTCACTCTTGTAGTAAGCTAAGCTACCTATCAGTGTGTCTCCTTTTGCTTCATACCAGTTGCAGACATAATGAAATGGATCAACTACTTGAATGAAGTCATATCCCTTCCTATCTTTAACAAAGGACATTAGATTGAGATCTTTCACATCTTGCAGCAAACCTTATCCAACCTGCCAGTTTTTGTAAATTTGATTATTTAATTTCTATGTTTAGCACTTACGTTTAATTTCCAAGCTTAACAAAGGCTTCAAGTAGAATTTAGCAAATACCTGAATAACTAAAGCTAATTGGAAACCACGCAAGCTTGTAAGGAAAAAGCAAAGCAAAACGCAGGAGGAGGTCTCATCCATAACTTGAGACGTCTCCAGAATAGCCCAGCTGGGGGTAAAAAGTAACCGTCAAA
>NW_027531920.1:223518-224560 GCF_008692635.1 Crocuta crocuta | reverse complement strand
GCACATAAAACCAAATTTCCATTTTTATCTACAAGGTAAGTGCAGCGTGACCAAGTGACCAATTGTTGTCGGCGAGGGAGACGAAGCCCCTTAAGGGCGAGAGGCGGTTCAAAGTTAGCAAACCTACTCCCTCCTCGCAGGTGGAGCAACACAGATATACCTGTGTGCTGAGTCCCCCCACCCCCCTAGCAACGTAAGGGCGAGAGAAGAAGAAAGAACTGCCAGGTAGCAGGGGCAGTGGCGTNGTAGACGAGGGTGAGCGGCTTCTGGGTATACTCCTCCCCAATGACGAGGGTGGGCGATTCGGCCTGGATCACCTCGATGGGGGTCTGCAGGACGTGCGACAGGGCCCTCAGCTCCAGCTGGCTTCCCCACAACACGCCGCACACGATGTCGTCGCAGTAGCTCAAGAAGTCGTCGCGGCTGAAGATGTCGCCGGTTTCGGGGTCGCTGAAGAAGGGCAGGAAGTCGTCGACGTGCTTGCGCATGTACATGGCGGTGCGGTTCCGCAGGCTCTCGATGGTCACCGAGAACACCAGCTGGTCTTGGATGGCGCGGTACATGCAGTGGCGGTCGGTCGGGATATCCTTCATCTCCAGGTTCTTGGATCCCAGGATGGCGGAGAGCTTCTCCTCCTCCTCGCGGCGGAAGCTGGCCAAATGCTCCATCTCCATCTCGGCGAAGCTCCCCTGGCGCTCTCTCTGGAGGGCTGCCCTCCTCTCGCGCCTTTTCTGTGCCCTCGACACGCTGGGAGGCTGGTTCTCAAGATCCATCTTGGCAAGATCTTCTGTGACCAAATCGAGGATGCTGTTATCAGGGCAACTCTCTTGGAGCGTCTCCATTTCCTGCTGGTGCTTCTGCTCCAGCTCGGCCTCGAGGCGCGCCACGTCTAGGAGCAACTGCTTTCTTCTCTTCTTGTCGGTCTTGGGGACCGAGTTCTTCATGCCCTGGATGCGGGCCACAAGCTCTTTCTTCTCTCGATAGTGGCGTCGGAGCATCCGCTCTCGCTCCCTCTGAAAGTCGTCCATGATGTTTAACGGCA
>NW_027531920.1:202290-223312 GCF_008692635.1 Crocuta crocuta | reverse complement strand
CGCCTCCCGCCAGCGTCTCCTCAGCCTCGCCCCATTGTTGCACTCGGCTCGCTTCGCGCGCCGGCGGCCCCACCCTATTAACGGCTCTGTCAGTCATTGGCTACTGTCTCCCCATGGCCACGCCCTTGAGAATGCTTGGCACTGGGACTGGCTGTCGCGAGACCCTAGACACGCGCCCATTAGACCCCCGTAGCAACGGTTTCTTCTGCTTTTAGCACGGCCCGAATCTCGAATCTCGTGCCTAAAATCTCGCTTCCGAATATTACGTGTAGTAATTACTCCTGTGGAATTACTCTTGCTAATGGACTCCCACTCCCTACTTCATTCCCAAGCCTGAACACGGTTGAGACACTAGTCAGGCTTGAATCACATGACACACCACGTCAGANCTGGCAGTCAGCACAGAGCCCGACGCGGGGCTCGAACCCACGGAGCGCGAGATCATGCCCTAAGCGAAAGTCGGACGCTTAACCGACTAAGCCACCCAGGCGCCCCTTGAATGGCGAACCTTTACATTTCCTTATGTTCCTGGGAACACAGAGTCCTTTCATGTTCTCACAGTAGTTCAAACTGTCCCGTCTCAGTATAGGAAGGCAATAGCCACAATTCTTTTCTTTTTAATGTTTATTTATTTTGAGAAATAAAAGAATGCTGAAGGGGAAGAGAGAGACAGAGAGAGAATCACAAGCAGGCTCTGCACCATCAGCACAGAGCCCCGCGTGAGGCTCGCAACTCACCAACCCTGGGATCCTGACCCGAGCGGAAATCAAGAGTCCCACCCTTAGCTGACTGGGCCATCCAGTCAGTTAAATTTATATTTAAGCTAATTATTAGTATGTTAGGGTCTAATTCTGCAGCTTAATGTTTTCATGTTTGTTCTGTGTTCATTTCTGTTTTCCTTTTCCTACCTTCCTTTGGGTTCCCTGAACATTTTTTAGAATTCAGTTTTGATGGATCTATAGTGTTTTTGAGTGTAACTCTTTGTATAACGTTTTAAGTGAATGTTCTAGGTACGTGTGTGTGTGTGTTATGAAAAATTTATGATGCTGTCATTTTTACCAGTTTGAGTGAAGCATAGAAGCCTTAATCTCTTTTTGCATCCCTTTGCCCTCGCCCGTTTATAATACAATTGTCTTAAATGTTCGCTATGTACATTTAGAACCATGTTAGTTTTCTAATTTTGGCCTTGACCTTCAAGCAATAGATTACTCAAGGGGAGAAGGAAAGTCTATTATATTTGCCCATAGTTTTGCTTATCATGTTTTTTCTTCCCAATTTTCTAAGATTTCTTCTTTTATTTTTACTGTTTAGAAAACCTCAGTTAGCCATCCCTTCAGGTAAGTCTCTTTGTGACAAATGCTCTGAAGCTTCATTTGAGAATGCCTTGATTTCCCCTTCATTCCTGAAGGATATTTTCACCAGAAGTAGAACTCTAGGCTCACTATTTTCTTTCAGTTCTTGACAAATGTGTCGCTTTTTGTTGCCTCCGTGTTGACGGGCTTCAGAGCGATGATGGGTTCGGAGCTGATGGCCAAGACAATCCTGGAGCTCTCTTTGTGCAAAAAAGGTGATTTTATTAAAGCACGGGGACAGGACCCACGGGCAGAAAGAGCTGCACTAGGGTTGTGAACAGTGACTGCTTACATACTAGGGAGTTGGGGGAGATAAAGGGAAAAGGGAGGCCTGCAGAAGGACTTTCATGTGCTAAAGGACACTCACACGTTACTGGAGGCTACTGTCAGGCCAAGGTCGGTTTTCCTCTAGTAAGGCATTAACGTTAGGACAGTAGGGGGTTCCTGGAGAAATGGTCTACTCTGTATTTGCCTCAAGTATTTGTCAATGGGCTGCAGATTTTTATAAGGAAATTTAATTGTACCTGCCATTTCCTTCTTGCTTTTATTTCCCACATCCCTATGGAGGGGAGGGTGACGTTGGAGCTCCAGGGAACTTGAGTCTACAGGTTTTCTGGAGATTAGGCTACTGATAAGATTGCCCTTTTCTTATAATTTACCAAGACGTTTGCAAACGGGTGGAGACTCGGGTGCTGTGATCTCAGTCAGTTAACCACTTGTTTTCTTTCCTTTCCTCTGTTCTCGGGCAGCCAAGAGTGACTGAGGAATAGCACACATATCCTACCTGCAGAGGGTGGGGTATGCGAGCTTAGGCTTTGCCCTCAGCTTGCTTTATGCGCCCTCATCATTAGGATGGTAGGACGCGTCAGCTGCGCACGTGGCCTTCTCTGTGCCTATGCAGAGCGAGAGTTTCTAGAATATCCCAAATGTTCACACTGTCCAGTTTCTGACACTCTTTCTCCGAGGTAACAACAGTGCTTTCAAGGGAAGGTCAACCCAGGGCAGACCCAGCTGAACCCTCTGGGCCTTCTTTCCTTAGTGCCCTGCACTCCCCTCCCCACTCCTCTCTATCATAGTGACAGCAGCAACCTACATGTGACCACCATTTCACAGTTCACAGAGTGATTGGCCATCTGTCCCTTGTCTGGATTCTCACAAGCCCAAAAGGCAGTACTCATCTCTTATTTACATTTAAGGAAACCAAACCCCAGAGATTTGCCAGATGCCTTCCACAGGGGCCAAGGTGCCCCTCCCCCTCGGCCATCTTTATGACTTACATCAGTGTCTGCCTACTGTGTGGCTTGTGTTAGAAGCTGGGCATATGAGAACAGTAAGACCCAGTACCACCCAGTTTCTGCACCCAAGAACTCCCAGACTAGGTTGCAGTGGGCGGGGTGGGTGGTGAGGAAGCAGGGTTGGTGGACAGATGCATGAAGAGGCACAGGAATAACAAAACAAGTCCTCAGCGCCAGGCTTAATGTGAATGATGACTCCCTCAGGGGTGGCTCAGTAGAAGGGGTACCACACAAGCACCCCTCCTCCCCTCCCCTGCCCCCCTCCCTACATTCTTCCTCTCCAGCAGACCGTTCTTCCTCTTTTCAGGCAGGCCACAATCTCCACTTGCTGCTGTATCGCTGGCCCCTGGGACTGTCCCTGGTCCCCGTGCACTTGGCCCACAGCCCATCCCGGCCAGGCTGAGGCGACTTCTCCTTGGCAGGTCAGTGCAATCCTTTCCCTACTAGCTCCCCAAACGCCTTGCAGCACCTTCCCCTCCCCCACTCGCTCTGTTGTCAAATGCTGTCTTCTGTGGAATTCCAATTGAAAGCAGATTAAAAGAGAGCTGGTGCTCTCTTTCAAGAGGGATCTGGCAAGTCCAGAATCCTCTGCTCGGTTTCCACTGTACTTGTTCCTGGAGCATGTCTCTGAAAGCCCAGGGTCAGCAGGACACATTTTAGACACCAACAACTAATTTTGCTAGCATCAGAGGGCCTGCTTATCTCACAGACCCCTCTCCCAAATGGTGGCCCAGACTAGGCTTACCACTTGCTCCACCCACCCTGCAAGAAGAGCTCCTCCTCTCACATTCCACATCCCCACTAGCCACCCAGGGATGGAGCCAGAACTTGGGCCATCACCCGTGTGGCTCCTCTTTCCCCCCACCTCCACACCAGATCCTCAGGCCGGACTATTTACTATTGGCCGGGCCTTCTCTGTCCCTCACCTCTCACCTGTGTTCAATGTTCATGGAACTTTGTTCCCCAATAGGGGATAGTCTCAGAAAGTTTCCCTAACAGGAGCCTAAATAAAGAATGGACTACCTCTACCCCAAAACATGAAGGCAGTCTAATGAAGAGAGAGATTTGGGCCAGCAGGCTTTTCTGTGCTAGGGCGAGTCCCCGTGAGCCAATTAACTCACAGTCCATGGAGGTGGAGCTGGTTCTGCAAGTCTGCATTAGAGAGTTGTAAACGGTGAGCCTATGTGTCAATCACAGGGACACGTGGGACCCTGGGCCTTGACAGTCACCCACCCTGTAATCGTCCTCATGTAGCATTTGGCACAAGTCACCATCCCTGCTCACAAGCTGATCTTGCCCTCCTCAGTGTCTACATGATTAAGACCAGACTTCTCCTTCCTGTGCCCAGGCTCTTTTGGAGACTGGCTCTGCTGCCCTTTGCAGCTTCAATTCCCACCAGCCTCTTCAACAGCGCCACTGTTCCAGCCACGCAGGTGAGCTGCACCTAACGCCCTCCACATACGTCTTGCAAAACTGGATAGGACAAGGCTGAATGCAAGGAAGTTACCCAGGCCAAGGCGAGGCCCATGGTAGCTGCCCCCCAATGAGACTCCCCTGTAGAGGCATCTGAGCATCAGAGAGGAGAGTGCCCGCGTGAGGTCTCTGCTTCAAAAGAGACTTCCAGAATGCAGCCACTTCTCACCATCCTGACTACCACCAATCTGGCCTGAGCCACCATCATCTCTCACATGGATTATTGCCCTATCCCTTCAAAAGTCTCCTCCTTCTCCACTGGCCTTTTAAAACCATAAGGCAATCCTGTCTCTGTTTGAATCTGTCACTCAAAACCTCACAACGGTTCCCCATTTCAGTCAGAGTGAATGGCCAAGGTCATATACCATCTGGCCCTCCCATGCTCTTTGGCCTCTCCTTCCACCTCTTCTCTCTTTACTCAGCTTGAGTCTTCTGCTCCTCAAAACCTGTCAGACCACCCCACCTTAGGGTCTGTGCACTAGCTTTGTGCCCTCTGCCTGGAACATTCTCAGTCCAGATAGCCACGTGGCTCGCTTCCTCATCTCTTTCAAGCCTTTGCCCAAATGCCACCTTTTCAGAGTGGCCTTCCTTTTTAAAATTGTAAGGCCAGCTCTCCCTGCCTAATCCCCACCCCCACCCCCAGCATTCTGGATCCTTCTGACCCTTCTTACTCAGTTCAAACTATTTTTCTTTTCTCATGGCACTTATCACCTTAGAACACACTATATAGTTAAGTAATAAACTAATTTCTATCATCTGTCTTTGCCTACCAGAATGTGGACTTTAGAAAAGCAGGAATTTTTAAAATGTTTTGCTCACTGATATAACCCAGCTGCCTAGAACAGTCCCTGGCATATATTGTGCCTCACTAATTATATGTTGCTTTAAGAAACCCTTCCAATCTTTCACAATTTCATCTCCTTGGCCCACAGGATACACCTGGCTGGACTTAGATGCTTTCACACTCACACATCCCCAGAGCACAGAGACACATGCTTGGAGATTCTGGATATATGCGTGGATATGTAACCGTAAGCTGACAACTAGATACTTTTTTACCTTTCAACATATATTCACACATGCAAAGACCACACGTGCACGTATACAGGCACAGACCAATCACATTAAAAATTTTTTTTTAAAAATCTTTATTTAATTGGGAATGAGCACTGGGTGTTATATGGAAACCAACTTGACAATAGACTAAAAAAAAAGATTGAAAAATTTTTATTTATTTTTGGGAGACAGAGAGACAGAGTGCAAGCGGGGGAGGGGCGGAGAGAGGGTGAGACACAGAATCTGAAACAGGCTCCAGGCTCTGAGCTAGCTGTCAGCACAGACCCTGACGCAGGGCTCAAACCCATGAAGCGTGGGATCATGACCTGAGCTGAAGTCGGATGCTTAACCAACTGAACCACCCAGGTGCCCTACAAATCACATTTTAAAAAATAATTTTTATTATGACTTTGAGGCATATTTTTTGGCCAAATTCTATTATAAAATATTTCAAACCTACAGAATAGTTGAAAGAATTACACAGTAAACACCCACCACGTGGATTGTACAGATAATATTTTGCTAATTTGATCTATTGTACCTTTATCTATGAATATATTTTTCTATCCATCCATCAAAACATCCTATATGCATTTCAGTATTCTTTCCCCATAAACACTTCAGCATTATGGAGAATTCAATAATTGTTTGCTTTTTAGGTAAACTTTACATACAGAGAAATGCACAAATCTTAAGTGTACATTTACTGAACTTTGACAAGTGAGTTTTTGACCTGTGTAAACTCAGGTTTTTAAGTCTCTTACTAAAATTTTTTAATGTTCATTTATTTTTGAGAGAAGAAGAGAGACAAAGCTCGAGCAGGGAAGGAGCAGAGAGAGAGGGAGACACAGAATCCAAGGCAGGCTCCAGGCTCTGCGCTGTCAGCACAGAGCCTGATGCGGGTGAGGTCATGACCTGAGCTGAAGCTNCTGTTCTAGAATTTCAGGTACACAGAATAGTTTTACATGTACTTACATTTATTTATTCATTCAATAAAAAAATCATGTAGCACCTACCATACGCTCAGAAACCTATATCTGATGTCTGTTCACGGGGAGTCATGAGTTCTCCTGGACTGACCAAAGACCAAAGCTATTTCTAGGCATGGCCCGTGACCACCTGTCTCCTCTCCTGTAATCACATTGTCACTGAGAGATTACGCACATGCAATTGGGCGTCATAAACAGAAATGCAGGCCACAAGGCAAGTGGGTGCCCTGGGCTCCTCCCTGTCTGCCTCTCCTCCCGATGACACTGGCTCTGGAGGCCTCTCGTCAGCCCCCAAGCCCCCTCCCACTCACTTCCCACACCAGACTTTCATCTGCATTTCTTTACGCAGGTGTGCAAGAGGGTGTCACAATCTCAGCCTAGGCTGTGCCCAAGTGGGTAAAAGTGCAGGTGGGTAGGCCGCTGGAAGGAGCTGGGCAAGCAGAGGCGGTATGCATCCCTGCTATCATGTGGGGGGTGGAGACTAGCTAGGGGCTGGAGAAGAAAGCATGAAACGACGAAATACTGAAGGCTACTGAACAATCAAGCCTAGGAAACCAAAGGAACAGCACTCACTTGGAGCCCCTGGAGACCGTGAGCATGATGTTCTTGCCCTCTAAGAAGGACCTTAAGACTGCCCTGGAGGTCTTTGCTGTTTTCCAGTGGCCCCTAAGTGTCTTTATTATTGGTGAGTGTTCAGCCTTTGGTAGGGTGACCAACTGCCTTGGTGTGTCCGGGACCAAGGGGTTTTAGGGTTCAGTAGGATCTTGAATGCCAAAGCCCGTGTTGTCACAGGCATTGCCTGACATGCCTGGGGTGGTACTCATGGAATCTCTGAGTGTACATGAGTGTGTGTGTGTGTGTGTGCGTGCGTGCGTGCGTGCGCGCATAGGGGTATGTGCCTAGGTAGGGGTGCATATGCATGTGTGCAAGCGAGCCTGGATGCAGACGTGAATGGTGAGCTCTCTTGGGTCTACGCTGGGGCATGCTGGACGTGTTTTGGGAAGATGTGGAACAGTTTCACCGAGGTTAGCTTAGGGAAAGGACTTAGCTGCAAAAGGACTTAGCTGTTCATGGACTTGAACAGACCACCAGTGGGGAATAGCTGCCTGGTGGCAGATGAAGGCTCTGAAAACCTCTTGTCCAGAGCAGTCCATCTATTTATCCAGCCATTCCCTCCCTCCCCCGACTATCTACACCACAAACACTTTGTGAAAGTTACTTAGATGCTGGCCACTGTGTTCCAGGTGCTGAAGAAAAGCATCCCTGTGGGAGAGGGACCACCCAGAAAAAAATTCTCATTTGTCAGGTGGTTTAAGTGAGTACAAATCTTTCTTGCTGGAGGCAAGGCTATGAACCAAATGACCTTGTAAGATATCTGGGAAGGACCGCAGGTAGGCCTTGGGGGTCTGGGGCCTGCCAGTGAATATGAAGAGTGGGCTAGAGGACAGGCAATGGGAGGCTTGGAGGCCTCCCTGGGGTGGGCATTGGGACCCCTCTGTGCTGAAAAGAGCAGTGTCAACCTAGGAATGATTAGCAATCAGAGCTGGAAGAGACCAGCAGGAAGGAATTCATATGTATTAGGTACTTTGTACCTGCTTCTTCATTTTAGCCTCACACCAACCTTATGAGGTAGATGTTACTATTATTATGCATAATAATACTATATATATAACACACACGCACACACACACACACACCAATAGCCACACGTACATAATAAGCACTAACACTCATCTTAGCTAACATTAGTTGCATCCTTTTATCGTGTCAGGCACTGTTCTAAGCACCTTATGTGGCTAATAAGCTCCATTGTACAGATGAGGAAGCTGAGGTACACGTAGTATAAGTGGTCTGTCCAAGACCGCACAGCTTAGGAAGCAGAGTAACTGGCCTGGGAACTGAACCCAGAAGGGCCTGATGCCAGCCCATGAATTCCTTTCCCCACCTCTTGCATCAGCTCACTCCATGCTGATTGGCAGGTTGGGTCTGGACGTGTCCCTGGAGCACACACGCCAGGCCAGGGTGCAGTCTAATTCCTAATTGCCTCATTTAAAATTTCTGTTAGCTGCCCATTCGTGACCTTTGCCCGTTTTTTCCTGTTGAATGAGTTGACTCTTGAAGGGAAAATAGGAACCAGGTGAAGAAGGAGGAGTGTTCAAGACAGAGGGGCTAACACATGACGAAGCTAGGATGAGGGAGAGCCAAAAGCGTGCCAGGAGCTGCCAGTGGTTAAGTGGGATGAGAGGCCAAGAGGCACAGAAGTGATGCCCAATACGTATCGAATGAACGAACGGGAGCCAGAAGAAAGAGGACATTGGAGAAGCAGGCAGGTCGGGGAGGACTGTGCAGGGCATTGTAAACTAAGGAACAGGGTTTGGGCTTTTTCCTGAGGGTCCTGTGGAGCCATGACAGGCTTTGGCACGGGATGACAGCATCAGATTTGTGTTTTCAAGAGATCACTATAGCTCTGTGTGGTAAATTGGTTATAGGAAGAGGCTGTTTCAATCATCCAGGTGAGAGGCAGTAGTGATTCAGACCAGACCAGTAGTTGTTGGGATAGAGACAAGAGGGAAGAAAAGGAGAGTTTCCAGAAATTGGAACAGAATTGATAAGACTTGATGATCAGAAGACAGCGGCAAGAGAAAAGGAAGAGGCAAGACAGAGGGCTTAGGGCCCAGTTTGAAGTGGAGGAGAGGAGGCTGAAGGAGGTGTGTGGCCAAAAGGGAGATGAGCGCAGGGGGCAGCGTCTGACTGAGGGACATACAGAGAGGTAGTATGGAGCAGGCAGGAGGGCTCTAGGCCTGGGCCTCAGGAGATGGGAGTTCCAGCACTCTCCCTTCCCTTGCCAGATCACGTGGGGTGGGTGGAGCAAATGCCCCTTGGAACCTTCTGAGCTCTTCACCCTGCGCATGGAATTGTATCCCTGTGGACCCTAAAGGCCTTGAGAGACGGCCCTCACAATAAGTCTATGAGGAACATAGGGCAGACATTGGTTGTGTAATTCCCACTTGGCAGAAGATGTTCAGTGACTTGTCTGAGATCATACTTATGGTAAATGGCAGAGCTGGGATTCATCTCACTGCCAGGGCACTCTGCCTGTGTCCACGTTGCCTCACAACGTGTCCCCAGCCCCATCTGGGTAGAGCAAAGCCTGAGGGAAAAAGGGAAGTCTCTTCTGGACTAGACCCATGACTGCGTTTCTTGAAAAAGTCAAATAGTTTTATAAGGAGTAGACCAAAAGCCAAAAACTGCTGGCCTTTGTTTCATCGTTACATCTGTGCCCTAGAGGCAGTCATTTTCAGCTTTCCTAGCTCTTTCTTCTGGTATTTATCTCCATGTATCTACATTTTACTGTTTAAAATGTAAATATTACCATTTCCTGATTTAACACCTTTAGACGTTGTCACTGACTTTCTAATACGGAAGATGAGAATTTGGTTCTATTCACTATTGCTAGATCTGTCCTTTTCCTTCATCCTCCCGAGATTGTTATAGCACAGGCTTTGGTTAAATACCTGACTACGACTTGGAGTATCCATAGTTGAGCCATTTAGTGTACTGAGAGTATATTTCCTTTCTTGTACAATTTTCTGTTTTCCCTGGAACTTACAATTGCCTCATTTAAAGTTTCTTTTATGATCCGGGCACCTGGGTGGCTCAGTCGGTTAAGCATCTGACTTAAGCTCAGATCATTATGTCATGGTTTGTGAGTCTGAGCCCCGTGTGAGGCTCTGTGCTGACAGCTCAGAGCCTGGAGCCTGCTTTGGATTCTGTGTCTCCCTCTCTCTCGGCCCCTCCCCCACTTGTGCTCTGTCTCTCTCTGTCTCTCAAAACTAAGTACATGTAAAATAAAAACATTAAATTTCTCTTATGATCTATTAGCTATCTATTAGTTACACCAATTCATCTTCAAATTCGCCACAGACATACTAATCTCTCAATATGAGCAAACACATTAGGAATCTGCGAGGACCTCTCCCCTCCCCCACTGTTTATTTCTTTGAGGATATTGCTGCTGGAGTCCAGCATCTTCCTGTTACAATCTGGTCTTACGCCTAGCTCTCACCTCCAGGGCCCTTGAGGTGCCTTGGGTACATAATTTAAGAAGGTGCTCACTCTCCGGGTTGTGCAAGGGTTCGGTTAGTACTTGCCTGACCCTGAGAGTGTCTTCTGAAATTTTGTGCCCCAAGTACCTTGCTTGCCTCACCCTAGCCCTGGCCCTGGTCAGTTCTTCCTCCGTTGGCTCCTTTTTTTCTCCTGGATCCCATGCTTTCCTCTGTCTTGGTTTACTCCCTTATCTTGATGGACCACATCCTCCAGTAGTTTCCTGAGAAAGAGACACGGGAGATAAACTCTCTGAGACTATATGTCTGAGATGGTCTTTTCTTTCATACTTGATTAACAATTAGGCTGCATATAGAATATCTTAGCTGTGTGTACTCTAAGTGTCTGAGTTAGAGTCTCTTTGGTTCAATTTTTCAGAGAATAGTCCTCTCATTGTCCAACTGTGTAGGGGCAGGGATGGGATCTGGGATTCTAACTACTTCTTTGGTAGACTTTCAATCAAGCCCTGTTCCTCATACTGCTTTTTGTCACATCTGGTGACGTGAAATTCTGAAGCTTGTCCTTGTAGCCATTCCCCTCGCAAGTAACTAGGTTTCAACTTTCTTTGTTTGAAGTCACTCCTTCCTCCATCTACTTTCCAGCATGCAAACATTTTGCTGGTATCTCTCGTCCACTCTCGTTGGCATCTAATTCTTTTTCTCCTTACAGATCCGTACTTTTTAAAACATTCTTATGGTAATTTTAATGAGGCCTTGGCAAGGAGTCAAGATAAAAACTTGTGGGGCACCTGGGTGGCTCAGTCAGTTAAGCATCCGACTTCAGCTCAGGTCACAAGCTCATGGTTTGTGGGTTTGAGCCCTGTGTCAGGCTCTGTGCTGACAGCTCAGAGCCTGGAGCCTGCTTCAGATTCTGTGTCTCCTTCTCTCTCTGCCCTTCCCACACTCGCACTCTCTCTCTTTCTCTCTCAAAAATGAACGTTTAAAAAAAAAAGATAAAACTTGTGTTCAATCTGTCATGTTCATTTGGAAGTGTTTTCTGCCTTTTCTAACATTTATTTTGACCCACGTTCTCTCACATAGTCTCACTCACAGCTGGTTTAAAAACTGAGTCCAGTAATAATTCTAAGTGAGTGTGGCTCCTAGGACTCATCTCCATTATGTCCATCCTATTTACTCTACCCTACAGTGCTCCTATCGTACTGGAGCCTAACACAGCCCAGTGTCTTATTCTGTGCCAGCTTGCATTTTCCTTTGTTTCTTGTTTGCGAACCTGTGCGCTCCCAACCTGGCTGATACTGGGTCTTTTCTTTCTCTTGTATTCCCTCCACTGATGCCTCACAGAGAAGATCTGGAGAGGAAAACGTTAGTGAGAGGAAAACTGCTCCTGGCTCTGTTGTTGTCTAGGACTCCCAGCCTCTAGTGGGTAGATCAGGGCGATGCATCATTGGCTCCCTGCCATTGAACACAGCCCAGAGCTACTCCCGGGGAGGAGAGGGCTTACTGCATGGAGCACAGCTGGGGAGAAAAACATCTAGTCTTCCAGACCTGAAACAGGTTCCCAAGGACAGACAGGAGATGGAGGGTTGGGGACGCGGGCACACAGANGGCGGGGAGAGTGTGTGTGACCTTGAAGTGGAAAGACCCCAAGAGGGAAGGAAAGTGTGAAGGACTGTTCATAATTCATTAACTCGGGGCTGGGCTTCCCTGCAGTAACCACTGTAATCTTTGTCAACCTGTACCTGGTGGTGTTCACATCGTACTGGCCTGTCACTGTGCTCATTCTTGCCTGGCTAGCTTATGACTGGAAGACCCCCGAGCGAGGTAAGGGCCCCCCTGGGGGCTGTGTTGCTACCTGCCACAGGCTTTTTCTTCCTCTCTTATTATAGTCCTGAGAGGCTTTGGCCAATTCCCGGGCAGTCCTTAAACCTGTCCCTACCTGGGTTAGAGAAGCTGAGGGAAGGGGTCTTTTAAAAGCGCTAGAAAGGCCCAGATCAAAACTGTAGTGGGTTAGGGGAAAGGCAGCTAATAAATCAGATGTGTAGGCTTGTCCGAAAATGGCCCATCTGTGAGAGAGCCCATCCTGGAGAAGACAGAGGGGGTGGGGAAAACTTGGCTCCATTGGCTCCATTTTCAGGTGGCCGCCGGGTTAAGTGTATGAGGAATTGGTACCTGTGGAAACTCTACTGTGTTTTCTTCCCCCTTAGGGTAAGTAGCCCCCGATCCCCACTTGGGTCCCAGCCCCAGCCCCAACTCCGATGCCACTTGTTGGGCCAGGGTGGAGGTTGAGGGCATCATTCCCATCGAGGCCCAAGTGAAAGATGCCCCCGGGAGCTGTGTGTGACCCAACCTGCGTGGCGGGACACAGCAGCCCTTTCCCCTTCTGGGTCTCTGGCCCGAAGAGGAGTACTCTGACTTGGCTATGCCCCTCCTGACTCCACTTTCCTCCACAGCTGTTGAAGACTCATGATATCTCCCCCGGCCACAACTACATCCTTGTCTGCCACCCTCATGGGCTCTTGTCGCACTCATGGTTTGGCCACTTTGCCACAAATGACTTACTCTTCTCCAAGATCTTTCCTGGTATCACTCCTCATATCCTCACACTGGGAGCCTTTTTCTGGGTTCCGTTCCTCAGAGACTATGTCATGTCTTCAGGTGAGTTGGCGCCAAGGACATAAAGCCAAAGGAAACATGGTTCCTTAAGGGAGAGGTGTCGGGGGAATGGGCAGGAGCAAGGCCGAATCAGTGATCCTCTCAGGTCTTAAAAAGCTACCTTAGGCTCACCTGCCTGATGTGAGGCTTTCCCTCCTTGAAGATGTATGGAGGAAAGTTAGGAGGTGTGGGAAGTGGCCAATCAGCTTTTGGCGTTTTCTGCCTACCAGGGGCCTGCTCTGTGAGCCAATCCTCCATGGACTTTCTGCTTACGCACAGAAGCGCAGGCAACATGCTGATTGTGGTGGTTGGTGGCCTGGCTGAGTGCAGATACAGCCTGCCAGGCTCTACCACCCTGGTCTTGAAGAACCGAACTGGCTTTGTCCGCATAGCCCTTCAGCATGGGTAAGGACAGCTCCGGTCCAGAATGGGGAGAAGGGCTCCAAGAGCCTAGCAGGGAAGGAGTGATGGGTTTTAAAGAAATTCTATCTAAAAAGGGAGGTATAAAGTTGCTTCTGTGTTGGAGTAGAGCCCGGGCCAGGTCCTGGAGACATTTCTGCTTGTGAAGAAAGGCTAGAGGGCTAGCCCCGAGCTGTTCTCCCTCACACTAGTCTCTCATCTGGGCCAGTACTTCTACAAAAGTACCTTACAAAACGCAATAGCCTCATGTCAGAGAGAACCAGAATTACTGTCTGGGTTAAAGGGAAGAAAGCTAAATGAGCTAAATGAGGTCCAGTGTTTCAGACCTGTGGGTTCCCAGGAGGGTCTGGGACTTGCTTCCCGTAGCTTGCTGCTATCTTGCCCCTACAGGCAGCCTGGGGTAGACAGTGGGGCCCTCACACTTAGTCTGGATGTAGGCCCAGCTAAGTTAGGTGCCAAGAAGCCTATAGGGGGACCCAGGGACCACTGGTAGTCGGCACATATGGTTTTCAGCAGGGTGCCTACCTTTCTGGCATCACTGTATGCCTTTCCTCTGCAGAGTGCCTCTAATCCCTGCTTATGCCTTTGGGGAGGTAGACCTCTACAATCAGCACATTTTCACTCCCGGGGGCTTGGTGAATCGATTCCAGGAGTGGTTCCAGAGTATGGTACACATCTATCCTTGTGCTTTCTATGGACGTGGCTTCACTGAGAACTCCTGGGGCTTACTGCCCTACGCTCATCCTGTAACCACCATTGGTGAGTGAGCCTTTCCACTGGCAGCCGCATCTAGGATATAGGATCCAGTTCTGAGGCCGAGCCTCGGGTCTGGCTGTGTGTGGACGCAGGGAAGCTGGCCAGGATGAGGGGCATGGCTGCAGTAAGGGTGGGGAAACCTGGGCATGAGGGCCGAGGCCCATTCTAAGGAGTGAGCTGTTCTGATGCTTTCCCCTTTTTCCTTCTCTGTCTCCTCTGGCAGTTGGGAAGCCTCTACCACTGCCCAAGATTGAGAACCCGAGCCAGGAGACTGTGGCTAAATACCATGCGCTCTATGTTGATGCCCTACGCAAACTGTTTGACCAGCATAAGACAAAGTTTGGCATCTCAGAGACCCAGGAACTGGTGATAGTTTGACAGACATCCCGAGCAGCTTCTCAGCCTGGAACCCGTGGAATGGGACGAAAGTCACCTGTGGGCCTCCTGTTCCCGATTTGGCCAGACCTCAGTATGAGGTGGGGCTGTCCATTTGGCTGTTCTCTAGACCCCTCTTCTTCCTTCATCTCTCTCTCCTCCTTCCAGCTCCTCTCTGACTTTTCCTTGGGACTACAAGGGAAATAGTCCCCAGACTCAGGGAAATCCCTAAGAGAGAAGTACCCCGAGTTTTCCCTCACCCATGCTCACTCAGCATCAGTACTGAGGAAAATAATGGACAGAATAAAAAACTTATCTTCTGAACGTCTTGTGCCCCAGCTAGTCTGTTTTAAGGGCCTAGGATCCATGGTAATGGCTTTGCTTCTCTAGCTCTCACGCAGCCCCATCTCCTGGCATCGAGACTCCTGCAAGACTGGGTGCCTTGAGATTCCGTGCGCTTGGAGTTCAGACTCCACCACCCTCAAGCCATATGTCGCAGAACAATCTGTCACCTCTGGGCCCCAGCTGCCTCATCTGTAGGACTAAGACTCACCCCCTTGCTTACCTCAGAGGCGGTTAGGAAGATCAAATGATACTGAATGTGATTGAACTTTGTATATTGGACAGCTACACAAAATTCTTCTTCTTCAGTTATTGGGCCCATTTCCTATCTTTGAGCAAACTATGCCCTAAATTCCATGAATCTCAATGTTTAAAAGAACGTTTACAGTGTAAGAACTTGTCAACAGCCCTTAGAAAGTTGAAGTAACCTTTCTAGTTGGGCAACCTACTTAAGCATTGGTCTCCTCATCTGCAAAATGGGATGATACATCACGGGGGGCTGGAGGCTTGATCTACCCACGCTGTTATGGGCACAGGCCTGAAATATCCATTACAGATGCACAGTGTCAAGCTGAGGGTAACTCCATGCTGTGTCTCTGCCTTGGGACAACGTTCCTTTCTTTGTAGGACCTCTGGCTTACTGGACAGGCAATTACAGGAAATGATCTAAGGTGGTGGGGATGGGGACGTGTGGCCTGATGCACAGAGAGGACGTGGGATGTTCTGACAGGAAATTCAGACCTCCTCCCTTCTGTTGCCCCCTCTGAAATGAGTGCCTTGGTCCTTCCCTTAGTACACGTGGGGCAGCGCTTGCAAAGAAGCACCTAGTGCTTAAGTCGATTTCAAGAATGGGGGAAAAAAGCTTTATTTGCAAAGAACGAACTGTTAATTTACACAAACTTACATCCCAGTTTATATACATTATATATAGTTTATGTACACAGTATCTCACACTGGATGCTGACTCCCCAAAGCAGCACTGGGCCTGCTCCAGGCCAATCTCCCTGTGAAGCCCACCCCCCACCCCAGGTGGAAGTTTTCTGAATAAAGAAACGACACGCCCCAAGTCCTCTTGGAGAGAGCCCTGACGTGAATGAAAAGAAACAGTCTGGTTCCTTCTTTGTGCTCACGTAGCCTAGGGGAGGCTCTAGGCCGGCAGGTGGGGGCCAAGGCAGTGCCAGGGCAGCCTCAGGACTTCCTGGTGTTAGGCCAGTGGACAGCCTTTCAGTCCAGAGGCGTAGCACGGAGAAGGAATGCCTTGGGGGAGGAGTTCTGGCAAACGCTACAGCTACTCTTTTCCCTGCCTGGCCAGGCTCCTGAAGGGGGCCAAGCATTTCCAGCCTGGAGTCTGTGGGTAGAACAAAGAAGGGGTTTTGGGTGGGACAGGGGCTACTCCACCCCCTAACTCTTTTGTGTCTGCAGGTCAGGGTTCCTTCACCTTGGGTAGGTCACCTTCCATCTCCGGGCCTCTGTTTCTAGCTCTAAATTTCTCTGAATCTGTTTGCGTCCACCGGGAGTTACATGAAACACATGTACTCACACGTGGATCAAAGTCTTTGTTCACCTCCAGGGTCCTTAGCCCTTTCCTACCCAGGAAAAGAGATTTGGCTCAGGATGGATTAAAGGGGACCTAAGGCAAAGACTACATGTCCCAAGGAGCCAGTAGCTGAGTGGCCCCCAAAAGCCGTCTTTTCTGCCAGCCTTGGCTGTTGAACGCCAAGTAGCTGGCAAAAGCCCCTGCCATGCAATTGTCCTTCAAACCTCTGCCATCTGCTCGCTCACAAATGTCCTCGTCTCATTCTCCACACTAGCCTTGGCCCTCTGGTGAACTCACATCAGCGGAATTCCAGACTATAAATCTATTTCCACATCCTCTTACTAGTAAATTGCTTCACCACTTGGCCAACGACTCTGCTCCCTTTAGGGTTCCTTTCAGGGTTCCACAATGAATAAAGGGTCCTGTGCAAATCCCTTTCCCCCTATAATCTCCTCTGTATCTGGAGAATAGAATGGGTTTCAGAATGTCCTTTAGGAGTACAATTAGGAAGCCTTCTCCTCTCCTCTCCTCTCACACATTTGTCTTTAGAGCCAGTCTTCCCTTGGGTCTTACCTTCATTAGGACAGGTCCTGGTACTACAGGGCTCTCTGTGGCATAACAGAAAGAGATAAGGAGTCACTTAGCTATGGGAAGTGGACCAGCTCCTATAAACTGTCTGCAGGGGAACCAACAGAAGACTTCACCTGCAGCAGGGGCTCGATACGTGATGGGAGGCTGGGTCACCAGGTGAGTGGGCAAACATGAGAGGTACAGTTCTGTGGGTACTAGAGGCCTGCTGCTTAGACATGGGGCCGAGACAATTCTTCTGACCATAAGAGCTCTAGGGCTGATGGCTGTTGCCCCAATAAATGACCTACTCTTTTGCCACAAAGCCCCTGGCAGCTAAAAGAACATCAAGGAATTGCCATCAAGGAATGAAAATGAGCATTTCTGGGTTTCTCTCAGGGACGCGGAAGGATTTGGGGTCCTTATTCCCATTTTTTATTGATTCTCTCTAGACCGCAAATTCAACACAATGCTGTGGCACAATGGAATAGCTCTGGAGTCCGACCTGGCTGAGATCCTGGTCAAAGCACTTAACCTCTCTGAGCCTTGTCTAAATGATGGGAGTCATAGCATTATCGAAGGAGATAAGAGGAAAGTACTTTCCAAACTGTAAGGAGAGAGTCCCTTCAGTTCTTGCTACAACTGAGGACTGTCTGAGGCAATTTAGAGGAGCCTGGGCCAGACACATGCCTACAGTTTGCCCCACCTGGGGTTGCAAGCCTCTCATTAGCAACCAGACAATGACATCATAGCCCACCACCTCTTGCCCTGACCCTTGAAGGGCCAAGCACTGTAGCTGTTTAGAAAGGGAAGGTACAGCTGAGAAATGAGTCCCTGTTCTTTGGGNTGGGGTGGGGGGGTTCCTCTGCCTGAAGGGCTTTATCCCCAATCTCCTCAAAGGGACACTTGTTTCAGGAGTGGAAGTAGCAGACTATACAAGATTGGCCCTCCTCAGCTTTGGGGTAGACCCAGCATCCAGAAACTAGACTGGCCCCAGGGAGTTAGAAATAAGGCCCTTGAATGGTCCCACTATGATTCAGTGGGAAGCCTGGTGTGGGAGGAAGGTGTCTTTGGGCCTGGCTACAGGGCAGAGCCTTGACCAGTGCCTAGATGCTGGCTTCTCTTGAGCCTGGATTCAGGGAAGCATCACTGGAATCCATGGTGACTCTGCTGTGGCTTTGTGAAGAAAGGTGGGTCAGTAGGGCATCAGCTGCTGCCCTTTTGGATAAGGCCTAGGCTAATGACCACTTGGGTTGCAGCAAGCCTGAAAAAAACTAACCCACTGTCCTCTCCTCTTTCTTGTCCTTTTGGGGTCAAGCAGAAAAGTTCTGCCTTGCTGATTCCCAGGGGCAGGCTAGGGTTTGGGAATTTTCGTAGACTATCATGGAAGCTGCCAAAATATTAGAATTTGAAGGGACTCCTAGAGGCCATCCAGTCCAACCTATTGCTCCCAGACACAACTTGACTAGATGAATATTTGTATTGCTTAATAAATGGAAAAGTCTCTTTGTGCCCAGGTAATCTAAAGAGTATCCCAGACTCGCATAAGCACAGGTCCCAGATTAGGCACCTGTCTCAGACAGAGGTAGGCTCTGTGGAGAAAAAAGACAGGAGTTCTGGTCAGGCTGGGAAAGAGGGCAATTGGAAAGGGACCCAGAGATTTTTCAGAGTGTGGAGCATGGCTGTAAACAAAGTGAAAGACGTGTGGCCCCGAGTATGCCTCCAGGTTCTTATGCAGGCAGGCTTCTGGCCATTTTCTGTGACCGCTCCAAGAGCAAACCTCCTGTCTCCAAAGCCCAGTGGGCTGCCTCAAAGTGGCCCTCAGCCTGAGCAGGAAGAGTGCTCTGACCCTCCGGCAGGCTGTGGTGCAGAGCAGCAAGGATGCTCCCACTGCTGAGGATGCCCCGTTTGGCGGGTTTCTCCTTCGGCCTCCGTCACAAGCACCTACCTTGCCCCTCCCTGCCTCTCTGCTCCCGCTTCAACACGCCCCTAGCCTTGCCCAAGAGAGGAACTACAGCCCCTTAGAGCCAGAGGTTTGCCCCTACAGTCTGGAGTACACCTTTGCTTTATTTTGCCTGCTACCCTGGAACCCCACTTTAGTGCAAGAAACTAAATTTGACAACAGGAACCTTGAGGTTGAAGAGTCATGCCAGGAGCCACTGAACATGGAGCCAAGGAAGAAGGTCCTGCTTCATGCAAAGTCTGGGGCTCCATTAACTGTCCTGTTCACTCAAGGTTGTTCTGGGAATTCAAGCAGGCCTTGTCATCCTAGAGTCACCGGCGAATAAATAGCACTGGGGTATTTGTCTCTGTGGCTGCAACACCCATATACCTCATTCCACAGCAGCATGTAGAGGTTCTGGGAGTCCTGGCTCCCAAACCTGGGGTAGGAGCAGGGGCAAAACGGAGGGCGGGGAGGGGGGGTAATCTAAGATGCAGGGGCCTCGCCCAGCCTGATGGCCCCAAAGAAGGTGGTGTGCTTGCTCATATTGATAGAGATGTCGGCATGCACCATCTTCACGGCAATCTTCTGCCGGGCTTTGAGGAGGCAGACGCCCGCGGTGTAACAAGTGTTGTAGTTGGTTTTGCCTGTCTCGATGCTGCGGGTACACTGAAGGAAGGGCTTCTCATCCACCACCACCTCATAGCTGGCAAAGTCAGTGAAGTTGATGTAGTATACCTGGGTGAGAGGCAACAAGAAGGGATTGGGGAAGAGAGGAAAGAGAGGGTGGGGCCCTTCCCTGCTACGAACAGACAGGACTGTCTCAGATGAGCTGCCAGCACACCTTGTGAAGGGGGCAGTGCCACTGAGGGCGTGTTAGTTGGTCAACAGGAAAGGAAAGATGATGGGCTTGTACACGGTGCTTCCCACACTCCATGGGGCTTGGGTGGCTGAGCAAATCTTTTTTCAATAGCACACCGGCTATAACCTCTGTGAGGGCAAGAACCATGCCCTTCTCACTCCTCTTCCTCCCCCTAACTCCTCCACTGCCCTCTGCCCTCCTCAGCCCTGGCATGAAGGACAGTGCTCTGCACACATTAGGTGCTCAGTTGGTGCTACAGACAAATGAATACAAATTACCTGCCAAATCCAAGCCCCAAGGGCTATTTGTGGCTGAATTTAGAAGTCGCTGATTCCCCAGAGAGGGCAGAGTAACAACCTGCCATTCCTTAGGCTCTTTAAGGATGGCCGCTCACTTAGCTTGTAGTGCCCCCTCCCCTGTGACTGAATGTTTCTCACCGGTTTTGACAGCTGCCCCTTGGCCCTCTGATGATTAAGGAAACATCCAGAGAGATGGAGTGCTATCCACCACGAAGGAGATAAAGAATTTGGAAGGACAAAACCCAGGCCCCTGACTTTACTTTGTGGCCTGGAGGAAGTGCTAACCTATATTCAAGGGCCTGGTGTCAGGGGGAATTTTCCCCAGTTGTCCAGGTGTTCAAGACCCGAGACCCCTCCCAGTGCTATTCTAGACCCAGAAAATACCCCAGCCCAAGCTATGAATCCCCTTCTCCCCTTGCCAATGGAGTTTAGGAGAAATGGCCTACAGGACATTGGGATTATACCTATGTGGCCCCTGAGGATTGGGACCCTCGCCTGTCATCCTAAATCACGTTATGAAGGGTTGCTCCCTCCATAGGCTCTTCAGGAAGGAGTTATGTATTAGGGTGTCATATGATTTCTTGGGTCAGGACCCAGGCTGTGCCAGGATGCTTGGTGGGCTTAGCAAGTGCTTGCTAACCCACCTTCTCTGGCCACTGTCCCATGGGACACTTCTGCTGGCTCCGTAGTCCTTCTGTCCATCGGCCTGGTTGCTGCCCGCCCCACAGAAGCCCAAACCTCAGGGCTCATCTACCTCTAGCTTGGAGGAGCCACCCCAGTGGAGGCAAACAACAGGCACGGGGAGTGGATGGGCACTGAAAGACGTGGGGAATGGGCCTGGGGCAGGACAAGGACGGAAACTGGGGGCGAAAGGGGCTGGGAGAATGATGGCAGGAAGGAGGAGGGAATGACAGAGAAACAGAAAGGTGGACAAGCAAATGGGAGAAAGAGGAAGGAAAGACCGTCAAAAATGGTTGTGAAGTGGAGAAAAAGTCTGCAGGAGCACTATTTATTGTAAAGCTGGCTTTGGGGGGGGGGGGG
>NW_027531920.1:195333-202269 GCF_008692635.1 Crocuta crocuta | reverse complement strand
CGGCTAGGCGGCAAAAAATCCCAACCCAAACAGGGCCCCTCTCTCCCCTCTCCTTTTAACTCTCCCAATGTAGTGCTCCCACCCCAGTCACCCTAGAAAGTAGGAAGTTGGCGGGTCTTGGCTGGCTCCACGGAGCCCCTATGTGGCCTGCACCGGATCTGCATTCTGGATGTAAGAAGAGTTAGGCCTGAGACCGTACTCACTTCTACCTGACTATAGATGAAGTAGGTGCCGTCCACCAGTACCTCCAGCTCCCCGCTGCGGGGATGTAGCTTAAACACCTTGGGGTTCATAGTGATGCGAGACCAGTCATTGAGCACTCCACCTGAAAGATCTCAGTATGAGAGAAGGGCAGTCACTCAGTACATGTCAGAATAATCAGGGCAGTAGAAACAAGAAATATCAAGCAGCACACCCCCCACCCCCAGTCCCAATGCAACCTGGGTAGCCCAGGAGGCCAAGCTTTAAGAACAGCATTTGGAAGCAGACAAAGTGTTCTGTTTGTGAAGCATCTGCCAGCCTGCCTCGGACCCCTGGGGTCCACTTGTCTGTCTCCCTCTCTCCTTTCCTGACCCCTCCATCTGGAAGGGTCTTTAACTAACACCTTCTGGCTGGAATTGGGGGTAGGGGGTAAGAAGAGAGTGGGCATGCTGCCCTATTGTCTCTGTTGTTCTGGGGCCTGCACAGGCAAAATTCAGACACTGAGTGGCAGGCTAGGTCTTATTATTCCATCCTATTTCTTTAGCCATAGCTCCTGAATCCCTCTCTTCTCTTATAGGTTCGTGGATGTTGTCCTTCTCCTTAAAAGATTCCTTTTTATAGCTCCTTNGATGGGTGACCACCAGAAATAAGATCCTATAGGAGAGGGGGATCTTTATGAGAGTGCAGCCCACCAAGCAGCACTAGAATGAGTCAAAAGGATGGTGAGGGTGTCTGGGATGCGAGGCACCCCTGGTAAAGCATCTGTCTGTCAGCGCAGCCCCACCTGGGGCACAGGGAGAGTCCTACCACCTTTGCCGGACAGTGAGAGCCTATATGTGAGGGCAGAGGACAAGCTTCCCTTGCAGTCTTGCACAGAGAGAGATGATCCTTTCTACCACCAGAGGAGGGAGTCCAAGCCCGTGGGGCCTTTCCCCCTCAAAACCATCCATTCTTCACCCAAGAAATTATGTTCCAAACGTCTGTGTTGGGCTAGTCTCAGGAGGCCTGCCTCTCTGAGGTGTGAGGAAACTGGCCTTCTGTAATAGATGGTCATCTTCCCTCGAGGTGACAGTAGGTGGGATAGGAGTTAGGAAGAGAGCCCTGGTTCTGCCCCTTCAAATGACTTCTCTGTGTGATGCCCTTCCACCCCTGCCTCCCTCCCTTCCACTTGTGGTAGAACTAAAGATCAGCATAAACTACTATTAGGGATTGGCCCAGAGGGGCTGGAACCAGTCTTGTTGTGTGGTAGTGGGAGCAAAATCTGTAGCTTCTGGCACAGAATAAGCACAGAGGCCACCCATCCACCCAGACAAATCTATTTCCTCCCTGTCTCACTCCTCCCTGGACAGATGGTGATTATGGCCCATCCAAGGCCCCAGGGCCCAAGGCACCTGGTCTCAGTAGGACTGTTTGGGTTTTGCCACTATTCTGTCCCTACTTATACTTTTGAGGCTATTAAATTCCAGGCATCCAGGTGGCAGTCCAGGATGTAGCTAAATCCAATCATTAAGGAAGCTCAGCACAGCCAGTTCAGGACTGGCTGGGCTTTTTAGGAGCTGTTCCCATGCAGCAGGTTTCTTAACCTTCGTTACTGCTTCTGCATTCAGAGCCCCTTCCTTCCACTCCAAGCTCTGTAAGCATCTGGCATCTTGGCTGGCTTGCTGCTTCCCAAGGCTCCTGGGGGTTCATGCATCTTAGGCTTTGTGCACCTTGGGGACGGGACATTATTTCAAAGTGCTGTTCGTTAATGAATATTCATGTCTCTTTGGGAGAGAAAATGAACCTAGTCATTCAAAGGAGTGTACACACATCACTGAAGAAGCATAGTGCAATGGAAAAAATTACATGGACATAGTTGTGAATCTCAGCTCCTACGCTTAGCTGAAAGCTTAGGCCAGCTAATTAACCTCTCTGAGCTTCAGTTTCTGTCTCTGCACAAAGGAGCTAATAATACCTGTGTCATAGGGTTGTTGTGAGGATCACATAACATGAAACACAAAGAAAACATGTTGAAAATTCTAAAGTACCATACAAACTTAAGGCAGTATGATTTATTACGGTATTATCCAATCTCTCTGGGACTCTGGGTTACATTAAACGCAGGGGTTACCTTAAATCAGTTTTCTTAACCTCCTTAAACCTGTTTCCTCTTTTTATAGATACTAGCATCTCATACTCCGTGGAGAGTCTAACATGCTCCCCCTCACCCGGAGAAACACTCTCTCCACCCATTTTCTGTGAAGACCCATCAGACAAGAAGAATTTACTTTTCTGTAGTTTTACTTTCTCTAGTTTGTATTGGGAAAATGTTGATCAAACTACACATATCCCCATGGTGACTGATACAACCTGCTCCTCCCGGGAATTCCCAGGCTTGATGATGTCTCAAGTCCCTTTAGGTTTCCTCCTCAGTGATTCTAAATGGAATTGGTGTGTAGCCTTGGGTCTCGGTGCACGCAATTATCCAGGACGGCCAGTAGAGGGCAAATGGCGTACAGAACGGCCCCCTACTGCTGCGGATACTTAGGGGCCCGAGAGGAGCTAGGCTGGTGATTATCTGAAGGCTAGGGGTAAGGAAGAGGAGCAGCTCCTCTTAGGGAGAGAGCCTATTTGGACTCTTACCATTCTTGACTTGAATTGCTGACCCTTGGCCCTGCAGATGCACCACGGCTGGCTGGGAGGATGAGAAGGATAGAGAGAATAGTCAAGGAGAGAAATGGCTTCGTGCTTAGCCACCAGTTTCCATGTTTTCACCTCTGACTTCTACTCTCCTTTCAGATCGCAATTCTGATCCGTTTCTCCTGTCTTGGGATGCCAGTGACCACATCTCTGCCAGTGAGTAATACGATTTGTAGCTCTGCCACTTCCTAGCTCTGTGACCTCAGTGGAATGGAATGCCTCTGAGCCTCATTTCCCTAACTGTAAAATGGGGATTTTAAAGAATCTTTGTCTGGCCTCTCTCACAGGGATGTCTGAAGATCAAATGAGGTGATGGATATAAAATTCCCTGCAAGCCATCAAGCACTGTGCAGCTGTGTAGATTTATAACCATGGCTGAACAGCTGTAGTGAGGGAGGCTGAGATGAGACAAGGCAAGGCAGCAGAACTTGCCAATAGACAAAGATTAGGAAGCTCAAAAGACAACGGAGGAGCCCTTCAGGCCTTTAAGGCAGAAGCCCAGGGTGGGTTTGGCTTGGAGCTGGTTGGCTGATTTTCAAATCCCTGATCCTAGGTGGTCTGAGTACAAGGTGTCCGGGGTGTCTGGGAAGTTGGAGGCTCAGGTCAATAGGCCTAACTGGCATCACATTTCAGTGGACTCCTGAGCTTGGATNAAGACTCATTTCCTTTAAAGACAGGCCCTGGGGCAAGGCTTTTCTGCTCATAGACATGGGAGGGGGCTGTAAGTGAACCATCTCAGGAGTTCCAGGGTATATCCTCACAAAACAAAGCCTCAGCAAATTTAATAGGGAGCAAACACTAAGGTGGTTCTAGCCTATGGCCTTCCCTCCTCCCCGAAGAGGAGAGCAGTTCCCAACCAACCTGGTTTTCTCGAGGTCCAGCTTTATCAGCAGCACCTGCAAAATAGGACAGGACAATCAGAGGGCATGCTCCTTCTACTTCCCTTTCCCCTCTCCTAGGCAGCCAGTGGCAGTGAGACTTGCTTTGGGCAGCCAGGCCAGGGGTGGGGGAGGATACCACTTCCTTCTGTTACTTGTCCGTGACCTGCCTCTTTAGAGGGCCTAGCCTCCAGCAGGGAAACTGGCCTCTTGCTAATGCTGGCCCAAGGCAAGCCTCACTGAGCATCTGTAAAGACAGATGAGAGAGCAGTCCTGCCACTGCGTGACCCTGAGACAACGCTGTTTGCTTCTTCAGTCTTTTGCTTCCTTTCTTTCATTTTCCTCATAGATAGCATTGCTGTTTGTTTACATCTTGCTTCTTTAATCACGTCTCTCCTCTTCTAGGACAGAAACTCCATGGGTTCAGGGACCACTTATCAATCTGTATATTGTATGTAGAAAATGCTCAATATCTAAGGAAAAGATTGGATAAGGGGAAAAAAAACCCTCTACCTCTCTCTATCACAGTAATGCTGATTAGCCCCACGTGAACTATGANCGGCAGTCAGCACAGAGCCCGACGCGGGGCTCAAACCCACGAACCGCGAGATCATGCCCTAAGCGAAAGTCGGACGCTTAACCGACTAAGCCACCCAGGCGCCCCGAGAGTCCATTTCTTTAAAGCCCCAAGATACAAGAGGGGAGCAAGATGAGGAAATAACAACTGACCAAAGCCCTGGCAGTCCGACTCCTGTCAAGTCCAATTAGGCAGGTTTGGACTGGCATCTATACTTTTTAGATGGCCTTCTGGGCCCAAGGGGAAAGATGCAAAGAGATTAGATGCTATTTGAATGGGCAATGTGGTGGAGTAACGAGGTAGTGCAAGAAGCACTTGGTTCCTCAGTCACAGTGACTGCATTTGCTTCTTCTACAGCCGGAGGGACTTGTAAGTTTCCAACTCCTTGGCCACCAGTGACTATTTGTCTACCTTTATGGGAAAGGCACTTCAGAGTTCATGGGATGAGACTGTTCTAGAGCTTGTCATTTTTTTCTAGTTCCCAACATTCCTCTCCTTAGCCTGGTTCTTTATTTTTTTTTTAAATTTTTTAATGTCTTTATTTTATTTTGAGAGACACAGACAGAGAGCGAGTGGGGGAGGGGCAGAGAGAGAGGGAGACACAGAATCGGAAGCAGGCTCCAGGCTCTGAGCTGTCAGCACAGAGCCCAACATAGGGCTCGAACCCATGGACCGTGAGATCACGACCTCAGCTGAAGTCGGACGCTTAACCGACTGAGTCACCCAGGCGCCCCTCCATAGCCTGTTTCTAATCAGATGTCTGCATGTGGTGCTGGATGCTGGAAATCAGAGCAGACCAAATCCATTCCCCCACTGAAACCGGTACATACGAGTTTACTTGCTCACCGCAGGGAAGCCTGGAGTCAGGGAGGGATTGTGATGGAGACGTCAAGAACAGGTGGCCTATCCTTGACAGGTTGGTATACACAAGAAGTTAGAGTAGGTCAGGCCCTCCTGCCTTCTTACATTCCTGGCTCTCCACGGAACTCGGAGACGTTTGCTCACCAAAGCCATCGGCACCATCTGAAACTGCTCTCGGGATCACCCAATCCTGCTCTTTTAAAGTACCTGCAAGGAGCCTAGGGGCAGGTGAAGAGACAGAAGAACTCACCAGAAGGTCCCTGGAGGCCAGGGGGTCCTTGAGGACCAGGAGGACCTGGAGGACCAGGTGGTCCCATAACAGTTGTTCCTGGAATTCCAGGAATTCCTGGAATTCCTGGGGGTCCTTGGGGTCCTGGAGGTCCTGGAGGTCCTGGAGGGCCATTGGGCCCAGGAGGTCCTGCCTTCTTTCCTGAAACACAAGATTTAATGTTAAATTTGTAGTTGTTGGCTGATAATGTACTGCCAGGAGTTCTACAGACTTTTAAGGAAACAAAGTCAGCCCTCTGGGAATTCTTGCTGTTAAAGAGGTAAACACCTTTATTACACAACACACACACACACACACACACACACACACACACACACACACTCCCTACTCCCTTTCATGAATAATTACTTACAGAACTGGTTTGAAGGTATAGAAATAAATGACCCTTAAGGAGTTCAGTCTACTGGGAAAGAGATACAGCTGCAGGATAGTATAAGTGCTATATTAGTGGCAATAGTAGATACAATTCTTAGGAGGTCAGGAAAGGTTTCAAAACACAGGTTACATTTTAACTGAGTCCAAAAGATTAGAATTAGCAAGTAGCCAGACTTGTGGGTTACTTTTTAGAATTGAGAATTGGGCTATAGTTAAAGAGTGTGGCATTGATGTTTACTGCCCAATTTGGTGGACTTGATGCAGAAGAGAAAAGGGAGCTAGGAGGGTGGCCTGACCTTGGGATAATATCAACTCCAGGAAGGTTTCCTAGAGACGTCAGGATGTACAGGAACTAGGGGTTGGTATAAAGGTGGTGGTAGCTGGGAATGAGAAGGAGTTTGGGAGGTGAGAGGTGGGAGGACATGGGGAGAGAAGGAGGGAAGAAGGGGGAGAGAGAGAGAGAGATTAAAGGAAAGAAGGGGAGGTGGAGAGTAGAAAGAGCTAAGGAGGCAGCTGGCAGGTTTTGCTTTTTCAGCTGACCTCTCTAAACCCTATTTTTAAAGATCTTTGGGAAAGGCAATTCTGCAAACTCTCTTGGTAACATGTTCTGGTGTTTATCACCCCCTCACTGTTTGGAAGTTCTTCCATATATTTAGCTGAAATTCCTCCTGTGGCAATTTAAGCTCTTATTCTGTTCTTTGTGTAGATAGAGAAGAATAGTGACCAGCATATACATAATCACCCTCATATGCTCCAAGACATTAAGTCACCTATCAACCTCTATTTTTATAGGCTGCATAATCTAGCTTCCCAACATCTTTCCTCAGAGGCCTTAGTCTAGAATGTATTATTAATCAAGCCCACCAGCTCCTCTTTTCCTCCTCACCATCCTTTCAGAACAATCCTGGCCCTTCTATTCCATATTCCAGTCCTTCCAATATTCCCACCAGGATGTAGCTATTTGATTGAGTCATAACTGTGGTCTTGAACCAAGACCTGCAAGTCCTGTTTACTTCCTCTGCTCTGTGCAGCCCAATTCATTCACTGCAGGTGGCCCTGGGGGGTGGGGTGGGGGG
>NW_027531920.1:177946-195279 GCF_008692635.1 Crocuta crocuta | reverse complement strand
TCTTCTTCCCTTCACTCCTTTCTCACAATTTTGTGGAAATCCTAGTAATACAGGGCTTTGATCAGAGACTCCATGACAGTATCTCCACCAGTGGTACTTTCTTAGTTTTAAATGTAACCCTGTTAAGTCTCACATAAGCATCTCCTTAATAACTCTGACTCCTTTACTCCCCAGACTCTTAGGCAGGAGAATCCTGACCTGGTTTATCAGGCCCTCTTTTAAAAATAATGCTACATGTTCAAGAAACTCAATCCCCATGGCAATGCCATTCAAGAGGCCAGTTGTCCATGTCTAACCGCATCTGCATTCGGAATGAAACAACGGGGTCATTGTGGGGCTCCTTCCCCAGGGAGGAAAGGAAGGAAGGTCCAGAGATCTTCTCTCTCATGGAGAGTCCCTGAAGCCTTAAAGACCTAGAGGCAGGAAGGAGCTTTAGCATTTTCCCTGCACGTAGCAGTAGCAGTAGCAGTAAAAGATTGGATCTGCCCAGTTTCTAGGTTAGCCAATTTCAAGATGCTGAACGGGAAAGCCATCTCCCTTCAGATTTGGGCGGCTTCCAAGTCAGGCTTATTCAGTGCCCAAGTTTCAATTCCAGCTAGTGCAGTGGAAAGAACACAAAATCTGTAGTCAGGAGATAAGGCTGTAAGCCCCAGCTCTGCCACAGACACACTTTGGGCAAATCCCTACCTCTCCTTGAGCCTTAGTTTCTCCATTGGTGAAATGAGGAGCTTGGCCTTGATGATTTCTCTAAGTTTCCTCCCAAGAGTGAGGTTCTATAAGGAAGACTGACTTAACCCTGGCAGTCAGGAAACTGCCATAGCCTGGCAATAAGGTTTGTTTCTCCATCATTGTTCTCTGGGTGGCATAGACACAGAGGAAGGTGCATATTAGACTGTTCTAAGTCCCAGAATTTCCAGGGCTAACTGATTTTCAAGCTAGAGGGTGTTCTGTGGGTAGTACAAATGTCAGTGTCAGGGCTGTGAATCTCCTGTGATTGCCAGTGTAATTTTGGAAGAATTACAGCCAGAAACTCCTCTAGTCAAAGGGAATAATGGTTGCAGCGTAAACAGAGGATGTTCACTTATGAAAATGTTGGAAGGCATTTGGGAACAACCTGCTGGGATATAGTTCTGCAGCTCCTCTATAACCAGGTTTAGGCACATGTGGTTCTCACACTTGCATGACCTCCAGAAAGTTGGCTCCGGAGAGGAGCATGTGCCAAATTACCTCTGGATGAGAGGATACCTTTAGAGTGTTGAATTCTTTCTCCAGGTTTCCTAACTTCAACAGGACGCTTCATGACACAAAAGCCCAGAGACTTCTGTACTTAGAAAATTATCCTGTGCAGTCTTAGATGGAAGAGTCATCTCATTCTTTTCAAGGCTAAACTTCACGGAAGGGGCATTTCCCTCACCCTTTAGTGACAACCAAATTGTTGAAAGAACAAATCAAAGCACGTGAGTGATGGTGAGAGAGAGGGAGGGAGGGAGAGAGAGAGACAGAGAATGAGCATGAGTGAATTAGTTGTAGGAGAGGAAAATTCTATTAAAGATGGAAATTAAATGAACAACTCAATTTACTTCTTCAGGCGTGTGCCTATTCACTGTGTCCAAGGAAACCTGTAATTAAATGGCTTCTAAATCACTTTCAGAGAAAGTAAATGTTTAAGGTCTATGTACATTCTCCTTCCCATAACGGCCCATATACAAGGTAGCAGTGCGGAGCAGCAATCCGAGTCTATGCCAGAGGCATTGCATTCCATTAATTGTAATTACAGGGCTTCTAGCTTAGACAATTGCCTTCTATTGTCGCTAGCAAGTGTGTTCTCTCAGTTCTCACTCATTGGAGAACATTACTACTGGATGCCACTCCCGACCACACACATGGCCTATAGTACATCGCTAACCTACTTGCTGTTCCACCAAACATGCCATGTTCTCTCATGTTTCTGAGAAATTTGAATATGCTGTTCCCTTTGCTGGAACGTTTCCCCCCTGTCCTTCAAAGTCCAGGTTAAATACTATTTTTCTTTCTTTCTTTTTTTATGTCTATTTATTCTTGAAGAGAGAGACAGACTGTGAGCAGGAGAGGGGCAGAGAGAGAGGGAGATGCAGATTCTGAAGCAGGCTCCAGGTTCTAAGCTGTCAGCACAGAGCCCAATGCGGAGACTCAAACTCAAGAGCCATGAGATCATGACCTGACCCAAAGTCAGATGCCCAACCAACTGAGCCACCCAGGCACCCCTTTTCTTTCTTTCTTTTTTTAACGCTTTTTTATTTATTTTGAGAGAGAGAGAGAGGCAGACAGAGAGAGGATCCCAAGCAGGCTTGGCACTGTCAGTGCAGAGCCTGACACAGGGCTTTAATTCATGAACTGTGAGATCCTGACCTGAGCCAAAATCAAGAGTCAGACAAATGCTTAACTGACTGAGTCACCCAGGCAGCCCTGTTTTTTTCCCCCTGAGATGTGGTTCCTTACTTCCCCATGGAGAAGTACATATTCTTTCTCTGTGCTCCCACAGCACACTGTTCAGGCTTCTATGCTAGTGTTCTTTATACTGTAATTATTTGTGTGTACTTCCACTATTCAAGCTAAAAGGCAGGCACCACTTTTCTTTTTCTTTCTCTCTCTCACCACTTTTCTTTATCTCAGTATCTCTATTTCTCATAAATATAACATGCTTATTCATTGTTTAGTAGCTGTACTTAGAAAGTGTTACTAAGTCTACCTAATAAGAAGGAAAGTCATCCCTGGACTTGTGTTAGGAGTAGAGGGTATCCTTGTCAAAGCCAGTTGAGTTTTCTACATTTATTATAATTTCCATTTTAAAAAAATTATTTATTTTTAAATTTACATCCAAGTTAGTTAGCATATAGTGCAACAATGATTTCAGGAGTAGATTCCTTAATGCCCCTCACCCATTTAGCCCACCCCCTCCCCAAACGCCTCCAACAACCGTATTTGTTCTCTATATTTAAGAGTTTCTTATGTTTTGTCCCCCTCCCTGTTTTTATCTTATTTTTGCTTTGCTTCCCTTATGTTCAACTGTATTGTATCTTAAATTCTTCATATGCGTGAAATCATATGATATTTGTCTTTCTCTGACTAATTTTGCTTAGCATAATACCCTCTAGTTCCATCCACATAGTTACAAATGGCAAGATTCCATTCTTTTTGATTGCCGAGTAATACTCCATTGTATATATATATATATACCACATCTTCTTTATCCATTTATCCATCAGTGGACATTTGGGCTCTTGCCATACTTTGGCTATTGTCGATAGAACTGCTATAAACATTGGGGTGCATGTGCCCCTTCAAAACAGCACACCTGAATCCCTTGGATAAATACCTAGTAGTGCAGTTGCTGGGTTGTAGGGTAGTTCTATTTTTAATATTTTGAGGAACCTCCATACTGTTTTCCAGAGTGGCTGCATGCACCAGTCTGCATTCCCACCAGCAGTGCAAAAGAGATCCTCTTTCTCCACATCCTCCCCAACATCTGTTGTTGCCTGAGTTGTTAATGTTAGCCATTCTGATGGGTGTGAGGTGGTAGCTCATTGTGGTTTTAATTTGTATTTCCCTGATGATGAGTGATGTTGAGCATTTTTTCATGTGTAGGTTGGCCATCTGGATGTCTTCTTTGGAGAAGTGTCTATTCATTTCTTTTGCCCATTTCTTCACTGTATTATTTGTTTTTTTTGGGGGGGGTGCTGAGTTTGATAAGTTCTTTATAGATTTTGGATACTAACCCTCTATCTGATAAGTCATTTGCAAATATCTTCTTCCATTGTGTCAGTTGCCTTTTAGTTTTGTTGATTGTTTCCTTTGCTGTGCAGATGATTTTCATTTTCATGAGGTCCCAATAGTTCATTTTTGCATTTGTTTCCCCTTCCTCTGGGGACGTGTTCAATAAGAAGTTGCTGTGGCCAAGGTCAAAGATGTTTTTGCTTGCTTTCTCCTGGATGATTTTGATGGCTTATTGTCTTATGTTTAGGTCTTTCATCCATTCTGAGTTTATTTTTGTGTATCGTGTAAGAAAGCAGTCCAGGTTCATTTTTGTGCATATCCAGTTTTCCCAGCACCATTTGCTGAAGAGACTGTCTTTATTCTTTTGTCAAAGATTAGTTGGCCATACGTTTGAGGCTCCATTTATGGACCCATTGCTCATTCTGTTCCATTGATCCGAGTGTCTGTTTTTGTGGCAGTACCATATTGTTTTGATGATTACAGCTTTGTAATACATCTTGAAGTCCGGGATTGTGATGCCTCCAGCTTTGGTTTTCTTTTTCAAGATTCCTTTGGCTATTGTTTGTTTTAGTTCTGTGAAGAATGCTGGTGTTATTTTGATAGGGATTGCATTGACTACGCAGATTGCTGTGGGTAAAATTGACATTTTAACAATATTTGTTCTTCCTATCCAGGAGCATGGAATATTTTTCCATTTTTTTGTGTCCTCTTCAATTTCTTTCATAACCTTTCTATAGTTTTCAGTGTGTAGATTTTTCACCTCTTTGGTTAGATTTATTCCTAGGTATTTTATGGTTTTTGTTGCAATTGTAAATGGGACTGATTCTCTTTTTCTGTTGCTTCATTATTGGTGTATAGGGATGCAACCGATTTCTGTGCATTGATTTTACATACTTCAACTTTGCTGAATTCATGGGTCAGTTCTAGCAGATTTTTCGTGGAACCTTTTGGGTTTTCCATATAAAGTATCATGTCATCTGCAGAGAGTGAAAGCTTGACCTCCTCCTCGCTGATTTGGATGCATTTTATTCCTTTGTGTTGTCTGATTGCTGAGGCTAAGATTTTCAATACTATGTTGAATAACAGTGGTGAGAGTGGACATCCCTGTCTTGTTCTTGACCTTGGGGGAAAACTCTCAGTTTTTCCCCACTGAGGATAATATTAATGGTGGGTCTTTCATATATGGCTTTTATGATCTGGAGGTGTGATCCTTCTATCCCTAATTTCTTGAGTTTTTTTTTTTTTTATCAAAGGAAGCTGTATTTTGTCAAATGCTTTCTCTGCATCTATTGAGAGGATCATGTGGTTATTGTCCTTTCTTCTATTGATGTGATGTATCACATTGATTAGTTTGTGGATATTGAACCAGCCCTGCATCCCAGGTATAGATCCCACTTGGTTGTGGTGAATAGTTTTTTAAATGTATTGTTGGATCTGACTGGCTAGCATATAATTTCCATTTCAAAGGAGATGTGACAAAAGTTAAAAACTACATTCTTGATGTAGTAAACAAAACAGTATGGTACTGTTTAATAGACACATAGATCAACAGAACAGAATAGGAAACCCAGAAATGAACTCACAATTATATGGTCAATTAGTCTTTGACAAAGCAGAAAAGAATATCCAATGGGAGGTTGTTTCCTGCGTTCTACTCTAGGGTTTTGATGGTTTCCTGTCTCACGTTCAGGTACTTTATCCATTTGAGTTTATTTTTGTGTATGGTGTGAGAAAATGATCTAATTTCATTCTTCTGCATGTTGCTGTCCAGTTCTCCCAGCACCATCTGTTAAAGAGGCTTTCTTTTTTCCATTGGATACTCTTTCCTGCTTTGACCTCAACCGCAGCAATTTCTTACTTGACACACNCTTCAATGCTAAGAACAAACCGAGGGCTGTTGGGGGGAGGGGGAGGGAAAAGGGGTGATGGGCATGGAGGAGGGCACTTGTGGGGATGAGCACTGGGTGTTATATGGAAACCAACTTGACAATAAACTATTAAAAAAGGAAAAAAGGAGAAAAAAAGAATATCCAATGGGAAAATGAATGCCTTTTCAACAAATGGTGCTGGGAAAATTGGACAGCAACATGCATTAGAATGAAATTGGATCACTTTCTTACACCATCCACAATAATAAATTAAAAATGGATTAGACTTAAATGTGAGACCTGAAACCATAAAAATCCTTGAAGAGAACACAGGCAGTAACTTCTCTGACATTGGCTATAGCAACTTCTCTCTAGATGTGCCTCCTGAGGCAAGGGAGACAAAATAAAAAATAAACTATTGGGACTACATCAAAATAAAAAACTTCTGCACAGCAAAGGAAACAATGAACACAACTAAAAGGCAACCTACAGAATAGGAGAAGATAATTGTAAATGACATATCTGATAAAGTTAGTATCTAAAATATGTAAAGAACTTATGAAACTTAACACCTAAACACAAATAATCTGATTTAAAAAATGGGCACAAGATATGAGTAGACATTTTTCCAAAGAAGACATACTGATGGCCAACAGACACATGAAAAGATGCTCAATATCACTCATCATTAGGGAAATGCAAATCAAAACTACAATGAGGTATCACCTCATACCTGTCAGAATGGCTAAAATTAATGACATGGGAAACAACTGGGGTTGGTGAGGGTGTAGAGAAAGGGGAACCCTCATGCTCTGTTGGTGGGAATGCAAACTGGTACTTCCACTCTGGAAAACAGTATGGAGTTTCCTCGAAAGGTTACAAATAAAACTGCCCTAAAACCCAGCAATTGCACTACTAGGTATTTACCCAAAGAATACAAAAATGCTAATTCAAATGAATACACACACCCTGATGTTTATAGCAGCAGTATCTACAATAGCCAAATTATGGAAATAGCCCAAGTGTCCACTGACTGATGAACTGAGAAAGAAGATGTGATATGGATGGAGCTAGAGAATATTATGCTAAGCAAAATAAATCAGAGAAAGACAAATACCATATGATTTCACTCACATGTGGAATTTAAGAAACAAAACAAACAAGCAAAAGGAGAGAGAGAGAGAGAGAGAGAGAAACATATTCTAATCTATAGACAACAAACTGATGGTTACCAGAGGAGAGGGGATATAGGTGAAATAGGTGATGGGGATTAAGGAATACACTTGTGACGAGCACCAGGTGATGTATGGATTTGTTGACGCTCTATATTGTACACCTGAAATTAATATCACAGTTTATATTAACTAACTGGAATTAAAGTAAAAACTTAGAAGAAAAAAAGGAAAAAATTAAAAAGAAATTATCAAACCATGAAAAGACATGGAGGAACTTAAATGCATATTACTAAGTGAAAGAAGCCAATCTCAAAAGGCTACATACTGACATTTTGTTCTTTTTAAAAATGTTTTATTTATTTTTGAGAGAGAGAGAGGCAGCATGAGCAGGGGAGAGTCAGAGAGAGAGGGGGACATAGAATCTGAAAACAGGCTCCAGGCTCTGAGCTAGCTGTCAGCACAGAGCCCAATGCAGGGCTCGAACCCATGAACCATGAGATCATGACCCGAGCCAAAGTTCAACCGACTAAGCCATCCAGGCTCCCCAATACTGACAGTTTGGAAAAGACAAAGCTAAAGAGACAATAGAAAGATTAGTGGTTGCCAGTCAGTAGGGAGGAGGCAATGATGAAGAGGTAAAAAGCAGAGGATTTTTAGGGCAGTGAAACTATTCTGTATAATACTGTAATCTATGGGGATCTTTGTCTTTATACACTTGTCAAAACCCATAGAATATACAGCACCAAGATGAAGTCTAATGTAAACTATGGACTTTGAGTGGTAATGGTATGTCAATGAAGGTTCATCAATTACAGAAAATTTACTACTCTCGTCCAAGATGTTGATAGTGGGGGAGGTTGTCCACATGTAGGGGCAGGGAATATAAGAGAACGCTCTGTAATTTCCCCTCAATTTTGTTATGAACTTAAAACTGCTGTAAAAAAAAGTATTAGAAAGAACATACATGCCTAAAAGTTAAATTTACTTTCTTAAATACATAATATGTTGGTGAATGCCCAGGCCCAATGGAGAAAGATTTCCTCACTGATCCCAGCTCTCCACCTCTTTTCCACCTTTCCTCAGATCCGGTCTTCAGGAGGCCAGACCATTCCTCAGCTTCTTTCCAATAGCAACATAGGTTTTCCATGTGGGCCATGGTACCTCAAGTCACCAGTATACCCTAGTGCTCAGAGAAGTGGCAGGCAGTGGCTGAAGCCAGTCTTTGTGGCCTACTTTGGGATTGGCCTACTATAAAGCTCCAGAAATCTTAACAGAATCATTTTACTTAAAGCATTTTAATGAAAAAATCATTAATTTCACTCTTTATTTCTTTCCAGGTAGGAACACAGAAACAAATAGGTATTTAAAACTGGTTTTGTAGTTTCTTTCTCTTTATTTTCTTTTCTTCTTCTTTTTTTTTTTTTTCAGTCCTAAGGAGTGGACCATATTGCCATATTGCCCAATTCTGTCTTTTAGAACTTGTTCTGTCTTTGGGTGCTCTTTCTACATATGTTTGCATATTCTTTAAGTATGCAAGTGCTTGTACAAGCTCTTGGACAAGAGGTATATCAGAAACATATTGACCCAACAATGGCAAAATAGATCTGCTCAACTAGAAGCTTCCATGAATAGACTAAAAGATCAGGGTATTACTTCAGCCTAGTTTCTCTATCACAGAGAAAGTGATACTGAAACCTCAAAGCAAGAAATATCTTCCCTGACTGAGACATAGGATAGGGATAGCTTTCAGGTCAAGAATAAGATACTGACGTCTCTCAGAAGGTAGTATACTCAGTCCTGACAAGCTGTCTCAGGACTTATTTCATCAGGACTTAATTCATAGATGATCAGTGATTTGATAAAGGAGAGCAAAAAAAAGGACAGAGGACAAGGGAAAGAGTAAGGACGAATGAAGAAAAGAAATGTAAACTTAATTTGTATGAAAGAGGAAGCAAGAAAGAAAAATAAAAACAACTTTCACACTCTGCTAGAGAAGCAATTTCATGGATCATCACCGAAACACAATCTCTATTTCTTGTTCCACAGAAGCTACAATACTTGAGAAGATCACAGGTGATTGAATAAATCAATGAACAAGCNATTCTAATTTTATTTATTTATTTTATTTATTTAATTTTCAAAATATTTATTTGAGGGGGGAAGGGAGGGGCAGAGAGAGGAAGGACAGAGGATCCGAAGTGTGCTCTGTACTGACAGCAGACAGCCTGATGCGGGGTTCGAACTCACGAACTGTGATATAATGACCTGAGCCAAAGTCAGATGTTTAACTGACTGAGCCACCCAGGTGCTCCTTTTCTTCTAATTTTAGAAAAGACATGAGAACAATTTCATAAAATCAGAAGCTTAACTTACCCTTTTTCTTGTTTTTAACTGGACCTGTTAAAAAAAAGAAAATGGAAAATTAAGTCACTGGACATTAACAGAGAGTGTTTATTCTCCAAGACAGTCACAGGAGAAACTCCCAAGACATTGCAGAGTTTGAGGCAGAGCCCCACACCAAGGGTCAGGTTATCGGCAACGTATCTCCCAACTATCAGACCTCCCCAGTCTGTTTGTGTTTTTTGTTTGTTTGTTTTGCTATTGTAACAAAACAGTTATAAGAAAGATTCTTCCTTAGAGAGAAAAATCTTTCAGGCTCAGTCTTTGCAGCGAGGGAATGGGTACTTCTTCATAGGGATGAAATGCCCATAAACACAGAACTCAACACCCTTAGGACGGCATTCCATTAATTCTGCAAGTCCTGAGATTGGAGAGTCATGCATCCAGGTAAAGAACTGACACGAAGTCTCATGAATTGAAGCTAAATGGAAAAAAGGGTCATTTTCATGGAAGGAGCAGAAGCAGCAGAAGCAGCAGCAGTTTACTTTTTAGTCACTTACTGTGATTTAAATTGTTAGTTATTAAAACAGTGTGACCATAATACATTCATGTGGGGACCACATGCACTCCCACTGTAATTTGCTATAAGTTAACAGACACTTTAAAAGAAGTGTCAACAGTTTCACTGACAATGAAATCACAGGCATTTTTTTGGAAATCGCTTCTAAAGAAAACAATTCTAATCAATTGAGGACACTCAGGAAACACAAGGGTTTTCTTATATGTTTAGATGACAACCACTCCCCAGACACACACAATTCCGGTATCTCCCAGACATGTTTTTCCCTCCTTGGGACTCAATTCTCTTCATTCTGTAGGTGGATTTGATTTTCTTTAGAAATAGGTGTCTGAAATCTGTTCCAAACTCCCATGAAGACACTATTGGACAACATTAAACCACTGTCAGTGCCCTCAGGAGCTTACAAAAAGAACACCAAGCATTTGCATATTGTTTTATAGTCTACACAACCTATTTCCATGTATCGTCTCATTTTATCCTTGCAACAAGCCTAGAATGATCTTTGTAAGAGTGGGCTGTATCAGAGGCTCAATCTGAAGCCAACAATGTCTCTAACCTGGAGGGCCATCAGTGTGGCCAAGAGAGCTTACACAGGCCCCTTGAAACCAATGTCTGTGCAGACTCCCCTTGCAAAATAATTTTATTTTCATAATTTCCCTGCCAAATTTCATGTGTAACAGTAGGAATTATTATGTGCGAGGGACGTTTTAGGTTGGGTTTAGGAACCTGCGCACTTAAGGTCATAAATCTCCATTCTTTTTCCTCCTCCCAGTCCTTTGTATTCTTTTTCTGGGGCTTATCCTTTATGTTTTTAATGGCATTGACAGCTCTTGACAATGTGCAGGGAGGTTCTGGCAAGGAAGCATGACTACACAAATATTGCCAACTAAGAGGAAGCACTCAACATGAGAAGGGCCGTGTCCTTGACCAAAAAAGCTATTTGAGAAACAATTTACACAGAAAAGCCCAGTCCCATCAGCCAGATACCAGCCAGCTGGTCAGCCACCTCGGCCTGGCAGAGAGGTGGCATGGTAGCCATTGCAGCAACACTGTACTCATAGACAAGCTGTGTTAGCCCTGGACAAGTTTCTGATCATTTTAGCTGGCTAGAGGTAGCAGTGTTACATCATACTTCAAAGCAGGTTTTGAGGAAATCAGACCATCACCAAGCAACCAGCCCTGACCAAGCATGACTACGGAAGGCAGCACAGTAACTAATGAAAACACAACTCTATCCTGAAAGAACTTACAGTTGGATTCAAAAATACTAAAGAGGGGAGACCTAAGAGAATATACTGCTAGTTGAGAAAAAAAAATTTCCTGGAGAAAGTTTGACCTAAATCAACAACAGAAAACAGGGGAAGGGAAATTTAAAAAATATATTTTAACTTCTATTGTGTTTATACCAGGAACCAAATGCATGCATACATATGTACATAAAAAGGAGGAGCAAAAAGAAAAAAATATTTTTTTTAAAAACAACTCTTTTTATTCCGTTCTTTTTTCAGTGATTCTTATTTTTTTACATTTTTAAATGTTTATTTACTTTTGAGAGAGACAGAGCACGAGTGGGGGAGGGGCAGAGAGAGAGGGAGACACAGAATCTGAAGCAGGCTCCAGGCTCTGGGCTGTCAGCCCAGAGCCCGACCCCGGGCTCAAACTCACGAACTGGGAGTACATGACCTGAGCCAAAGTCGGATGCTGAACCAACTAAGCCACCCAGGCATCCAGTGATTCTTATGTTTAACTGAAGTATAGTTGACACAATGTTACATTAGTTTCAGGTGTATGGCATAGTGACAACTCTATATGTTATGTTCACCATAAATGTAGCTACCATCTGTCACCATACATCTCTATTAAGATATCATTGGCTATATTCCTATGCTGTATCTTTTACCCCTGTGACTTATACATTCCATAACTGGAAGCTTGTATCTTCCACTCCCCTTCATCCATATTGACCATCTTCCTAACTCTCTCCCCTCTGGCAACTCTCACCTTGTTTTCTGTATTTATAGCTCTGATTCTGCATTTTATTTGTTTATTAATTAGCTTTACTTTTTAGATTCCACATGTAAGTGAAATCATATGGTATTTATCTTTCTTTGTTCGACTTATTTCACTTAGCATTATACCTTCTGGGTCCATCAATGTTGTCACAAGTTGCAGGATCACACTCTTCTGTGGCTGAGTAATATTATTTCTTGTTTTGATTCTAGTGATTCTGACAGGTGATATCTTCTTGTGCTTTTGATTTGTATTTCCTTGGTGATTATTGATGTTGAGCATCTTTTCCTGTGTCTCTTGGCTATCTGTATGTCTTCTATGGAAAAATGTCTATTTAGGTCATCTGTCCATTTTAAATTAGATTTCTTTTAGCGTTGAGTTGTAAATGTTCTTTTTAAAGTTTTTATTTTAATTTCAGTTCGTAAACATACAGTGTTATATTTAGTTTCAGGTGTACAATATAATGATTCAATAATTTCATATCATATATCACCTGGAGCTCATCATGACAACTGCACTCCTTAATCCCCATCACTTATTTAACCCATCCCCCCACCCCCTATCTTCGGGTAACCATCAGTTTGTTGACTATAGTTAAGAGTTTGTTTCTTGGAAACCACAGGTTTTGGTGAGGATGTAGAGAAAAGGAAACTCTCTTGCACTGCTGGTGGGAATGCAGACTGGCAGCTACTCTGAAAAACAGTATGGAGGTTCCTCAAACTTACAAATAGAACTACCCTATGATCCAGATATTGCACTACTAGGTATTTACCCAAAGGATACACAAATGCAGATTCAAAGGGATACATGCACCCTAATGTTTATAGCAGCATTGTCAACAATAGACAAACTATGGAAAGAGCCCAACTGTCTGATAAATGGAAAAAGATGGGGTACATATACACAATGGAATATTACTCAGCTATCAAAAAGACTGAAATCTTGCCATTTGCAATGACATGGATGGACCTAGAGTGTATTATGGTAAGCAAAATAAGTCAGGCAGAGAAAGAAAAATACCATATGATTTCACTAACATGTGGAATTTAAGAAGCAAAATAGATGAATATAGGGGAGAGGGAAACAAAAAAGAAAAATGAGAGAGGGAAATAAACCATGAGAGATTCTTAAAGATAGAGAACAAACTGAGCATTGACGGAGGGAGGGAGGGAGGTAGAGGATGGGCTGAATGGGTGATGGGCATTAAGGAGAACAATTGTTGGGATGAGCACTGGGTGCTATATGTAAGTGATGAATCATTGAATTCTACTCCTGAAACCACTGTGTGTTATCTAGCTAGAATTTAAATACAAAATTGAAAAGAAAAAAAAAAGTTTATTTCTTGGTTTGTCTCTCTCTCTTTTCCTCCTTTGCTCATTTGTTTTGTTTTGTATCTCATTGTGGTTTTGATTTGTATTTCCCTGATGATAAGACGTGTTGAGCATCTTTTCATGGGTCTATTAGCCATTTGGATGTCTTCCTTGGAAAAATTTCTATTCATATCTTCTGTCCATTTGTAAATGTATCATTTGTTTTAGGGGGGCTGAGATTTTGGTAAGTTCTTTATATATTTTGGATACTAACCCTTTATTAGGTACATCATTTGCAAATATCTTCTCCCATTCTGTAGGGTGCCTTTTAGTTTTGTTGGTTGTTTCCTTTGCTGTGCAGCTTTTTATCTTGATGAAGTCCCAGTACTTTGTTTTTGCTTTTGTTTCCCTTGCCTCTGGCAACATGTTTAGTAAGAAGTTGCTATGGCTGAGATCAAAGAGATTTCTGCCTGTGTTCTCCTTTAGGATTTTGGTGGTTTCCTGTCTCACCTGTAGGTCTTTAAGCCATTTTGAATTTATTTTTGTTATGGTGTAAGAAAGTGTTCCAATTTCATTCTTTTGCATTTTGTTGCCCAGTTTTCCTAACACCATTTGTTAAAGAGACTTTTTCCCATTGGATATTCTTTCCTGCTTTGTTGAAGATTAATTGACCATATAGTTGTGGGTCCATTTCTGGGTTGACTATTCTGTTCTGTCGATCTGTGTCTATTTTTGTGGCGGTACCATACTGTTTTGATTATTATAGCTTTGTAATATAACTTGAAGTCCATAATTGTATTACCTCCAGCTTTGTTTGTCTTTTTCAAGATTGCTTTGGCTATTCAAGGTTTTTTGTGGTTCCACACAAATTTTGGGATTGTTTGTTCTATTTCAGTGAAAAATGCTATTGCTAATTTGATAGGGATTGTATTTAATGTGTAGATTGCTTTGGGTAGTATAGATATTTCAAGAATATTTGCTCTTGGGGCTCCTGGGTGCCTCAGTCAGTTAAGTGTCTTACTTCAGCTCAGGTCAAGATCTCACAGTTTGTGAGCTTGAGTCCCGTATTGGGTTCTCCGCTGTCAGCGTGGAACCTGCTTTGGATGCTCTGTCTTTCTTTCTCTCTGCTCCTTCCCTCCCCAAATAAACAAATATTCAAAAAATTAATAAAGTAATATTTGTTCTTCCAATCCACAAGCATGGATTGTCTTTCCATACCTTTGTGTTGTCTTACATTTCTTTTATCAGTGTTGTACACTTTTCAGGGTACAGGTCTCTCATCTCTTTGGATACGTTTATTCTGAGGTATCTTATTATTTTTGCTCCACTTGTAAATGGTACTGTTTTCTAAATTCCTCTTTCTGATGCTTCATTATTGGTGTATAGAAATGCAACAGACTTCTGTATGTTGATTTTGTATCTTGTGAATTACTGAATTTGTTTATCACTTCTAGCAGTGTTTTGGTGGAATCTTTCAGGTTTTCTACATAGAGTATCATGTTATCTGCAAACTGTGAAAGTTTTACTTCTTCCTTGCTGATTTGGATGCTTTTATTTCTTTTAGTTGTCTGATTGCTGTGGCTAGGACTTTCAGTACTATGTTGAATGAAGTGGTGAGAGAGGACATCTGTGTCTGCTCCTGACCATAGAGGAAAAGTACTGTTTTTCTCCACTGAGGATACTGTAACCTGTGGGTTTTTCATATATGGCCTTCATTATGTTGAGGTATATTCCCTCTAACCTTACATTCTTTATGGGTTTTTATCATGAATGGATGTTGTACTTTGTTAAATGCTTTACCTGCATCTATTGAAATGATCATATGGTTCTTCTCCTTTCTTTTATTAATGTGATGTATCATGTTGATTGACTTATCACTATTGAACCACCTTTGCAACTCAGGAAAAAAATCCCACTTGATAGTGGAGAATAATTTTTTAATGTATTGTTGGATTTGGTTTGCTAGTACTTTACTGAGGATTTTTGCATTTATGTTCATCGGGGATATTGGCCTGTAGTTCTCTCTCTCTCTCTCTCTCTTTTATTTGTAGTATCTTCATCTGGTTCTGGTATCAGATAATCCTTGCCTTATAGAATGAATTTGGGTTTTCCTTCCTTTTCTAGTTTTTGGAATAGTTTAAGAGTAATAGGTAATACTGCTTCTTTAAATATTTGGTAGAATTGCCTGTGAAGCCATCTGGCCCTGGACTTTTTTTATTGGGAGTTTTTTTTATTACTGATTCAATTTCTTTGCTGTGTATTGGTCTGTTCAAATTGTCTATTTCTTCATGTGTCAGTTTTGGTAATTTATATGTTTCTAGGAATTTATCCATTTCTTCTAGGTTATCCAATTTGTTGGCATATAGATTTTACATATTCTAATTGTTTGTATTTCTGTGTATTGGTTGTTATTTCTCCTCTCTCATTTGTAATTTTATTTATTTGGCTAGAGGTTTATCATTTATGTTGATCTTTACCAAAAAAAAGCTCCTGTTTTCATTGATCTTTTGTATTGTTATTTTTCTTCATTTCCGTATCATTTACTTCTGCTATAATCTTTTTTTTTTATAAAGGAGGGTTTTTTTTTAATGTTTTATTTATTTCTAGGAGAGAGAGAGACAGCGTGAGCAGGGGAGGGTCAGAGAGAGAGGGAGTCACAGACTGAAACAGGCTCCAGGCTCTGAGCTGTCAGCACAGAGCCCGACACGGGGCCCGAACCCACGAACCGCGAGATCATGACCTAAGCGAAAGTCAGACGCTTAACCGACTAAGCCACCCAGGCGCCCCTATTTCTGCTATAATCTATATTTTTGTCATTTTCACAATGCTGGTTTTAGTTTTTGTGTATTGTTCTTTTTCTAGCTCTTTTAGTTGTATATTTATGGGGTTTTTTTTTTGAGCTTTTACTTCCTTTTTAAGGTTAGCAAGTATTGCCATAAATGTGCCTCTTAGAACTGCTTTTGATTCATCCCAAAGGTTTTGAACCACAGTGTCTTCACTTTCATTTGCTTACATGTAATTAAATTTTTTTAATTAAAAAAATTTTAATGTTTATTTTTGAGAGAGAGACACAGAATGCAAGTGGAGGTGGGGCATAGAAAGAGGGAGACACAGAATCTGAAGCAGGCTCCAGGCTCTGAGCTAGCTGTCAGCACAGAGCCCGACACGGGGCTCGAACCCACGAACCGTGATTTCATGACCTGAGCCGAGGTCAGATGCCCAACCGACTGAGCCACCCAGGTGCCCCTGAATACATCTTTTAAATTCATCTGTTCCAGTGTGTCTTTCAAAACCATTGTTTCTTTATTTTCTGCTTAATCTGTCCATTAGTGTATGTGGGGTGTTCAAGTCCCCTACTAATATTGTATTACTATTGATTAATTCCTTTCTATTTGTTATTAACTGTTTTATGTATTTGGGTGCACTGTTGCTGGGTGCATAAATAATTACAATTGCTATACCTTCTTGTTGGATTGTCCCCTTTATTATTATATAGTGTCCTTCTTTATCTATTGTTAGTCTTTGTTTTAAAGTCGATTTTTGCCTGATATAAGTATTGCTACCTTGGCTTTCTTATGACATGATAAATGTTTCTCCATCCACTCACTTCCAATTTGCAGCTGTCTTTAGGTCTAAAACGAGTCTCCTGAGGGTGCCTGGGTGACTTAGTCTGACTTGGGCTCAGGTCATGAATTCACAGTTCATGAGTTCAAGTTCCACACTGGGTGAGCATGAGCCTCCCATCAGGTAAGCCCCTCTTTCTTTTCTTTTTCTTTTCTTTTTTCTTTTTTTGTCTTCCTTTCTCTCTCTCATTCTCTCTCTCTCTCTCCCACCCCAACCCACCCCATCTGCCCCTTGTGGGATTCCCTCTCTCTCTCTCAAAATAAATAAATAAAAACAATACAAATGAACTGAATATTAATTGATATACAGAATTATTAATTTGTTGGGTATGGCATGCCAGAATGGTATACAGAAACGAAAACACTATTGGAGATGCATACTTAAACATTTACTCATGAAATAACCTGATGTCTGGATTTACTTTAAAGTATACAGGAGAAAAATGCTAATAGGGACATGGAGGAAATGAAAAATATTGGGGCGCCTGGGTGGCTCAGTGGGTTAAGCGTTTGACTTCAAGTCATGATCTCACGGTTTGTGGGTTCGAGCCCCGCATCGGGCTCTGTGCTGACAGTACAGAGCCTGGAACCTGCTTCAGATTTTGTGTCTCCCTTTCTCTCTGCCCCTCCTCTGCTCATGTTCGTTCTCTCTCTCTCTCTCTCTCCTAAAAATA
>NW_027531920.1:177455-177665 GCF_008692635.1 Crocuta crocuta | reverse complement strand
TAGTCTGACTTCAGCTCAGGTCGTGATCTCACAGCTCATGAGGTCAAGTCGTGCATCGGGCTCTGTGCTGGCAGCTCAGAGTCTGACGCCTGCTTCGGATTCTGTGTCTCCATCTGTCTCTGCCCCAACCCCACTCTCTCTTTCTTTCTCTCTCTCTCTCTCTCAAAAAGAAACATTAAAAAATTACAAATCAAATCAAATCAAGTCAAA
>NW_027531920.1:174344-177164 GCF_008692635.1 Crocuta crocuta | reverse complement strand
ATACAGAGAGGTCAAGTTTTTTTTTTCTTTTATCCATTCTGTCACCCTATGTCTTTTGATTGGAGCATTAAGTCCATTTCCATTCAAAGTAATTTTTTTTTTTAAGTTGGTGGACTCTAGGTTTCCATTTTAGAAAGTTATTTTTCTTTCTGTATAATTAAAAAGTGATTCTCTGAGATTGTGTATCAAAGACTAAGAATATTCTGCTTCCTGACAATCTTTTAACCAATGATTTCAGCATCCACTGATGATTCATTGCTGAATCAATTATGACTATGATGATTGCAAAATAAAGATTTTTACATTCTATCAAATCTTCTACATTATTAGTTGGCACTGCTTCGTAAAAGAGGGCATCCTCTTCCATTTCATCACATTCATTCATTCATTTGTTCTTACAAGTATCAACTCATTAATTTATTTTCTTACTCAATCTGTTGTAATATGTTACTGACACTTTCTACTTTGATGCTCATAATTATCCAAATTTGGCCAATGCGAAGCCCCTTCAAGCTGATTTCTGTGTTATTTTGATATGGTCTTATCAGATTTTGAGCACTTCCTTAATTTTTGGTGCAACAAGAAGTTTTAAGACCACCTAAAACTTTGTCCCAAGGCTAGCATCAGCATTTCTCCAAGAATCACTAGTTGCCTTTTAGAGAAAAATGGAATGGTGTTTAGATACCAGGATGTAGATGCTAGTATGCTCATTCCTATTGAGAATCATTGCCTCTAGTTTCTTGCAGTTGACAAAGCTGGGAAATATTTACATCTGTATCTATTTGTATACTTTGATACTTTTAGTTCAATCTAACACCATATGATTTTTCCTTTTCTACTCTCATTCCATTATTTTGCAAGTTTTCCTACCTGTCTCTTTCAATGCTTCAGCACAGGCAGAATAATTTAGTTTCTCTGCAGAGGCATGTCACATCCCAGGGTTGGGTGAAGGAATTATACCCCTGGTTAGCTGGTCATCTCAGGCTTGTACCCTCAAAGCCAGTCTTGACTTCCCTCTTACTCAGGGTCCCCTACCTGTTATCATTCTTCAGATCTTCTTTCTTCAGTCATTAAAGGCCATTGTCCTACTTCTTTTCCTGATCCAGGCCCTTATTTCCTCTTGTGTGAACTATGTTAATAGATTTCTATCTTGTATTATTGTTCATATTGCCTTCCTCATGCTAAGAAACAACTACCAAGTAATTTTACAGGCAAGATGATTTTATTTCAAGTCAGAAATAATCACTTATGTTTCTAAAAGACTTAACTTCAAACCAAGCCTAGTATTCGAAGTTGTTATTCTAGTCTATTCCTACTCTTTGACCTCTTAATATGTCCTATGTCTCAGCTAGACTTAAGGTCTTACTTCTTATTTTCTTTCCATTTTCCTTTAGCTTATCTTCTTCTGCCTCGGTTGCCACAATAATATATTGTTTAAAATTATATTTTCCATTCTATTATTCCACTGCTCAGAAACATTTCTTGACTTCTTATAGCTTAACAAATCCAGACTCTGCATGTTGGCATCAAGGTCCTCCAGAGCTCTCCAGTGCAACTATTTAGCCCTCTGTCTTATTGTTCTGCCATATGTTTTTCATGTTGCCTAAAGGCTTCCACTTCTCTTCATCTATGTGCCTGTTTTATTAATAGTCTTTTGCCTGGAATACACTCTACCACATTTATCTGTTGGAATCATATTCACTCCTAAGTTTCACTTCCAATACCACTCTTTCCCTCTCAGTACAATGAAGTCTTTACTGAAATCCAATTTGTAACTCAAGGTGAACTTTACTGAATGTCCTTTACTGCATTTCCTCTGCATCACATTCTTATAGTACTATATTCTACTCACTTATTATATTGTTTAGAATAAGATTTGACAAAATATAACAGGGACTTAAAATTTTGATGTTCACTTTTTTCTTGTTAAAACAATCGGTGGGCGGTGTAGGGCTAGATATGGCAATGTAACTCCTCAGAGCCCACGGAAACAGCCTGCTTCCAGGAATGGCCCTCATCCTCATGGTATAAGATGGCAGCCAGAGCTTTAGTTATTAACATGAATTCTAGGCAACAGGGTGGAGGAAGATACAACAAAATTAAGTAGAAAAAAATGCATTCCAGATGTATTTTTAAATAAACTTTGTAGAGTTTATAGAAAAACACACACATCCTAAGTTTACAGTTAGATGAATTTTGACAAATTCTGATCAACAACATAATCAAAATCTGGAAATTTTATATCAATCCAGAAAATACCCTTGTGCTCTTTTACAGTTAATCATCCCAACCCTGGCTCATATTAGTGGAGTAAAATGGAAAAAGAACAACACCTCAAAAAAATCATTTGATAAAATTTGATAAAAACACCCTTTTCAATAAAATTCTTATCAAATTAGGAAGAGAAAGAAACTTTCTCAACCTGATAAAAGGTATCTGTGAAAAACCTATAGCTAGCATCATAGTCAATGATGTGAGACTGAATATATCCCCTTATTATAAGGAAAAAGGAAAGAATGTTCACTATCATCACTTGTATTGTACGGGTGGCCCTAGCCGGTGCAATAAAGCAAGAAAAAAACCCAAGAGGCATTAGGAAGTAAAAGATTAGGGGCGCCTGGGTGGCTTAGTCGGTTAAGCATCCGACTTTCCGACTTTTGCTTAGGTCATGATCTCGCGGTTTGTGGGTTCGAGCCCCGCGTCGGGCTCTGTGCTGACTGCCAGCTCGGAGCCTGGAGCCTGTTTCAGTCTGTGACTCCCTCTCTCTCTGTCCCTCCCCTGCTCACGCTGTCTCTCTCTCCTAGAAATAAATAAAACATT
>NW_027531920.1:172699-173699 GCF_008692635.1 Crocuta crocuta | reverse complement strand
GTTAGTTTCCTTAGGAACCTCCACACTGTTTTCCAGAGGGGATGTACCAGTTTACATTCCCACCAACAGCGTAGGAGGGTGCCCGTTTCTCCACATCCTCGCCAGCATCTAGAGTTCTCTGATTTGCTCATTTTAGCCACTCTGACTGGCGTGAGGTGGTATCTCAGTGTGGTTTTGATTTGTATTTCCCTGATGAGGAGGGATGCTGAGCATCGTTTCATGTGTCTGTTGGCCATCTGGATGTCCTCTTTGGAGAAGTGTCTGTTCATATCTTCTGCCCATTTCTTCACTGGGTTGCTTGTTTTTCGGGTGTGTAGTTTGGTGAGTTCCTTATAGATTCTTGTATGTGTCTTTAGGTCTGAAGTGAGTCTCTTGTGGGCAGCATATAGTTGAGTCTTGTTTGAAAAACAGCTTATTAAACTACCCACAGATAATGACAGATAACATTTTAATGCATATCTAGAAAATTTTTAGGCATATGTATATGTATTTTTACAAAATGGGATCAAATAAAAATATACATATATATATTTCTATGTCAATAACTATATTTCTACATTATCATTTATAATACAGATTCACCAGCATTATAAAGATAACTCTTTGTATTTTTCTGGGTATTTTATGATTTTATTTTTTAAGTTTAAAATTTTAATTTGGTATAGATTTTAGTATACAGTGAGATAAAAAGCTAATTAAAAATTTTATTTTTATTTTAATTTTTCAAAATGACCATGAGATAGACTGCTGAGAGCAACAAGGGCTCAAATCCAGTCCTTTCTTCTACTTCAACTTGTGTCAAAGAATGGCAGTCAGAGAGCTTCTACTCAGTAGACATTTGGCATATCCCTTGGAAAAAAATAAGGATGAAAAAGTATAGACAAGATTGTCATTAGACTGTATTATGTTTCTCACAAACACTAGTGAGCACATCATCTCAGCAGTATAGGATTTCATTCTTGTTCTAATGTGGCTCACTGCAGCTAGTAAATAATTGTTA
>NW_027531920.1:165980-172650 GCF_008692635.1 Crocuta crocuta | reverse complement strand
CACCATACTCAATTCTTTCATTTGAGACCACTGTAGTTTTCCAGCCTCTAGAGAGAAAATGTCAGAGAGCTAGAACTATCCCATGTTTGAGATGAGCGTCCTGACCTAGAACATAAGGAGCAACTTGGGTTCTATAACCTTTTAGATATATTGATTTATTTTCTTTATGTACTTGAGAACCTTTTGACATATCTACTCAGAGCACTACCACTGTCACATGTCTGTTTATATGCTAACTGCCAATATTTCTACACAACTCCAATTCCCTCTATTTGTAACTAGTCAGGCTTTCTGCAGGCAAAACCCACAAATGCCTCAGAGTGGGACAGACAGCGTCTAAGACTGCTTTGATAGGAGTAGAATTGATATTTAACAGGTTTTGATCACTGTGGACATGGAATTTGCTATCTGACATTAAGAAAGGGGGCTCTTGTAACAGCTTCATGGCCATGGAGGCCAGCAGCAGTCCTAGCCAGATTCTGGTCCTGACTGAAGATAGGGTAGTGACTCTTTTCTTCTGATTCTTCATCTTCTAAGTTAGGGAACAGTTTGTATACTTTGTCTTTATTCAAAGCCTAGGGTTTTGATAAAGATAAATAATGTGATAACCAAAGCTATGATTTATTGAATACATATGAGCCATGCAATAGTTGCTTTACATATCTCATTTAGGTCTTATGACAATCCAGCAAAGTAGGTATTATTATGCTTATTTTATAGATAAAGAGATGTCTTAAATAAATCGCACAAGGTCACACAACCTGCAGGTATTTTAAGATAAGCTGGAACTTCAGAATGATTCATGTCATTCTAGATGTGTTTTGAAAACTTAAAAATAAATATATATTTCCCATTTGTGGTTTGACATGTCAACAGCTTGAAAGTCATCACTCCCATACTCGCAACAAGAAAAGAACTGAACAAACTTAAAATCAACTCTTAGATCCGTCAGAAAATTGAGGTCACAAGGCAAACTACTGTTCTGATGGATACAGAGACTCACAGTTTATGAGGAGTAGGAGCCTGGAACTGGAGCCAGTATTAGTAAGAACACTGTAAAACTGTAATTGAGAGATTGCTGCAGGCTCAGTGTGAACTAGCTTAAAAGCTAAAAACCTCAAGGGAGTCCAGTCTTAGGTGGGCCCACACACTTTCATGAGTTTTACCTTCAAGAGACCTACCAGGATCTCACTGTGAAAAATGGAGAAAATTTCCCTTGTGTTTATGGCAAGGGGAGAGGAAAAGTAGCCATTTTGAAATGTACCCAGATTTCTCTATTTTCTTTAACAAGGACTGCTCTCGAGGAAAACTATTTTATCAGATCCTAACTCACTGGATCTTATCAGAGCCTACCTGACCTGGGGAATAGGAAATACTCAGATCAGGCACACTAAAAGATTGGGACATAATAATAGGACTACAGAATGCTTCCCCTTCACTCACATTTTACCACCACATCAACAGGGCTTCTGTATAATAACAGTGGATTATAGCTAAAAATCCCCGCAAGTTTCAGACCTTACTTGAGGAGTTTCTAGGGACACCCAAAGACAACAAGAGGAGACTAAAAAAAATAAAAGAGGAAATTTAGGTTCTGACACCACAGGTACAGCAGATAGTAAGCACAGCCTAATTCCTAGTCAGATTAACATAAAATCATACATTACAGGCCTGTGTACCTCAGTTACTTTTAACTAGTACATCATGTCTGGCTTTCACCCAAATTTAAAAAGCATACCAGAAGGTAAAAAATATAGTCTGAAGGGACAAACCGAGCACAGAACCAGACTCAGATACGGCAGAGATTTTGGAATTGTTAAATTTGGAATTTAACTATGATTAATATGCTAAGGGTGTTAATGAAAAAGTGGACAACATGCAAAAACAAATGGGTATTGTGAGCATAGAGATGAAAACTCTAAGGAAGAATAAAATGGAAATGCTAACCCCCATGAATATAGTCAACTGATCTTCGGTGAGGAACATACCTAATGCAGTAGGACAAAGACAGTGTTCTCAATAAATGGTCCTGGAACAACTGGATGTTGACATACAAAAAAAGTGAATATAGACACAGACCTTATACTATACACGAAAACTAACTCAAAATGGATCACGGACCTAAACTTAAAATGCAAAACTATTAAACTCTTAGAAGATAATATAAGAGAAAATCTAGATGATCTTGGGTATNAACAATTGATAAAATGGAATCCATTAAAAAAAGAAACCTCTGCTCTCTGAAAGACAATGTCAAGAGAAAGTCAAGAAGACAAGCCAAAGACTGGGAGAAAATATTTGCAGAAGAAACATCTGGTAAAAGACTGCTATCCAAAATGTAAAAAGAGCTTTTTAAATCTACACGTTAAGAGAACAAACAACACAGTTTTAAATAATGGGCCAAAGACCTTAAAAGACATCTCACTAAAGAAGATATACAGATGGCAAACAAGTAAGCATATGAAAAGATACTTCACATCATAGGTCATTAGGGAAATATAAATTAAAATAACAATGAGATAATACTGCACACCTATTGGAATGGTCAAAATCTGGAACACTGGAAATACCAAATGCAGCTGAAGATGTGGAGCAGTGAGAACTCTCATTAACAGCTGGTCAGAATGCAAAATGGTGCAGCCACTTTGGAAAACAGTTTGGTGGGTTCTTATGAAACTAAATATATTTTAACTATACAACCTAGCAGTCATGCACATTGATATTTACCCCCCAAAAGGTTAAACCTTATGTTCACACACAAAGTGGTACATGAGTGTTTACAGCAGCTTTATTCGTGGTCCTCAATACTCGGAAAACAACTCAGATGTCCATCAGTAGATAAATGGTGTGGTACCACCAGACAATGGCATATTATTCAGCACTAAAAAGAAATGAGCTATCAGGCCATGAAAAGACATGGAAGACCCTTAAATGCATATTACTAAGTGAGGAAGCCAATCTGGTTACATACTATATGATTCCAACTATATGACATTCTAGAAAAGACAAAAGTATGAAAATAGTAAAAGAATTGGGGGTAAGGGATAAATAGGTGGATTACAGGATTTTCAGGTCAGTAAGATATTCTAATGATGGATACATGTCATTATACATTTTTCCAAACTCATAGATGGTACAACAGGAGCATAAAATATGACCTGGGTGATAATGATGTGTCAATGTAGGTTCAACAACTGTAACAAATATATTGCTCTGGTGGGAGATTGTTGATAATGGGGGAAGGCTTTTCATGGGTGAGACCAAGTATATATAGGAAATCTCTCTATTTTCCCCCTCAATCTTACTGTGAACATAAAACTGCTCTAAAAGATATAAATAAGAAGAAAAGGTTAACAATAAGAAACACCGAAACTATGAGATGGCTCTTGGAAAAGATATATGAAATTGACAAACCTTTAGCTAGACTCACCAAGAAAAAAACAGATAACATAAATAAATAAAATGAGAAAATAAAGAGGAAATGTAGAATGCTTGGGTGGTTCAGTTGGTTGAGCATCTGACATTGGCTCAGGTTATGATATTGTGGTTTGTGAGTTTAAGCTCCATGTAGGGCTCGGGGCGCCTGGGTGGCTTAGTCGGTTAAGCGTCCGACTTTCGCTTAGGTCATGATCTCGTGGTTCGTGGGTTCGAGCCCCGCGTCGGGCTCTGTGCTGACTGCCAGCTCAGAGCCTGGAGCCTGTTTCAGACTGTGACTCCCTCTCTCTGACCCTCCCCTGCTCACGCCGTCTCTCTCTCTCTCCTAGAAATAAATAAAACATTAAAAAAATTAAAAAAAAAAAAGCTCCATGTAGGGCTCACTGTTATCAGTGTACAGCCCGCTTCAGATCCTCTGTCCACCTTTCTCTGCCCCCTCCCCCCAGAAATAAACATTTAAAAAAAGGGAGAGGACTTGTGGGGATGAGCACTGTTATATGGAAACCAACTTGACTATAAACTATTTTTTAAAAAAAGAGAGAGGAAATATTAAAACTGATAACACAGAAATACAAAAGATCATAAAACATTAGGATATACCAACAATCTGGATAGCCTAGAAGAAGTGGATAAATTCCTAAAAACATACAATCTACCAAGACTGAATCATGATGAAATAGAAAATCTCAACAGACCAATTACTAGTAAGGAGATTGAATCCATAATAGAAAACCTTCCAACAAACAAAAGTCCAGGACCAGACAGCTTCACTGGTGCATTCGCCCAAACACTCAAAGAAAAATTAATATCAATCCTCAAATTCTTCCAAAAATAGAAGAGGAGGGAACTCTTCCAATATTATTTTATGAAGTCAGCATTACCCTGATTCTAAAACCAGTCAAAGGTAACACAAGAAAATTATAGCATAATATCCTTGATGAACATAGATGCAAAGATTTTCAACAATTAAAATATTAGCAAACCAAATTCAACAATACGTTAAAAGGATCATACACCATGGTCAAGTGGGATTTATTCCAGGGGTGTAGGGATGGGTCAATATCTGGAGATCAGTCAATGTGATACACCACATTAACAATGAAGGATGAGGGGTGCCTGGGTAGCTCAATCAGTTAAGTGTCTAACTCTTGATTTTGGCTCAGATCATCATCCCATGGTTTATGAGTTCAGGCTCCATGTTGGGCTCTGCGTTGACAGTACGAAGCCTGCTTGGTATTCTCTTTCCTTCTTTCTCTACCCACCCCCCCAGCTTGTGTTCTTTCTTTCTCTCTCTCTCTAAAAATAAATAAACTTTAAAAAGTGACAAATGAAAATCATAAGATCATCTCAATAGATGTAGAAAAAACATTTGACAAAATTCAACATCTATTGACAATAAAAACTATCAACAAAGTGAATATAGAGGGAATGTACCTCAACATAATAAAGGCAATAGAAGACAAGTTCACCATTGAAAGCTTTTCTTCTAAGATCAGGAACAATGCGAAGATGCTCACTTTTATTCAACCGAGTATTAGAAGTCCTAACTGCAGCAATTATGCAAGAAAAAGAAATAAAAGGCATCCAAACTGGAGAGGAAGAAGTAAAGCTGTCACTATTTGCAGCTGACATGATATTATATATGACAACTCTAAAGACTATTAAAACAACTTTTAGAATAAACAAATTCAGTAAAGTTGCATGATACAAAATCAATACACAAAATCTTGCATCTTATTCACTAATAATGAATTATCTGAAAGAGAAATTAAGAAAACAATCCCATTTATAATTGCAACAAAAATAAATACCTAGGAAGACATTTAACCACACAAGTGAAAGAACTGTATATTGAGAACTAAAAGATATAAATGAAAGAAATGGAAAAACACAAAAAAATAAATCGAAAGATATACCACACCAATGTATTAGAAGAACTGATATTCTTAAAATGTCCACACTATCCAAGTAATATATACTTTCAATGAAATGCCTATTGAAATTCCAATGGAATTTTTCATAGAAATAGAACAATTCTAAAATTTGTATGAAACCATAAAAGACCCTGACTAGCCAAAGCAATCTGGAGAAAGAGCAAAGCTTGAGGCATCATGAACCCTGATTTCAAACTATATCACAAAGCTTTAGTAATTAAAATGGTATGATGTTGGCATAAAAACATAGATCTAGTTCAATGGAACAGAAAAAAGCGCAGAAATAAACTCATGCATATACACTTAATTAATTTACAGCAAAGGAGCTAAGAGTATACAATGGGGAAAGGACAAGCTCTTCAATAAATGGTGTTTGAAAAACGGGATATCCAACATGCAAAAGAATGAAATTGGACTACCATAGTCAAAAATTAACCCAAAATGGATTAAAGACTTTCATGTAAGACCTAAAACCTTAAAACTCTTAGAAGAAAACATAGGTGGTAAACTCCTTGACACAGGTCTTGGCAAAGATTTTTTGAATCTGACATCAAAAGCAAAAGCAACAAAAGTAACAAACAAGTGGGGCTACATCAAACTAAAAGTCTTCTTTCTGCACAGCAAAGGAAGCCATCAACAAAATAAAAAGGCAACCTATGGAATGGGTGAAAATATTTGCAAATCATATATCCGATAAAGGGTTAATATTTAAAATAGATAAAGAACTTTTACAATTCAATAGCAAACACAAAAACAATCCAATTAAAAATCGGCAGATCTGTTTCTCAGCATTCAAGAGTCTCTCATGATTTGCTTCTCTCCCTTTCCCCCACCATTCCCCCCTTCTTCTCCCCCATGGTCCTCCGTTAAGTTCCTCCTAATCCTCCTATACGTGCAAACATAGGATATTTGTCCTCCTCTGCCTGACTTATTTCGCTCAGCATAACACCCTCAAGGTCCATCCATGTTGTTACACATGGCCGGATTTCATTGTTTCTCATTGCCATGTAGTATTCCATGGTATAGATAAACCACATCTTCTTGATCCATTCGTCCGTGGATGGACACTTAGGCTCTTTCCATGATTTGGCTATTGTTGAGAGTCCTGCTATGGACATTGGGGTACATGTGCCCCTATGCATCAGCATGCCTGTATACATTGGGTAAATTCCTAGTAGTGCTATTGCTGGGTCATAGGGGAGTTCTAGTGTTAATTTTTTGAGGAACCTCCACACTGTTATCCAGAGGGGCTGCACCAGTTTACATTCCCACCAACAGTGTAGGAGGGTTCTCGTTTCTCC
>NW_027531920.1:135316-163691 GCF_008692635.1 Crocuta crocuta | reverse complement strand
TGTTAATTTTTTGAGGAACCTCCACACTGTTATCCAGAGGGGCTGCACCAGTTTACATTCCCACCAACAGTGTAGGAGGGTTCTCGTTTCTCCCATCCTTGCAAGCATCTAGAGTCTCCTGATTTGCTCATTTTAGCCACTCTGACTGGCGTGAGGTGGTATCTCAGTGTGGATTTGATTTGTATTTCCCTGATGATGAGGGACGCTGAGCATCGTTTCATGTGTCTGTTGGCCATCTGGATGTCCTCTTTGGAGACGTGTCTGTTGATGTCTTCTACCCATTTCTTCACTGGATTATTTGTTTTGTGGGTGTGGAGATTGGTGAGTTCCTTATAGATTTTGGATACTAGCCCTTTATCTGAGATGTCATTTGCAAATATCTTTTCCCATTCCATCACTTGCCTATAAGTTTTATTGATTCTTTCCTTTGCCGTGCAGAAGCTTTTAATCTTGATGAGGTCCCAAAAGTTCACTTTCGCTCTTCATTCGCATGCTTTTGGGGATGTGTCAAGTAAGAAATCGCTGTGGTCGAGGTCGAGGAGGTTGTTTCCTGCTTTCTCTTCTAGGGTTTTGATGGTTTCCTGNTTTTTGGATTCTGTATTGTTTATTTCTGCCCAGATTTTTATTATTTCTCTTCTTTCACTGGGTTTGGGGTGCTCTTGTTGCTCTCCTTCTAGTTCCTTTAGCTGAGCTGTTGTATTTTGCACTTGCGCTTTTTCTAATTTCTTGAAATATGCCTGGAGTGCAATGTACTTTCCTCTCAGGACTGCCTTAACCGCATCCCATAGAGTTTGGATTGTTGTATTTTTATTTTCATTTGCTTCCATATACTTTTCAATTTCTTCTGTAATTGCCTGACTGGCCATTCATTCTTTAGTAGGGTGTTCTTTAACCTCCATGCTTTAGGAGGTTTTCCAGTCTTTTCCCTGTGGTTGATTTCAAGTTTCATAGCATTGTGTTCTGAAAGTGTGCATGGTATGATCTCACTTCTTTTATATTTATTGACGGCTGCTTTATGTCCCAGTATGTGATCTATCTTGGAGAATGTGTCATGTGCACTTGAGAAGAAAGTTAATTCCATAGCCTTAGGATGTAGAGTTTTAAATATATCTGTCAAATCCATCTGGTCCAATGTGCTATTCAAGTCCTTTGTTTCTTTAGTGATTTTCTGTCTAGTTGAGCTATCCATCGCTGTAAGTGGAGTATTAAAGTCTCCTACTATTAGCACATTCTTATCCATAGTATTGTTTCTGTTTGTGATTAATTGCTTCATGTATTTAGGTGTTTCCAGATTTGGTGTGTAGACTTTTATAATTGTTAGCTCTTCCTGATGGATAGATCCTGTAATTATTATATAATGCCCTTCTTCATCCATTGTTACTGCCTTTACTTTAAAGTCCAGTTTGTCTGATAAAACTATAGCTACTCCAACTTTCTTTTGACTTCTAGGAGCATGATAGATATTTCTCTACCCCCTTACTTTCAATCTGAAGGTGTCCTCAGGTCTAAAATGAGTTTCTTGTAGACAGCAAGTAGATCGATTTTGTTATTTTATCCTATTTTTTTTTGTTATTCTGCTATCCTATGCCTTTTGATTGGAGCATTGAGTCCATTTACATTCAGTGTTATAATTGAAAAATATTGGTTTAGAATCATTGTGACATTTGTGGGATTCATGCTTGTGGTGTGGCTCTAGCATCTTGCATATCCCTGAGTCTGTAAGGGTTCCTATGGCTTGACGCCTTCTCGGTTTTAGAGATGGGGTTGAGTGAAATATACAGAGCTCCCTACTTCTCTGCCATCTTATCTCCTCTCTCCTGTTTATTTATTTTTGAAAGAGAGAGAGAGAGACAGAGAGAGAGAGAGAGCACGCATAGGGTAAGGGCAGGGGGAGAGGGAGACCCAGATTCTGAAACATGCTCCAGGCTCTCAACTATCAGCACAGAGCCCAACGTGGCACTTGATATCAAGAACTGGGAGATCATGACTTGAGCTGAAATCGGATACTTAATCGACTCAGCCACCCAGGTGCCCCTATCAATAATCACTTTAAATGTAAATGTTCTAAATACACTAATTAAAAGATAGAAACTAATAGTAGTAAAAAAAAAAAGCAAGGAACAATGATATGTTGCTTATAGGAAACACACTTTAAATATAAAGACTTAGGTAGATTAAAAGTAAATGGAGGGATAAAAATATACAATGTTAATGATAATGAAAAGAATGCTGTGGGTGTATACACACACACACACACACATATACAAATATACATAAAAATTTCAGAAAAATNACAAGGGAAATGATTAGAGATAAAGAGGGGAATTACATAATGATAAAGTTGTCAATTCTTCATGAAGACATAACAATCCTTAATGTATATATGCCTAACAACATAGTGTCAAAAATATAAGGCAAAAACTAAAGAATCCATTATTATAATTAGACTTCAACATCCTTCAGTCAGTAATTGAAATATCCAGTAGGCAGAAAATCAGTAAGGATATACTTGAGCTGAATAGAAGCATCAATCAACTACTTCTAATTGACAATTTTAGAATGCTTCATCTAGCATTATACAGTCTTCTAAAGCTCACATGGAACACTCACTAAGATAAACATTCCATGTCATAAAACACATCTTAACAAATTTTAAAGCATAAATATCTTTAAAAGTATGTTCTCACATGACAGAAGACATAAACTAGCAATCAATAACAGAAAGATAGCTAGCTGGAAAGTCACATATTATAATAAGAAAAAGAGTTAAATGGCTATGGAAAATATCTAATCTAAGCCTCTAGCTTAAGAAAGTAGGGCACCCGGGGGGCGCCTGGGTGGCTTAGTCGGTTAAGCGTCTGACTTTCGNGATCAAGCCCCGTGTCAGGCTCTAACAGCTCAGAGGCTGAAGCCTGCTTCAGATTCTTCATCTCCCTCTCTCTCTGCCCTTCCTCCACTTGTACTCTGTCTCTGTCTCTCAAAAATAAACATTAAAAATAATTTTAAACAAAGAAACCATAAAAAGAAGTGGAAACTAAATCCAAAGAAGGGTTGCCTGGGTGGCTCAGTTGGTTGGGCTCTTGATTTTGGCTTGGGTCATGATCTTACAGTTCATGGGTTCTAGCCCCATACTGGGCTCTCTGATGAGAGTGTGAAGCCTGCTTGGGATTCCCTCTCTCTGCCTCTCCCTCGCTCATGTGCTTTCTCTAAAAATAAATAAAGAAATTTTAAAAGAAATAAATCCAAAGTAAGTTGAAGAAAAGAAACTATAAAAATAAGAGCAAAAATAAATGAAATTGAAAACAGAAAAGCAATAGAAAAAATTAAAGAAACCAANCCAGGCTGACCAAGAAAGGGAGAGATAAGACACAAATGAATAATATTAGAAATACTACTACTACACACACACACACATATACACATATACATATAAGTTGAAAGGATAATAAAATAATATTATGAACAACTCTATGTCACAAATTTGATAACTCAGATAAAATTGGCTAATTCAGTGAAAGACACAACCTATTAAAACTCACATAAATATACAATCTGAATAGATAATATATAAATGATTATCTATCTATATTTAAGAAATTGAATAAACAGTTAATAAGGTTCTAAAACAGAAAGATCCAGGCTCAGATGGTTTCACTGGTGAATTTTACCAGAAATTAAAGGGGAAATTATATCAATTTTCTACAATCTGTTCCAGAAAATAGAAGCAGATGGAAAACTTCCTAACATATTCCATAAGGTTTACATTATCCTAACACCAAAACCAAGGACATTACAAGAAAAGAACACTACAGACTAAATCTCTTTTGAGAATAGATGTAAAAATCCTCAGTAAAATATTAGGAAGTCAAATCCAACAATGTCTTAAAAGATTCATATACCACAACAAAGTGGGATTTATTCCTGGTATGCATGGCTGATTTAACATTCAAAAATAAACAAACTTAATCCATGACATATCAATTAGCTAAAGAAGAAAAATCAAATGATCATAACAACAGATGTAGAAAAATCCTTTGACAAAATCCAACATTGTTCATGATAAGAACTCTCATCAAATTAGTAATAGAAGAAAATTTCATCAATTTGACAAAAAGGTCTACAAAAAATGTATAGCTAACATTACACTTAATAGTAAGAGACTAGATACTTTTCCCATAAGATTGAAAACAAAGCAAAGATGCCCCCTCTCACCACTCCTATTCAACATCACACTAGAATGCATAGCTGATGCGATAAGGCAAGAAAAGAAAAGGTATACATATTGAGAAGGAAGAAATGAAACTGACTTTTTGCAGATGACATAATTTCCTATGTAAAAAGCCACAGAGAATTGACAAACAAAAAAGCTCCTGTAACTATTAAGAAAATATAATAAAGTTGTGGGATACAAGTCTTCCTATATACTAGCAATGAATTCCAACTGGAATTTGAAATAAAAAACAAACACTATTTACATTAGCATCAAAAAAAAGAAGGAAATATTTAAGTATAAACCAAACAAGATATGTGCAAAATCTATATGGAGAAAACTACAAAACTCCGATGGGTGAAATAAAGTCTAAATAAATGGAACGAGCTCAAGGGAGGCAAGGAGGCAGAGAAGTAGGGAACTCCGTACATTTGACTCACCTCCATCTCTCAAACCGAGAAGGCCTCAAGCCATAGGAACCCTTACAGACTCAGGGATATGGGAGGAAAAGGAGACAGAGTACGCTGAGAAAACAACTTTACAGTGGCTACCTCAAGCCAAAGTACACATGGTAGAGAATCCTAAATACCACTATGAGTAGGGAAATAAAATAACCAACGTCTCAACAAGAGAGACCAAGAGACATCATTCAAAGAAGACTTCCTGAATGCACAGGTCCTGGACAAAGAGCCTTCTTTAATACAGAAGTACTCGCAGGTGCAGAGTGCATAACAAGCTTTTAAAACTAACAAGAGATAGAAATGCTGATGCATAGGAGCACATGTACCCCAATGTTCATAGCAGCACTCTCCACAATAGCTAAAACATGGAAAGAGCCTAAGTGTCCATCACCAGATGAATGGATCAAGAAGATGTGGTTTATCTATACCATGGAATACTACATGGCAATGAGAAACAATGAAATCTGGCCATGTGTAGCAACATGGATGGACCTTGAGGGTGTTATGCTGAGCGAAATAAGTCAGGCAGAGAAGGACAAATATCATATGTTTGCACGTATAGGAGGATTAGGAGGAACTTGACAGAGGAACAAGGGGGAGAAGAAGGGCGGAAATGGTGGGGGAAAGGGAGAGAGGCAAACCATGAGAGACTCTTGAATGCTGACAAAAACTGAGGACTGATGGATGTGGGGGGAGGGGGGGATGGGCATGGAGGAGGACACTTGTGGGGATGAGCACTGAGTGTTATGTGGAAACTAATTTGACAATAAACTATTAAAAAAAAAATAAAGGTAGATAAAGGAAAAAAAAAAACAAAAAAAACTAACAAGAGATAGAAAGCTAACCTAAATGACGAAGTGGAAGAACTCTCCACCAAAGAATTTCCAGGAAGAAATGACAGCTAAAGAACTGCTCAAAACATATATAAGCAACATAACTGAACAAGAATCTAGAACAATAGTCATAAAATTAATCGCTAGGATTGAAAAAGGCATGGAAGACATCAGAGAAACTATTGCTACAAAGACTATGGAGCTTAAAAATAGTTGTGATGAATTAAAAAAGGCTATAAATGAGATGCAAAATAAAATGGAGGCGTCCAATGCACAGATTGAAGAGGCAGAGAGAAGAACAGGTGCATTAGGAGACACAATTATAGAAAAAGAGAAAGCTGAGAAAAAGAGATATAAACTGATCCAGAAACACGGAAGGAGAGATTGAGAGCTCAGCGACACAGTCAAATGGAACAATATCTTTATCATAGGAATTCCTGAAGAGGAAGAGAGAGGGAAAGGCGATAAAGGGGTCCTTGAACAAATTATAGCAGAGAACCTCCCCAATCTGGGGAAGGAAACAGACATTGAAATCCAAGAGACACAGAGAACTCCCATCAGATGTAACTTGAATCGATCTTCAGCACGACATATCATAGTGAAACTGGCTAAATATAAGGACAAAGAGAGAATTCTGAAAGAAGCTAGGGAGAAAAGGACCTTAACATACAAAGGGAAACCTATCAGAGTGGTGACAGACCTATCTACTGAAATTTTGGAGGTCAGAAAGGAATGGTAGGATCTTCAATATGATGAACAGAAAAAAAATATGCAGCCTAGAATCCTCTATGCAGCAAACTTGTCATTCAGAATAGAAGGAGAGAAAAAAAGTCTTCCCAAATAAACAATAACTGAAAGAATTTGTCACCACTAAACTAGCCCTACAAGAAATCCTAAGGGGGACTCTATGAGGGAAATGTTGCAAGGAACGCAAGGTACCAGAGACACCACCACAACATGAATCCTACAAACGGCACAATGACTCTAAACCCATATATTTCAATAACACTGAATGTAAATGGGCTAAATGCCCCAATCAAAAGACATACGGTAGCAGAATGGATATAAAAACAAAATCGATCTATTTGCTGTCTACCAGAAACTTATTTTAGACCTGAGGATACCTTCAGATTGAAAGTAAGGGGATGGAGAAATATCTATCATGCTCCTGGAAGTCAAAAGAAAGCTGGGGTAGCTATAGTTTTATCAGACAAACTGGACTTTAAAGTAAAGGCAGTAACAATGAATGAAGAAGGGCGTCATATAATAATTACAGGGTCTATCCATCAGGAAGATCTAACAATTATTAATGTCTGCGCACTGAATCCGAAGCACCAAAATATGTGAAACAATTAATCACAAACAGACAAACTTATGCATGAGAATGTGCTAATAGCAGGGTCCTTAATACTCCACTCACAGCAATGGATAGATCAACTAGACAGAAAATCACTAAAGTTGACAATAAACTATTAAAAAAAAAAGCTAAACATAGTATTACCACACAACCCAGGAATTACACTCCAAATATTTACCCAAATTTGTTGAAAACTTATGCTTAAACAAAAGCCTCCTTATGAATGTTTATAGTAGTTTTATTCATAATTGCCCAAAGTGGAAGCAACTAAATTATTCAGTAGGTGAACGGATAAACAAACTGTGGTCCATCCATACAATTGAATATTATTTGGTGTTAAAAGAAATGAGCTGGAGAGAGATATATGATGGCAGCAGAGTAGGAGGGCCCTAGGCTCATTTCATTCCATGAACACAACTAGATAACTAGCAAATCATCCTCAATACTCTAGAAAGCAACCTAAAAACTGAACGAACAAACTCCACAACTGAAGGGAGAGAAGACATTACATCAAAGGAGGTAGGAAGTATGGAGATGTGGTTTAGGGGAGTAATGAATCACAGGTGCTGCAGAGGGGAAGGAGCCATGATTGTAGAGAAGGGCGATAGAGGAATACAGAATGGAATGCATTAATAGGTTTCCCCAAAGCCATTGGCTTGGAAAGAGGCTGAATTTTGTGAGTTCTTGCAACCAGCTGAGCTTAAGGCCTGGAGTTTTAAAGGTCAGCAGGCTTGGCTGGGATAGGGCCCAGAGGGCGCTGCCCTGCTCCTGGAGAGAAGGCAAGCAAAAAACCCAAGGGGCAGACAGCATGGAAACAGTGATCTGAAAAACGTCTGGGGCACACAGGTGGGAGACTATTTGCTCTTCTTGGAGTTCTTCCCTCAGAGGCAACATTCACAGAAATATCTCTCCAGAAACAAAGGAGCTGGTGGGTACCACTTCCCTACCCCACTCCTCAGCATAAACATAGAGCCACCTGTGGGAAGCAGCACATCACGGACACTGGCTGCCTGACTTGCTTACAACAACCCCGACCCCCCTGTGCTGTGGCAGTCTGCTTCTTTCAGTCAAGCTTGCCTCAGTCGCAGCACAATGTATCCCTCCTTTAGAAGACCTGCACAAAACTCTGCCGACATCACGTGTCCTAAACAGAGTGGTTGGCAGTGCCTTAGTTCTTATAGAACTCAGGTCTCATTTCACAAGCAGACCAGATCACACCTAGTTAAAACTCGCCACGTTCAGGCCAGGGACCAAATGCTGCTCACAGTAAGCAAGGAGAGCCTCTGTAGATGACTGGCCTGAAGGAGAGAGCAGCCAAAACACACCCACAGAGTGCATGCAACACACACCAGAGACATGCCCAGAAGCACCAGACCCTGGATACTGCATGACCTCTTCTTCATAAAGTCATCAATTTCAGGAGCAGGAAACATAACTGGCTTTTATAGGACAGAAGAGGAAGGCAGAGACATAGACAAAATGCAAAGACAGGAATTTGTACCAAATGAAAGAACAAGTTAAGTAAGTCCATGGTCAGAGAACTAAGTGAAACAAATATAAGTATCATGCCTGATGGAGAATTTAAGGCAACAATCATAAGGATACTCACTGGGCTGAGAAAAGAAGAGAGACATCAGGGAATCTCTTAACAGTGATAAAAGAATTAAAAAAAAAACTATCAGAGTAACAATGCAATAAATGAGATTGGAAATAGACTTGATGCAATGAATGGCAGGCTGGAAGAGGCAGAGGAACAAATTAGTAACATAGAAGAGAAAATAATGGAAAATAATTGAGCTGAACAAAAGAAAGAAAGAATTACACAATTCAAGAATAGACTTAGGGAAATCAGTGACTCCATGAATTGTAATAACATTCATATTACAGGAGTCCAGAAGAAGAATCGAGAGAAAAGAGGGCAGAAAATTTATCTGAGGAAATAATAGCTGAAAACATCCTTAATCTCGGGAAGGAAACAGACATCCAGATCCAGGAGGGACAGAGAACTCCATCAAAATCAACAAAAGCTGGGGCACCTAGGTGGCTCGGTTGGTTGAGCATTGGATTCTTGGTTTCTACTTGGGTCATTATCTCACAGATTTTGCAGGATCAAGCCCTGCATCGGGCTCTGTCCTGGCATTGCAGGGCCTGCTTGGGATTTTCTCTTTCCCTCTCTCTCTCAAANTGCAGCCAAGAATACTCTATCTGGAAAGGGTATCATTAGAAAAGAAGGAGAGATAACAAGTCTACCAGAAAAAAAACTAAAAGAGTTTGTGACCATTAACCAGCCCTGCAAGAAATATTAGAGGGGACTCTTTGAATGGAAAGGAGAGATTAAAAGTTTCAAAGACAAGAGAGGAGCAGAGAAAATCTCCAGGAACAACAAAAAAACAAGTAATAAAATGGCAGTAAATACATATCTATCAATAATTATTTTGAATGTAACTAGACTAAACACTCCAATCAAAACACATAGGGTGTCAGAATGGATAAAAAAATAAGACCCATCTATATGCTGCCTACAAAGAGACTCATTTTAGACCTAGAGACACTTTCAGATTGGAAATAACGGGATAGAGAAACATTTATCATGCAAATGGATGTCAAAAGAAAGATGGAGTAGCAATACTTATATAGGACAACCCAGACTTTAAAACAAAGAATATAACAAGAAATTAAGAAGGGCACTATATTATAATAAAGGGGACAATCCAACAAGAAAATATAACATTAAACATTTTTTTAAATGTTTTTTATTTTTGAGACAGAGAGAGAGCGAGAGAGAGAGAGACAGCATGAGTGGGGGAGGGGCAGAGAGAGAGGGAGACACAGAATCTGAAGTAGGCTCTGGGGCCTGAACTATCAGCACAATCCCAACATGGGGCTTGAACTCACCAACTACAAGATCGTGACCTGAGCCAAAGTCGATCTCTTAACTGACTGAGCCACCCAGGAACCCTGAAGATATAACATTTTAAATATTTATGCACCCAACATAAGAGCACCCACATATATAAAGCAATCACAAATATAAAGGAACTCATTGATAATCATACAATAATAGCAGGACTTTAACATCCCACTTACATCAGTAGATAGATCATCTAGACAGAAAATGAACAAGGAACAATGGCTTTGAATGACACACTGGACCAGATGGACTTAACAGATATACTCAGAACATTCCATCGAAAACAGCAGAATACACATTCTTTTCAAGTGCGCATGGGACATTCCCAGAATAGATTGTATATTAGGTAATAAATCAGGTCTCAGAAAATTTTTTAAAAAAAGATTGAAATTATACTATGCACCCTCTCTGACCATAATGCTTGAAACTAGAAATCAACCACTAGAAATAATTTGGAAAGGCCACAAATACATGGAGGCTAAACAACATGCTACTAAACAATGAATGCCTCAACCAGGAAATCAAAGAAGAAATTAAAAATACACAGAAACACAAGAAAATGAAAACACTATGGTTCAAATCCTTTGGGATGCAGCAAAAGAAGTCCAAAGAGGGAAGTATATAGCATGCAGGCTCAAGAAGCAGGAAATTTTTCAAATAAAAAATCTAACCTTACACCTAAAGGAGATAGAAAAAGAACAACAAATGTAGGCTTAAGTGAACAAAAGGAGAGAGATCATAAACATTGGAGCAGAAATAAATGACATAGAAACTAAAACAAAAGCAAAAATAAAAACAATGGAACAGATTAATGAAATCAGGAGCTGGTTATTTGAAAATATTAAAAAATTGATAACCCTCTAGTCAGACTTCTCAAAAGTAAAAGAGAAAGGACCTACATAAATAAAATCACAAAAGAGAGAGGAAAAATAACAACCAACACCACAGAAATACAAACAATTATAAAAGCATATCATGAAAAATTATATGCCAACAGATTCGACAATGTAGAAGAAATGGATAAATTCTTAGAACCATAAATTACCAAAACTGGAACAGGAATAAATAGAAAACTTGAACAGACTGATAACCAACAAAGAAAAAAAAAATCTCCCAACAAATCAAAGTCCAGGATCAGATGGTTTCACAGGTGAAATCTACCAAACACTTGAAGAAGAATTAACACCTATTCTTCTCAAAGTATTCCAAACAACAGTAGAGGAAGAAAAACATTCTGAGTCTACCATTACCCTGATAAAGACTCCAATAAAAAAGAGAATACAGGCCAATATTCCTGATGAACNAACCTAGCAGAAGAAAATAATATGAAGTATTTTATCTATTACATTAAAAGACAACACAAGATTAAAATAATTAATCAAAACAATAAAAAAAATAAAAAAATAAAAAAGTCATTCACCTTGATAATATGGGATTTATTCCTATGTTGCAAAGGTGGTTTAATATTTCAAATTAATCAATGTGATACATCGCATTAATAAAAGAAAGGATGAGAACCATATGATCATGATCATTTCACTAGTTGCAGAAAAGGCATTTGGGAAAGTACAACATCCATTCATGATAAAAAAAAAAACTATCAACAAAGTAGATTTAGAAGGAACATAACTCAACATAATAAAGGCCATATACGAAAAACCCACAGCTAATATCATCCTCAATGGGGAAAAACTGAGAGCTTTTCCTCTATGATCAGGAACAAGACAAGGATGTCCACTCCCCCCACTGTTCTTTAATATATTACTGAAGTCCTAGCTACAGCAATTAGATAAGAAATGAAATAAAAGGCATCCAAATTGGCAAGGAAGAAGTAAGACTTCCATTATTTGCAGATGACAATATTCTATATAGAAAACTCAAAGGAATCCACAAAAAAAATTGCTAGAACTGACAAATTGAGTAAAGTCGTGGGATAGAAAATCAATGTACAGAAATCTGTTGCATTTCTCTACATCAATAATGAAGCAGCAGAATGAGAAATTAAGGAATTGATCCCATTTACAATTGCACTCCAAATAATAAGATACCTAGGAATAAATCGATCCCATTTACGATTGCACTCCAAATAATAAGATACCTAGGGATACATCGATCCCATTTACAATTGCACTCCAAATAATAAGATACCTAGGGATAAATCTAACCAAAGAGGTAAGAGACTTGTGTTCTTAAAACTATAAAACACTGATGAACAAAAATCAAGATGACACAAAGGAATAGAAAGGCATTCTATGCCAATGGATTGGAAGAAACAATATTGTTAACATGTCAATATTATTCAAAAACAATAGGAAGATTTAATGCAATCCCTGTGAAAATACCAATAGAATTTTTCACAGAGCTAGAACAATCCTAAAAGTTGTATAGAACTACAAAAGACCCTGAATAGCCAAGCAACCAGACTTCAAATTATATTACAAAGCCGTAGTGATCAAAACAGTATGGTACCAGCACAAAAATAAATACATATATCCATGGAACAGAATAGAAAACCCATAATAAACCTACAACTCTATATTCAATCTTTGACAAAACAGGAAGGAATATCCAATGGGAAGACAGACTCTTTAACAAATGGTATTTGGAAAACTGGATAGCAACATGCAAAAGAATGAAACTGGACCACTTCCTTGCACCATATACAAAAATAAATTCAAAATGGATGAAAGCCTTAAATGCAAGAAATGAAGCCATAAAAATCTTAGAGGAGAACACAGGCAGTAACCTCTTTGACATCAGCTATAGCAACTTCTTTCTAGATATGTCTCCTGAGGCAATGGGAAACTCAAGCAAAAATGAACTATTGGAATGTCATCAAAATACAAAGCTTCTGCACAGTGAAAGAAACAATAAACAAAACTGAAAGGAAACTTTCAGAATGGGAGAAGATATCTGCAAATGACATATTTGATAAAGAGTTAGCATCCAAAATCTATAAAGAACTTATGAAACTCAACACCCCAAAAATCAAATAATCCAGTTAAGAAATGGGCAGAAGACATGAATAGACACTTTTCCGAAGAAGACATCCAGATGACTAACAGACACATGAAAAGCTACTCAACATCACTCATCATCAGGGTATATAAATCAAAACTACAATGAGATATCACCTCACACTTGTCCGAATGGCTAAAATCAGCAACAAAAAAAAACAGGTGTTGGTGAGGATGTGGAGAACCCTCTTTCCCTGTTGGTGGGATTGCAAACTGGTGCAACCACTCTGCAAGGCAGTATGGAGGTTCCTCAAAAAGTTAAAAATAGAACAGGGGTGCTTGGGTGACTCAGTTGGTTGAGCGTATGAACTTCAGCTCAGAGAATGATCTTGAGATTTGCGAGTTCAAGCCCTGCATCAGGCTCTGTGCTGACAGCTCAGAGACTGAAGCCTGCTTCAGATTCAGTGTCTCCCTGTCTTTCTGCCCTTTCCTTGCTCATGCTCTGTCTCTCTCTGTCTCTCAATAATAAACATTTTTTTAAAATGTTAAAAATAGAACAACCCTATGATTTATCAATACCACTAGTAGGTATTTACCCAAAATACTGATTCATAAGGATACATGCACCCCAGTATTTATAGCAGCACTATCAACAATATCCACATTATGGAAAGAGCCCAAGTGTCCATCAACTGATGAATTGATGAAGAGGATGTAATATATATACACAATGGAATATTACGCAGCTATAAAAAGAATGAAATCTTGTTATTTGCAATGACATGGATGGAGCTAGAGTATCATGCTAAGCCAAATAAGTAAGAAAAAGACAAATACCATATGATTACACTTATATGTGGAAGTTAAGAAGCCAAACAAATGAGCAAAGGAGAAAAAGGAGAGGTGGGGAGGGACAAACCAAGAAAGAAACTCTTAATTATAGAGAACAAACTGATGGTTACTAGAGGGGATGAGAGTGGGGGGATGGGTTAAATAGGTGATGGGGATTAAGGATTGTACTTGTGATGAGCATCGGGTGTTGTATGTATGTGATGAATCATTATATTTTACACATGAAACTAATATTGCACTGTGTGTTAACTAACTGGAATTTAAATAAAAACTTAAGAAAGAAATGAGCTATCAAACCACGAAAAGACATGGAGGAATGTTAAATGCATGTTGCTAAAGAAGCTGATTTGAAAGGCATGATTCCAATCATATCATATTCTGGAAAAGGCAAAATTATGGAGACAGTAAAAAGATCAGTGGTTGCTAATGGTGGAGGTAGAGAGAATATATGAGAACTCCCTGTTTCTACTCAACTTTCTTGTAGACCTAAAATTGCTCTAAAACATAGTGTATTAATTATGAAAATAAATTTGTAAAACTGGTTTAAAGACAANGGTGCTTGGGTGGCTCAGTTGGTTAAGCGTCTGACTTTGGCTCAGGTCATGATCTCACAGTTCGTGAGTTCCAGCCCCACGTTGGGTTCTGTGCTGACAGCTCAGAGCCTGGAGCCTGCTTCAGATTCTGTTTCCCTCTCTCTCTTCCCCTTCCCTGCTCACACTCTGTCTCTCTCTCTCTCTCAAAGATAAACATTAAAAACTAAAAACAAATAAAAATAAAAACAGCAATGAGCTGCATGTATTTCAACATAGATCTCTAAGCCCTGGCTCTACATCCACCACACTCCACTTTCACACACCTCTTGCCTCTGTTCTTTTCTTCATTCCATTTGTTCTGCCTGAAGTGTTCTCCTGTGTATCTTTCTTTCAATGCCTACTTATCCTTTAACTCAGCTCAAGCAACAATTTTCCCGTATTCCTATAATAAACTGCTGCGCTTATCAAACTGTAATTTTCTGATTAAGTGATTGTTACATTAGTGATTGTTAACTCCTTGAGGGCAAGGACTATGCTTTCTTTATTCATCTCTGTATTTTCAGCACCTAATGCATTTCTTTTATAATAGGTGCTCAATTCCATTTTTGCAGAATGAATACATGAACAACTAAAGTAAGTAAGTGGTAAACTTGGACTATGAATGAAGATTCTTCTTTTATTTTAAGTTTACTTATTTTTAGAGAGAGAAAGAGAGGGGGAGGGGCAGAGACTGAGAGAGAATCCCAAGCAGGCTCCACTCTGCGAGCACAGAGCCCAGTGTGGGGCTCAGTCTCACAAACCATGAGATCATGTCCTGAGCTGAAATCAAGAGTTGGACACTGAACCAAATGAGCCACCCAGGTGTCCCTGAATGAAGATTCTTCTGACTCCAAGTTCATTGCACCTTTTATTAAATCATAGTTGTGCTAGCCATACCAATAAGAGCATCAAAAGTTGTCAAATTGAAAAATGAACATAATTCTATCAATTTATAGAGTTGTTTTGCAGACTAAAGAAGTTAAAATGATGTGCCTATAGTACTCAATAAATGTTTATTTAATTTCATTTGTTGTTGGCTATACAGGTAGTAGTCTCCCTGCTTTCATGCTTTCCTTTCTTTATATACAGAGCTACACCAGAGAACTGGACATAGCCAAAATTTCTTCAGGACCATAGTGAAGCAATACGGAGGAAAGCAAGGACAATGGCTGGCTGATGAGGAGGTATAAGACTGGAATTTTTTATTTAAAAAAAAAAATCAAAACCATCTTCATCATAGTCTGTATTTTCAAATCTTGTAACCTTAAGAGTTTATCTCATGTTCTGTCTCACACTGTTAGAACTGTAAATAGAATGCACAAATACGTGTGGCATGTTCAATATATTTGAAGAAGATGGAAATCGTTAGCTTCAAAGAGGAGTGAGAATTTTGAATCAGAACCACATGGTATGCCCATGTTTAGAGCCCAGATTACATTTCCAACATCTGCTCTAAGCATGACAGAAAGGCAAGAATTGGTAGGCTGTGCATGTTGATTCCCACCCCACCTCATCCCATCCCAATCTCTAAAGTATTTCCATTATGAGAAGGTTTGCATCCTTCATCCAAGGATTTCTTCTCTAGCCCTTGCAGTAGGGGCTCATGCCTGGGACTTCAGGCTCCATGAACATGACTTAAAATTATGATCCAAGGTGACATTTTCTGGCTCAGTTCTGGCCTAGTTTGAGAAAGACTCAAAAATGTTAAAAACAAAAACAAAAACATCTTACTGTGCTTCAGGCAACACTATAACAGTACCACTAGCTACTGCCATTTCAGAAGCTTAATGGACTCTCAAAGTTCCATGAGGCATAGATTTCTTAATGTTACTAAAGAAGTTCCCAAAGTGACAGGTGTGTGCTCTTACTAAGGAAATAGTTTGCAATACTCAGTCTTTGGTCACTTTAGTGGTTAGGATGAAAGAAGCAGGCCTAAGAGCAATAGTTTCAGAAGATTAAAAAGATGAATGGAATGGATTGTGTGGTCTAGTGCAGTGTTTTTCACACTATGCCCCAGAGAACACCAGGGCCCTTTGTAATATCCTCAGTTGTTCTTAGAAAAATGATTCCTTGGTCAAAAAGAGTTTGGGAAACACAAGATTAAGGAAAAATAAACAGATCTTTTCACTGATGACTTCTCAGATCTTTCAATAAGCAAATAGGAAATGTGACTCTCCAAAACAGAATATGAAATACAGCATTTCATAAACCTATTTGACCACAGAACCTTTTATGAGAAATACCTGTCTCTTGTTGAATTAACATTTTGGATTATGGTGTTTGGAAAATACTGACATTATGGAAAGAGCATGAGCTTTGTTATTCTTTTAGAACTGGATTAGAATTCTAGTTCTAACATTCAACAGCTGTGTGACCTTGGGCAACTTACTTCACTTCTCTTCATCAGTGTATTCATTTATGAAAATTGGGACAAAAATATCTACTTAAAGGGATGTCAGGAGTATTAAATGGGATAATGCACAGTACTTAGCACAATGCCTGGCACATAGAGGTACTCAGTAAACACTAGCTATAATCATTACATTTATCTTTTATCATTATGATTATCAAGCCACATATGTACCTAACAGACTTGCCAAAACAGCTTCAAAATAGGTCTAGCCTGAGGTCTTAAATGGCTATATTTCTGACTATGTTGGGAACTGAGTATAGGAAGAAGAGAAATGGACTAGTTGTCCAGAGATACAGCTATATGACTTATTATTTGCTGTCTGACCTTGGACAAATCACTTCACTTGTCTGCATTTCTCTTTCCTTCTGCCAAATATGGGTATGGAATAGGTGACTTCTTACTCTAAAATTTTATGAGCCTCAGCTCTAAAATGCTATATAAGAGATTTATAAATTTATTCGTGAAGAAATCTGTGGTACAGGTTAAATCTAATTATAAAGGATGATCCTGTATAACAAAGCTATTTTTATGATCCAGCAGATGGCTGGCAGAAACAATGCTTTGCCAATCTGGTTACAATGAACTCTGTATAGTGAGTAGTTCTGTATTACAATTGCTTTCTTTGGTCCTTGACCCCCTAATCGCCACTCTCTAACATTGCTCTAATCAACTACAGAACTCGATTATGTGTTGTTTTCATCGTAGACACAGAATGAGGAGCTGAGTTAAGCTAAGCTAGAATTTCTAGCTGAGACATTTATGTCCGATTTCATTATTTTACAGCTGAGGAAACAGGAGAGGTTAAGCAACTTGTCAGAGGTTACACAGATAGTAAGTGGCAGAGCTTTGAATGGATATGTATGTGGATTAAATGGTTTGTCATCTATGAGCTTAGAGATTTCACTGCAAACTCACACTTAGATCATATATAAAAATGTTAAATGAAACAAAAAACAGCTATTATAGAAATTCTACTACTGATGCTCCCCAAACTAGCAAGATGTGCATTGATCACTACCCTTTATCACTGTATTCAAGCCCTCTTCATAGGATGGTTCCTCTAATTCTCTGGTGTGTGGTGACACAACTTAAAGGTTATTATGATAACCTTTGTTGCAGAACTTTAGTTAAAGGCTTTCTTAGTGTCTAAATAAATCACACCTATTGATTCCTTTAGATACATACACAGTTTCTTCTACAAAGGCTTCTATTAGTCATGGTACTTTTATTATGAAAACATATAAAAAATCTTAACACTATGAATATCAAAGTTATCCTTCGGGTCCTTCCTTTTCTCTACTAATATACTCTCTCACCAGTATATTTCTTCCCAGGGGCTCAACTCTTGCAGAGAGTCAGTCCCCAAATCTCAACACATGTCTCCAACTACTACTGTGATATTGCCACATGAATGCATTCCTATTACCTGGAACTCACATGCTTCAGATTGAAGTAATCTTCTAAGTTAGTGGTTCTCAAATCTGGCTATACATTGAAATCACCTGGGTAGCTTCAAATCTTAATGCCTGATGCAATTGGTCTGGAGTGAGGCATGGACATAAGAATTTTTAAAACTCCCCAGGTAATTTTAATGTGTGGCTATGATTGAGAACCACTGCTCTAGGTCAATCTGTAAGTGCCAATTACTTCATTTCTGTTAATGATCATTCTCCTCTTCACTTGGACTTGAAATCAGGAGTATTGAATATTCAGCTCTGGGGATCAATGAGATAATAGAAACAAAATCAAATTTTGGAAAGTGTGAAATTTTAAGAAAATACAATAAATTACTTTATGCATGTGAGTTAAGTAGATTGTTTTAGTAGTTGAGATGTGTTAACTCATTAAACATGTTGAAGGTTACACTGACAATTTTATCATCTTAACCTTTTTGTTGAGCAGAGGAGAGGAGTCAGAGAGAATCTTCTTTTGGGATATGACATAAATCTTCAGAGCTACACTATGCTTCTGTGGGCAGGTCAACCCCATTGATGGGGCCAGATCGCTAGTGCCATGTGCTGTTCCCAGAAGCAATTCTGCAAGCCTTGGTTCCCCTTTACTGGGGAGGACTGCAGCCCCAACAGCTGGCCAGTCAAACCACAAACAGCAGTTACATTAAGAACTACACATATGCAACATGGCTGTAGGCTGGGTCCCAGAATAGTTAAAGATGACTAGCTGTTGTGCTATTGTGTATGTGGTGCTCCTTTAATCAGAGATGGGGCTCAACCTGAGTCACACTCTATTCTTCTAATGATGGAATAACTGGGACTTCTAATGCTCAGTGGTGTGTACTCTAGTCATTTACATGAGTTCCTTCCCTAGGATGGAAGTACTGCTCAGTACTTTGATTTAGGAAAAAGCCAATCCAATTTTGTTGTTTCCCAAGATGGGTATACCTACCTGGCTTCATCTGCGGTTATCTTTCAACATGGTAAATGCTAGCTTGCCTTTTCTATTTTTAGTATTGCCACCCACATTGTTCATGCCACCTTCTACACATTGTACTCTGAAGGAACTTTGTTTCAGGAAATACCTTTTCCCTTGCAGGGAGATTGGATCCATAATTGTAAGCTACATAATTGCACTCAAGTTCCAGCTCCACTACTTACTAAGTGTTGTATGACATTGAACAAACTGCTTCATTTCTCTGAGTGCATCTTCATTTGTAAAATGGAGAAATTATTACTAATCTTACAGAATTGTTAAGGATTATAAAAGATAACATAAATACCATATGTAAGATATTCTCTAAGCACTCAAAAATTACAAGTTTATTTCTTTGCATAAGTATATGAATTTCACTCAGCCCAAACCCAATCAAACAGAAAGCTCAAATAACTGTCTCTTAATATACTATGAATTGATGTTCAGAATAATGATCCTAAGGCACGGCAATCCTAAAATGGCCCTAAAGGGTTTAACTTCTTGCAGAAAGTGTTTCTTTTTAGTTAATTTTTCAATTATATTCAACTTATAAATGTTTGAACAAAATATGTTTAGGATTATATTTGTACTACACAGAACAGACAATTTAAGACTTGGCCACATTGGTGATACATCTTTTTTAAAATACCTTTCAATTAATTTAATTTGGGTTTTCTAATTATAGAATCATATCTATAAATAATGATAGTTTGTATAATTCCCCAATAGTTATGACCTTTATTTCAGTTTCTTGCCTAATTGCATTGGCTACAACTTCAAGAATGTTGACCATCAGCAATTATAATGAACATCTTGGGGCACCTGGGTAGCTCAGTCGCTTAAGCATCTGACTTCGGCTCAGGTCATGATCTCACGATTTGTGGGTTCGAGCCCTNATTCCTCTGATACAGTTATCATTAAGTGCTATGCTATTTATTAGACTAAGAAATTTTTATTTTAAATAATATCCTTTACTCCTAGTTTACTAAGAATTATCAGTAAAGGAGGTTAAATTTTTATCAAATGCCTTTGTGGTATCTGAGATGATCATATAACTTATATTCTTTGAGCTGATGTCATGTGATATTCCTATTATTTAACCATCTTTGCATTCCCAGGATAAACCCTACTTCGTTATGACATAAACAGTAACTATATTGCAGGATTTGATATGTTAGTAGTTTATGTAGGATTTTTATGTGAGGCATCTTTAGTTTCCTTTTTGATTCTATTTTTGGAAGGTTTGTTATCAGATCATACACATTTCATACAATAAACTGGTAAGCATTCCTTCTCTTTCTATGTTATGCAACAGTTAATAGAACATGGGAAATATTTNGATGAGCACTGAGTGTTATGTGGAAACTAATTTGACAATAAACTATTAAAAAAAATTTACTGCATTCCTACTTTGTAGCACTTTCTTGAGGGACAACTGATATATGACCTGAGATTTTTAAACAGTTTTCCCAGCCATGCTAACTTTTAAAAAAGTCCATTGGGAAAAAGCCTAAGTGTCCATCATTAGGCTGAGCAACATAAGTCAGGCAGAGAAGGACAGATACCATATGTTTACACCTATAGGTGGATTAGGAGGAATTTAACAGAGGACCATGAGGGAGAAGAAGGGGAAAAATAGTTGGAGAAAGGGAGGGAGGCAAACCATGAGAGACTCTTGAATGCTGAGAACAATGTGAGGGCTGATGGGGGTGGGGGGGAGGGAAAGGGGGCGTGATGGGCATGGGGGAGGGCACTTGTTGGGATGAGCACTGGGTGTTGTATGGAAACCAACTTGACAATAAACTAAGAAAAAAAAAGTCCGTTGGTTTCTTCTCTGTTTTCTGTGTATTTTCATTTTAGATGCCAATGTCATTGGCTCTAGAGGAATTGGATGTGGAAAGGATGAAGATGAAGTGTGGAAGAAGGGAAGAGGATGGATGGCCTCAAGGAGCATAAGGAATGAAGTCTGTGACATTTGCTCTGGAAAGGTTTGCTTTATAGTAGGGATGAAGCTTAAATTACTTTTTGAAGGATCACTAGTTGCCAGCTAAGGCAACTAATGTGGAAGTTGGAGAAGGAAATGTAATTTCAGTATCTATCACCATCAATTAATATTTACAGCATTATTGGCATGTCTTCATTTATTAAATGCACAGCTGTAATTGAAATAAACCTCTAATGGGAATGTAGTGATTAAACATACAAATTGCAGGTGCTAAGCTCAGATGGTAAGTACATGACATTGCCTCGTGATGCTGTTTGTGGAAAGGTCTTTCTTTTTTTCTTTAGGAAATTAGCTTTTCGGACCTTTTCTTTCTTAGGGTGCTCACTTTCTGCATAGACACAAACAAAAGTGAGGAGCACCCTCAGACATATGGGCTGTGACTGAAAGGTCTGGCCATAGGATGTTAGAGTGTAAAATGTCACAAATTTTGGTTATTACTAATAATTTGAGAAGTTAGTGCTCAGGAACTGCCCTACATCTGGAATAGGAATGAATACATCTTTCTGAGCAAGTTTGGATTGGCTTCAACTGCATCTTTCTAATTGGTCCACTCTTTTCCTTCTCTAGCAATGTTCCCACTTGCCTAACTTGCTGAAAGCATCTGGGTCAGTAAGTTTCCTTGAGCACTTGAGTTTATATCCTCTGAGCTCCATGCCTGTTATGAAATGCTTATTGACATCTAGGCTGCAATTCAGTGGGGTCTGATATAGAGCCTACATTTAGCATTTGGAAAATCCTAAGTTTTACCTTATTATGCCCAAATCTGTCACTCTGTCGTTAAAACATAATTGGATGGAAGTGACTATGCTCTGTGAGGATTCTGTTCTTTCTGGCCTAGTAGTTGCCCCTTCTGGATTTGAGAAGTGAGGTTAACAAAAAAAGCAACAAACTAGATTTGTTTTTTAATAGAAATTTATTTTTAAAAAGTTGAACAAATTATTTAAGAAAACTATTTTTAAACAAAGCCCTTACCCCCACATTACCCCAACAGTCTATGCTGGCTCTTCCCATTCCAAGGAATGAGGTCATGCTTTATGGGAGACATCTGCTTCTGAGGATATTACTGCCCTGAGCACAGAACATGACTTCATTAGAGGGAACAGTGGACCAGAGAGATTCAACAGGAGACTTGCATATGTGACAGCAAAAATAAAAAGCCAGCTAAGATTCTCCTCAAGTCTCTAGCCTTCAGGATAGACCAAAGATCTGTTGTTTTCTCTCTCACGACTTGGTTTTGCTTTAAAATCATGAACTATGTATGAAAACTTCCTGAAAACTGTAACTCATAGCAATTCTCCCCTGTATCTGTAAATAGAGATGTTGTCTTCTCTCAGGGGATTGGATGGATTATATTCTGGGAAGAGACCAGGTGTTTGAAACGTTGGGGTTGCTACTGAATGCACACCCACGCAGAGTAAGCTCTGTTTCAAAGAAGCATTGTTTTAAACATTGCTGCAGATGTATATGATGTCGTCGTTCAGTTTTGCAAAGCAAATTCAGAACATTAGCAGGGATTTTGGCTTTCCAGGAAGATGATTTCCAGAGCAGTTTTATAGGATTTTTTGTTAATTTTAACGTTTTTTATTTATTTCTGAGAGAGAGAGAGACAGAGACAGCATGAGCAGGGGAGGGTGAGAGAGAGAGGGGGAGACATAGAACCCGAAGCAGGCTCCAGGCTCTGAGCTAGCTGTCAGCACAGAGCCCGATGCGGGGCTCGAACCCACGAACCGTGAGATCGTGACCCGAGCCCAAGTGGGACGCTTAACCAACTGAGCCACCCAGGCGCCCCATAGGTTTTTCTTAACATATGTTGTTTATATAACCTTAATTTTTAAAATGAGCAAGTCCAATAAATCTGTTGCCTACTAACCAAGCTTGGGTCTAGTTGCCTCTGTTCCTATTTTATTTGATACCGTAAAGAAATTTCAATAGATAGCTAAATATTTTGGTGTTATTAATAGCCTTATGCTCCTATTGACTAAGACTTTTCAAAGAAACCCCTTAAGATCAGTAGCATTTTAAAAGGCAATAATTGCTGGTTTAATTGACCAGGCTTTGCTTCTAAAGACCCATGATGTAGCTTAAATCACAGAAGTGGAGGAGAATGTTAAGAGATTATGTGACTAGGTCACCTTTGACCTAGCAGGGGTAGGAGTTTGGAACATGAAAGGCTGGTTTGTAACCTCTGTGACCTGCTTTAACCCTGAATCCCACCAAGTGTCAAGAAATTCCTCCTGGTATATAATGAAAATTGCTTATTACCACTTAAGCTCATTGACTGTTGTTTAGTTTACTGCACAAAAGGAGAAAAATTTGTTTGAGTCTTCAAAATAACCCACTATGCAATAGAAAACAGCCATAAATTTCCCTCCCTTCTTTGGTCTCATATACTCTAGCTCCTTTCTGCCTTCCTCCCAAGACCCAACTTTCTATCCTTTGGATAGAAAATCCTATGGATTGCTCTTTTCCAGAATTTCTTTATCAACCATTTTATGACTGTCTGCCATGTGCAATGTATGGTGCTAAGTGTTTCAGGCAAAGCGGGTCCCCTATCTGGCTGTGTTTAAAGAAGTGTCTGGAGAGAATTTTTAAAAATACAGATTTCTAGGCCTCATCTGAGATCTGCTAAATAACATATGGAGGTCAAGCCAGAGAATCTGTACTTCAAAACCAAACTCTAGGTGATTTTTATGTTGTCACCTTGGCACTGGTCCAAGGATTAGAATTTAAAACAAGGGAGTTAGGGGTGGTGCATCAGGATTATCTAGTGTGGTGCTGGTGGTACAAGTAGATATGACAAGAACAGAGGTGATTAGAGAACAACAGATGAATATGAAAAGTGCTACATCCCTTTTTATATCATTTCACAAAGTAAATTTACAATTATTTTAATTTAATTCTCACATTAGCTCTGTGGTTGGGTGGTAGTGTGTCAATTTTACCAGGAATAAAACTGAAGGTCAAGGAAGAGAACATCACTTGTTTCGGATCTCTAAGCCAAAGGCAAAGTCAAGGTTCAAACTCAAGTTATTTGATGTCAAATCTCTCATTTTTGCCACTTATTACAACTTTCTTCCCAAGTCTCAGAGAGCAAAGGACATTGGGTTCAAAAAAGGGAAAAGTGATAGATTAATACGATACCAACATCCAGTGACGGTAATATAATAAAATCATACAAGGGGTGATATAACATTAGCATTACATTAAGTGCCTTTAATACATGAGCCCCATTCCTATTCAAAATGTTTCTTGGCCCTACAGTGAGTGGCAGAAGATGAAACAGGCTCAAGGGTTCCTCTACCTCTGCTGAGTGGCAAAGACCAGAACAGAATCTGTGTTATCTGGCAGGAGGTAACCCAATTAGGAGATCCTACCAGCATTGGATGGCCAGAGAATAGGCAAGGGAAAATGCTCTCAGTCTCATAGTTCTGGCATTCCTGACCTTCTACCTCATGACACTGGGTGGCCCATGGAGGCAACTTCTGCTCCCATAGGTGGCACCAGCAGAAATCAAGCTGGAACTCAAGTAGTGCCAGAGTATGAAACAGACAAGAGTACCATTATAAGGACTCGGAAAACTAAACTGTCCCTGGAATATGGCTTATAAAAATATGCCAGAACTGATAAAACTACACCAAACTAGGCTTACTCCTTGCTAACATAGAAGAATTTAAATAGAATGGAGAATCTCCTAATATAATATCCAAGGATACAATAAAATAATCACAATGTGAATGAAAAAAGAAAATCAATTGGTGTAATCTGAGATGGATAAGATTGTTGTAACCATCTGACACAGGTTTTAAAGTGGCCACCATAAAATTGCTTCAACAATTGATTACAAATTCACTTGAAACAAATGAAAAAAATAGAAAATTTCAGAAAAGAAAAAGAAGTTGTAAAAAAAGAAATGGAAATTTTAGAGCTAAAAATCAAAATAACTAAAATAAAGAAATCTCTAAATAGGCTCAATAGTAGAGTTGAGATAAAAGAAGACAGAAGCTATCAACTTGACAGATGAATACAGTTTATTCAGTCTGAACAACTGATAAACAATGCACCGATAAGAGTGAAGAGAGCCTGAGGGACCTGTGGAGCAGTAACAAGATAGCTAACATGGGTGGCCCAGATGGAGAGGAGAAAGAGTAGAATTGAAAACATATTCAAAGAATTAATGGCTGATAGTACCTCATTTTGGCAAAAGACATATACCTATGATTCAATGAGCTTAATGAACATCAAACAATATAAACCCAAAGATACCCACACCAATAAACATCTTAAACTCTAAAAACTAAAGACAAAGAAATTATCTTGAGAACAACTAGACAGAGACAGTGTATTACCTATTAAAAAAAAAAAAAACCCAAGATTTTTTTTTAAATTTTTTTTATTTCTAGGAGAGAGAGAGAGAGATAGTTTGAGCAGGGGAGGGTCAGAGAGAGAGGGAGTCACAGACTGAAACAGGCTCCAGGCTCTGAGCTGGCAGTCAGCACAGAGCCCGATGCGGGGCTCGAACCCACGAACTGCGAGATCATGACCTAAGCGAAAGTCAGATGCTTAACCGACTAAGCCACCCAGGGGCCCCAAAAACCCCAAGATTTTGAATGTCAGAGGATTTATCTGAAAGTATGGAGGTTAGAAGGAAGTGGCACAATAATACTCATATATTAAAAGAAAAAAAACTCTCAAAAACAAGTTCTGTATCCAGCAAACCTACCATTCAGGAATGAAGAGGAATTAAAGAAATTTTCAAAGGTAAACTAGGAGGGGCTCCTTGGTGGCTCAGTTGGTTGAGCATCAGACTTCCGCTCAGGTTATGATCTCACAGTTTGTGGGTTTGAGCCCGTGTCGGGCTCTGTGCTGACAGCTCAGAGCCTGAAGCCTGCTTCAGATTCTGTGTCTCTTTCTCTCTCTACCGTTCCCCACTCATGCTGTGTTTCTCTCTGTCACAATAATAATAAACATTAAAAAAAAAAGAGTCTCTTAAAAAAAAGGTAAACTAGGAGAACCTCTTGCTACCAGATATGCCCTTTAAAATGTCTAATGGATGCTCTCTAANAGCACTGAGTGTTATGTGGAAACTAATTTGACAAGAAACTATTTGTAAAAAAAAATAATAATAAATAAAGGAAGCTCTCTAAACAAAAAGGAAAGGATAACAAAAGGCTCAGAGTTCAGAAAGAAAAGAACAATGGAAAGTGTAAAAATCAAGGTAAATATAATAAACTATACTAATTTTTTCAAGTTTCCTAAATCATATTTGATGGTTGAAGTAAAAATTGTAACAGTGCTTGTCATGGTGCTCAAAGTTATGTAGAGGAAATACTTCACAATTATATTTAAAAAGTAGGAAATATTTAAATATTCCTAAATATAGTAAGATTTCAATACTTCAAAATGGTAAATTGTTGGTATGCATAGACTGTGATAAGTTATATACATACACACAAACACACAAAAATCTAGAGCAACTACTAAGAAAATTATATTAAGTAATATACTAAAAACTATAATAATAAAACAAGATAGAATTCTTAAATATGTGAAAGAAACCCAGAGGAAGGCAAGCGAAAAGAAAGAGAAAGATACATAAATAAATAAGTAAATAAATAAATGGCATACTTAAGCCCTAACATATCAATAATTACTTTAAATATAGTCTAAATACATCAATTAAAACACAGATATTGGGAGAGTATATTTAAAAAATATGATCCAACTATATGCTGTTAACAAAAACTCACTGGAAACACAATGATACGGGTTGAAAACAAAAGGATGGAAAAAGATATATCATACTAACATTAGTCAAAAAACGAAGATCATGCAAGTTTTAGAACTGTTTGTTCTACCTCTGTGAAGAAAGCTGGTGTTATTTGGATAGGGATTGCACTGAATGTGTAGATTGCTTTGGGTAGTATAGACATTTTAACAGTATTTGTTCTTCCAATGCATGAGCATTGAATTGAATTGAATGTTTTACAATTCTAAAATTTGTATGGAACCAGAAAAGACTGTGAATAGCCAAAGTAATATCAAAAAAGAAAACCAAAGCTGGAGGCATCAGAATTCTGGACTTCAAGCTGTATTACAAAGCTGTAATCACCAAGACACTATGGTACTGGCACAAAAGCAGACACATAGATCAATGGAACACAATAGAGAACCCAGAAATGCACCCAAATATGTATGGCCAACTAATCTTTGACAAAGCAGGAAAGAATATCCAAATGAAGAAAGACAGTCTCCTCAGCAAATGGTGCCGGGACAACCAGACAGTGACATGCAAAAGAATGAAAGTAGACCATTTACTTATATCATACACAGGAATAAATTAAAAATGGATGAAAGACCTAAATGTGAGACAGGAAACCATCAAAATCCTATAGGAGAAAACAGGCAGCAACCTCTTTGACCTTGATTGCAGCAACTTCTTGCTAGACATATCTTTGGAGGCAAGGGAAATAAAAACAAACTTGAGTGTTGCTAGAGTGGAGGTTGGTGGGGGGATGGCTAAATGGGTGATGGGCATTAAATGGGGGAGGGCACTTGTTGGGATGAGCACTCTTATATATAAGTGATGAATCACTGGGCTCTACTTCTGAAACCAATACTACACTGTATGTTAAGTAACTTGAATTTAAATAAACAAATTTTTAAAAATAACAAAAATATGAAGATCAGTATTATGAGATACAGAAGATTTTAGAGCAAAGAAAATTACCAGAGAAAGACAGTGACATCACAAAAAGACAAAACAATGGATACACTAAGAAGACGTAGCAATCCTAAATGTGTATGCACCAAGCAAAAGAGCTTCAAAATACATGAAGCCAAAATTGAATCAAAAAGGCAGATAGACAAATCCAAAATTAGAGTTAGGGGCTTTAACACCTTATTCAGAGCAATTGATTGAGCTAATAGAAAATTAGCAAACACTACAATCACCCAAGATGGTCTAATTTACATTTATATAACAGTCCCTCAACAATAGCAGAATATACTTTTTTTCAAGCACCCATGAAGCATTCACCATGAGGGCGAATTATAACCTGGGTCACAAAACAAACTTCAACAAATTTAGAAACATCAAAAGAATGCAGAATGTGTTCTCAGAGTAAAAAGGAATCAGACTAGAAATCAGTGACGTATAGAAAAAAGGAAAATCTACGAACAACTGAAAACTTCAAAAGAACACTTCAAACAACCTGTGAATCAGAGAAGTCTCAAAGGAAACAAAAAATACAAAATACAAAAAATACACAGAACTTAATAAGAAGAAAAACACAACATATAAAAATTAATGGACTCAACTAAAGCAGTGCTGACAGGGAAATTTATAGCACTAGATGCTTACATTTAGAAACACAGAAA
>NW_027531920.1:133621-135306 GCF_008692635.1 Crocuta crocuta | reverse complement strand
CTTACATTTAGAAAAGAGGAAAGGTCTCAAAGAAATAATTGAAATTCCTACCTCAGGAAAAAAAGAAGAGCAAAATATAACCAAAATAATCAGGAAGAAGAAGTTAATAAAAATAAGAGAAGAGGTCAAAGAGATTGTTTCCTGCTNACTATAGATTCTGTAGATATTAAATGGATAATAAAATTTCCTGAAGTAGGCACACTTTTCCTTATTCCTCTGACTATGTAAAACAAAAAATCCTGGACATTATATAATAAAATAGATATAAGAAGACTTGGAAAGGTGGAAAGGAGAAGGCAAAATGTTAAGGAAACTTGGAACCCAAGGTATGACAGAATGATAAGTTTCTCAGGGTTTCTTTGTGCTTCATATACCCCAGACCTGGAACTGAAGAAGCCAGCAGGCCTGAAATACCAACAGGTGCAGACAAAGAAAAAACCTTAACAGGGTTGTTGGGGGTGAGGGAGAGTGGAAGGGGGGTGATGGGCATGGAGGAGGGCGCTTGTTGGGATGAGCACTGGGTGTTATATGGAAACCAACTTGACAATAAACTATGAAAGAAAAAATAAATTAAAAAAAGAAAAAAGAAAAAACCCTTAATAAAATCCTCTTTGAGCTAAAAGACCAGGTAAGGAATAATATGGCATGAGAGAAAGCTTTAGACAATAATTACTCTATTCCAGCCAACACTACAGAAAAAGATCTGTGGCTCCATCCCAACCATCCCAGCAAAAGATGAATGGGGACCCTAAAATTCCACTCTTATGAAGTTATAACAAGGTGCCCCCATCTCCTGCTGATGTGGGGTCAGAGAAGGCCAAATAAGGAGCTGGGACATTCATCCCCACCAGCAAGTAACTAGACTACCCCACTTGCAGTGTCAGAAGAAACTGACTATATGGTAAGTTGGAACTCCCACCCCTACCCAACAGTAATGAGGAATCCCTTCTCCCTCGGTTGTCAAAGAAGACCAAGCGTGGAACTTGCACTTCTATCTCTACCTGGCAATAATGAGAGGGACAACCTCTCTACCCCTTGACAGAGCAGTGTCACAAAAAGCCAGTTAAGGCAGAAGGTTTAAATATGACCCGAAGCCTTAAAACAAAATGTAAAATGTTGAGGTTTTGATAAAAAACCACTTGTCATACCAAGAGCCAAGAATATCTTATACTGAATGAAAAAAGATAATCCATAAAAGCCAACAGTGAGATAATAGAGATGACAGGATTCTGTGACTAAGATTTTCAAAGTAGCTATCACAAGAATGCTTCAATGAGTAATTATGACACTCTTGAAATAGGTAAAAAATAATAAATCCTCACAAAGAAATAGAAAGTCTCAGCAAAGAAATGGAAGACATAAAGAGGAACCAAATGGAAATATTAGAATTGAAAAATAAAAACTGAAATAAAAAGCTTAGTTCATGGGCTCAATAACAGTCACTTGAAATTAAACTTCTAAAACTAAAGACAAAAAGAAAACCTTTTTAGCCAGAGAAAAGTGGAACTACCTTTTGGAGAAAAAAAACTATTCAAATGGCAGTGAATTTCTTATGAGAAACCAGGAAGGCCAGAAGGAAGGGGCACATTTTACAGCTGCTGAAAGAAAAGAATTGTCAGACACTGAATCCTATACCCAGTGAAAATATTATTCAGGAATTAAAGGGAAATCAAGAAATCTCAGAA
>NW_027531920.1:123195-133326 GCF_008692635.1 Crocuta crocuta | reverse complement strand
AAATCAAGACATCTCAGATGAGGGCAAACTAACAAAATTTGTCACCAGCAGACCTAGCCTAAAATAATGGCTACAGGAAGTTCTGAAAGAGAAAGGAAATGATAAAGGAAGGAATCTTGGACTATCAGGAAGAATGAAAAAAAGAAGAGCAAAAATGAGATAAATATGATAGACTTTCTTAACTTTCTGAGTTGCATTTGACAATTAAATCAAGTTATAACATTGTCTTTCTTACGTATTTCACAATATATGTGGAGTAACATTTAAAACAATTATATTATAAATGGAGGAAGGAAGAGAGTAAAGGGACTTAAAGACAGGTAAGTTTTCTACAGTTTACTTAAACTGGTAAAATGTCAATACCAGTAAACTGATAAATTATGTGCATACAGTGTAATACCAAGAGCAACCACTAAGCAACACAAAGAGATATATTCAAAAGCTACTAAAACAAAATTCTAAGGTTCAAAATTCTGTGAGGTTCAAGTACCTCACAGAAAACAGGAAAAGAAAATGAACAAAACAGAGATTAAAGAAAACAGAAAAAAATTGGTAGATTAAGTCCCTAATGTATCAATAATTAGCTCAAATGTAAATGGTCTAAATAGTATTTCTTCTTTTGCAAAGTACTTCCAGTACTGTGTTAAGAATGGTAAGAACAGGGGCGCCTGGGTGGCTTAGTCGGTTAAGCGTCCGACTTTCGCTTAGGTCATGATCTCTCGGTTTGTGGGTTTGAGCCCCGCGTCGGGCTCTGTGCTGACTGCCAGTTCAGAGCCTGGAGCCTATTTCAGAGTCTGTGTCTCCCTCTCTCTCTGACCCTCCCCTGCTCACGCTGTCTCTCTCTCTCCTAGAAATAATAATAATAAAAAAGAATGGTAAGAAAATATATTCTTGCCTTGTTTCATTCTTAGGAAGAAAGCATTCAGTTTATTTAGTATAAAGTATGTTGTCTGAAGTTTTTTTTTTTTTTTTTTTTTGTAGATGATTTTGATCAATTTGAGGAAATTCCCCTCTATTCCTAGTTTGTTGACGGTCTGAATCATGAATGAATGATGGATTCTGTCAAGAGCTTTCTCAGCATTAATTGATATGATCATATAATTTTTCTCCCTTAGCCTATTGATGTGTGGGGCTAAATTCATTAATTTCTTCCATAAAGGCTAGAGAAATCCCAGTTAGTTATGATCTATGATTGTTATATATATTATGGCATTTTATTTGCTAAGATTTTATTGAAGATTTCTGCATTTAATTTGATGAGAGTTATTGGCCTCTAGTTTTCCTTTTTAGTGCTGTTTTGTTTAGTTGTGGTATCATGGTGATAATGCTCTCATAAAATAAGTAGGGAAGTGTTTCCTTACCTTCTACTTTCTGGAACAGATTGTGTAAAATTGGTGCTAGTTCTTAAAATATTTGGTAGAGGTATTCAGTGAAACCATCTGGGCTTGGAGATTCCTTTTTTGGGAGATTTTAATTACATTGAGCTCTGTGTATGTTGTAACTTGATTTGACACTTCCTCTTTGACCCAAGAATTATTTTGAGATATGTTATTTAATTTCTAAGTGTTTACAGTTTTCCTGTTGTGTTTCTATTACTAATTCCATGATGATCAGAGAACATACTTTATTATTACAATTCTCAAACTTGATGAGGTTTGTTTTACAGTCCAGAATATGTTTTACCTTGATAAATGTTCCATGGTGCTTAAAAAAATGTTTAGCTTGGTGTTGTTGGGAGTAGTGTTCTAATATGTTAATTGGATTTTGTGGGTTCACTGTGTTGTTTGGTTCTTTTCTTTGTTAGTTTTCTGTCCAGCAGTTCTATCAATTGTTGCAAGTTCTTGATGTTCTAATTTTATTTGTGGATTTGCCTATTTCTGTTTTGTTTCATATACTTTGAGGCTTTGTTGTTTGGTGTGTACACATTTAGGATGTTACATTATCCTGATGGATTGATCATTTTATTATAGCATCCCTTTTTGTCTCTAGTAATTTTCTTTGCTTAGAATTTCATTTTATATTCATATAATTACTCATAATCTTTTTTATTAATTTATGCATGATATATCTTTTCCATTCTTATTTTCAATGCACCTATTTGGTTGTATTCAAAATGAATTTTTTTAAATGTTTTACTTATTTCTGAAACAGAGAGAGACCGGCATGAGCAGGGGAGGGTCAGAGAGAAATGGAAGACAAAGAATCTGAAGCAGGCTCCAGGCTCTGAGCTAGCTGTCAGCACAGAGCCTGACGCGGGGCTCGAACCCACGAACAGTGAGATCATGACCTGAGCCAAAGTCGGACGCTTAACCGGCTGAACCACACAGGCGCCCCTCAAAGTGAATTTTTTGTAGACAACATGTAGTTGGGTCATATTTTATTATCCATTCTACTAATCTCTGTCGTTTAATTGGTATATTTAAATCGTTTACATTTAATGTGATTATTGATCTGTTAGCATTTACATCTGCCATTTTATATTTTGTTTTCTGTTTGTTTCATTTGTTTATAATTCCTTTTGTCTCTTTCCTACCTTCTTGTGGGCCATTTGACAATCTTTCAAGGATTGCATCTTTATAATGTTTTTGAGTATTCCACTCAGTGTAGTTTTCTTAGTGGTTGCTTTAGGTATTATGACACATACATAACTTATTACAGTCTACTAGTATTGATGATTTAATACTTCAAATGAAGCACAGGAGACTTACTCTCATTTAGGTCCATTTACACTCTGCATTTTATGTCTTCTGTTAAGTGCTCTAAGGAGAGCACACACAATTCATCCATTTAACATGTACAATTCAATGGTTTTTAGAGATGTGCAAACCTCACCACAATTAATTTTAGAACATTTTCATCATCCCCAAAAGAAACCCTATACCCCTTAACAGTCACCCCTCATTTCTGTCCATTTCCCTCCACTCCAAGGAACCACTAATTTACTTTCTGTTTCTATGGATTTGCCTATTCTGGGAATTTCATATAAATGGAATCATAGAATATGTTATGGGTTTCTTTCACTTAGCATAATGTTTTCAAGATTCATCCATATCATACCACACATCAATATTATTGCCAAATAGTGTTCCATTGTATGAATATACCACATTTTACTTATCTATCCATCAGATGATGGATGTTTGGTCTCTTTCCAGGTTTTGGCCATTATAAATAATGGTGCTATGAACATTTTATGTACAAGAATTTGAATATCTGTTTCAATTATTTGGTTATACTTGGGAATGGGTGTTGGTCATATGGTAATGGGTTATATATTTGGCATTTTGAGGAACTGTCAGACTGTTTTCTCCAAAAAAGTTGCATCATTTTACATTCCCACCAGCAGTGTATGATAGTTCCAATTTCTCCATGTCCTTGCCAACTCTTGTTATATTATCTTTTTGATCACAGTCACCCTAGTGGGTATGAAGTTTTATCTCACTATGGTTCTGAGTTACATTTCCCTAATGGCTAATGATGTTGAGAATCCTCCCTACTTTTTCAATACAAATGTATCTTAATTGCCTGAAGTATTTCCATTAACATACATTGGGCTACATCAGATGATGTTATATTTGTTGTTTCAACCATCAGAAATGATTTAAGAAACTTAGGAGAACTAGCATATTGTGCTTACCCCTATTTTCACCATTAAGGTATATTTCTTTCTTTTCTGAAGTTCTGAGCCTTATTCTGTTATCATTTCTGTATATAGAACTTCTTTTAGCCAATCTTTAAGTGTAGGTTTACTAGCAAAAAAATACTCTTCTTCTTCTAAAAATTCCTTTAGGGGCGCCTGGGTGGTTCAGTTGGTTGAGTTCCCAACTTCGACTCAGGTCATGATCTCATGCTTTGTGAGTTCAAGCCCCGCGTCAGGTTCTGTGTTGATAGTTTAGAGTCTGGAGCCTGCTTTGGATTCTGTGTCTCCCTCTTTCTCTCAAAAATAAAAAACATTTTTAAAAAATCCTTATTTTCCCTTAATTCCTGAAGGGATTTTTCTTGATATAGATTTGTGGTTGACAGTTTTCTTTCAGCATTTGAAAACTGTAACATTTCCTTTTGGCCTCTATGCTTTTAAATATGAAATCTGTTGATAGTCTAACTGGTGTTCCCTTATAAGTAATCCATCATTTTTTTCCTGGCTGCTCTCAAATTTTTAAAAATATCTTTAGTTTTCCTAAGTTTAATTATCCGTGTCTTAGCATGGATTTATTTGGGTTTGACTTATCTTCTTGAATATGCATTTTGCCAAATTTGAGGTTTTCAGCCTTTATTACTTTTTAAAATTTCTTTAAAAATTTTAATGGTGATAAAATACACACAAAATTTACCATCTTAACCATTTTTAAGTGTACAGTTCAGTAGTGTTAATTACTTCCACATTGCTGTGCACTCAATCTCCAAAGCTCTTTTAACCTTGCAAAACTAAAACTCTATGCCCATGAAACAATGCTCCATTCCCCTCTACTCCCAACCCCTAACAGTAATCATCCTGTTCTCTCTATGAATTTGACCACTCTGAGTACCTCATGTAAGAGGAATCATACAGTATTTGTCTTTTTGTGACTGGCTTAATTTACTTAGTATAATGCCTTTAAGATTCATCCATGTTTTAGCATGTCAGAATTTCTATCCTTTTTTAAGTCAGCCATTACGTCTTCAAGTCCTCTTTCAGTACTTCTTTTTCTCTCCTTTCCTTTTGGACACTGATGATATGAATACTGGATCTTTTGTTGTTGTCCTACAGATGCTCTGATTCATTTTTTCCAGTCTATTTTCTCTTTGTTGTTCAGACTGAGTAAGTTATACTGACCTGAACTTAAGTTCACTGATTCTATCTTTTGTTATTTCCATTCTACTATTGAGCCCATTCACTGAGTTTATTTCAGTTATTGTGTTTTTTAGTTCTATAATTTCTATTTGCTTCTTTAAATAATAATTCCTATTTATTTGCTGAGATTTTGTATGTTGTTTCAAAAAATTTGTAATCACTTGTTGGATCATTTTTATTATGGATGCTTTATAATCCTTGTCAGATAAAATCTGATTCATCTGAGTGTTGGTGTCTGTTCTCATTCAGGAGTTATTTTTTTTAACTGGAGGCTTTTGGATAGTGTTTTACTAGACTTACGATTATATTTAATTTTCTTTTTAAAGGAGGCAGTCCTTGTGGCGATGTATAATGTGAGGGTTGAGTACATGTGTATGTTCCTGCTGCATCTCAGTGATGTGACCCTGGCAAAAATGGGGCACTGACTCTTACTTCCTAGTTGCAAATGGGTGGAGTGGAAGTTCAGCTACCCCTCTGGCTTTACTGGCACTGTCCCAGTGAAAGTGGGGCACTGATCCACAGGGTTTCTGGCTTTTGTTATCTTTTTTCCCCTGGCTTTTGTTATCTTTGAATAGAAGTATAAGCTCAGCTCCCTGTGCACCCTGCTGACACCAGGGGAAGGGAAAGAAAAGTACCAACTAGCTCTACCTTTTACCACCTTGTTAATTTAAGACTCATTGATGCTGACTGGGGGTAAAGGTTCAGCTCTCCATTGAGCCCCATTGAAATGGGGGTGGGGTGGGGAATAGGGGTGCCGACCAGCTTTTCTTTGTACTGCCTTTTTCAGCCTCATTGCTGAAAGATGGATGTGCAGGTGCAGATTCCCACTGAGCCTCCCTGACACCAGGGTTGGGGGAAAAGTGGAGTGTTTGCTAGCCTTGATAGGCATTCCTTTGTTCAGTCTTTTTGATGTGGAGGTGGTGGAAGCTCAGCCTCCTTGTTGGGCCCCAGTGGCAGGGAGATGATGATGAAGTCCAGTGGTGACTAGCTTTACTTTGCACCAAGTTGTTAACTCTTTTTGCTTATGAGTGTGAGTGAGGCAGCTTAGCTTGCCACTGGACTGGGCTGACAATACTCTGGAAGGAGAATAAGAAGGAGCACCATCTGCTTTTGCCAACTAGGGGATTAGAAAAACTGTTTGCCCAGTTCTGCCAACACCACCACAACAGTGGGATAGGAGCATGATGTCTGCTTTTTTGTGGGAAGGAGTGGAGTAGAAGATTCCTTCCTATTAGGCTCCATTGAAAATTGGGGACAGTGGGGAGGGTGTGACTTTTTTTCCTGTTGACGTTTGGCTAGAATACAACAGGTATTGCCAAAAAGGTTTTCTGCTGTTAGGCAACCCTTTCCTCCTTTCCTTTAGATATGGGTATCAGGCTTTTCTTAGAGATGTTTTTGTCTGTGTCTGTTCGTACTTATGGATTGGAGGCTTCTGTAGTGACCCGTCTGGGATATATAGGAGGCAAAAAGGAAACCCAGGGAGTGACCACTGTATTGTTCCTCAAGTTCTGAGGCAGTCTGCCTGTACTTTCCACTTTTCAGGGTTATGTTTGTCGTGTTATGTCTAGGGGATTTTAGTGCAATAGGGAGACCTAGAAGGGAGGAAGTTGCTTGATCTTGGAAGAAACATACATCCTTCTATTTTTCTTTTAAAGAAAAAAAAAATCAGCAGAGCACACAACATCCTCAAGAATTTATTTATTTTTGACATCTAAGGGGATTTCTGACAGTAGTAATGATTTAAGTAATAAACCATAGTGAAAGAGTGTCTAGGAAAACTTAAAGAGATGGAGATTTACTAGGTTTATGAAAAGCAGTGTAAAATACCTTTCCTAACTTCAGTGGAAATATGTGGAATGTTAACGTGATCAGTCTGTGTGGCCCAAATTCTCTTTCTATACAATGTTCCTTTGTGGGTTTCTAAAGATTTTGTTTCTTGGGGGAAAGATGTAAGTGGCAGGGAATCTTTGACTCCTTGTGCATAAAACAAGATTTGACATTCACAGTTACTGTTAAGTAAAAGTAAGACTGGTGAAAGTAGGTTCTTCTGGAGGGTTGTAATAGCAGCTGCTTTAAGTCTCAAAAGCAATAACAGGAACATTTCCCCATACACACGCTCTCAACTCTAATAGTGAGTTTTACTTGTTGGGATTCTTGGTGTAAAGTATATAATTTCAAATTCAACATTTCAGAAAAGGCTGTTATCTTTACAACCCCTGTCTTATATGCTATTTTCTGGTCCTTAAACTCTTCCTTACCCCTCAAACCAGTATGCTTCAGGTGTTGCTGCATTACTAGTACCAGACTGATTATAGCACTAAATATTACAAAGAAAAAGCAAGTGTCTTACCATGCTAAGTCACTTGGAAGCAGTGTATTTGAAAGAACTTTCTAATCAAAAAGACCTTGGATTGATTATTGAATATGCCACTAACCAGTTGTGTGATTTTGGGCAAATTACTTAATCTTTCTGAGTCACGGTTGGCTCATCTGTAAAATGAGAACAATAATGTTGACTTTACAGGATTATTATGAGAATTAAATGACATAAAGCACATAAAGTAAGGGTCCAAATTTGGTGCTTGACAACTTTGAAAAAACTTCTAAACAAGATGATTAGCCTCTGACAATGATGTCGGTATTCATGTAATATTTCTCCCACTTGACCATGTAGTGACTGTTTCCTGCTTCTACCATACTTTAAATCCAATCTCTGTACTTATGCATGTTACACCTTATGGGACAAAGAGCCCATCATTCCTTTGGAAGAGAAAAAGATTGATATGGTTATTTTTTCCGATATTTATAATTACTTACTACCTCTAATCTTCAGAATAGAAGCTTAAGATGCTCAAAAAAGAGAAAAAACATTAAAAAATTTTTGCAACACAACATAAATATTTCTTGTTCAATTCTCTTATAGTCCAGGTTTGTTCCTATAGTACAAGATTGCTTTTTTGGTGTATAAATGGGGAAATTTGTTGCGGACGAAATGACACAGAGGACAAGACACACACAAAAGACAGACACAGACACAACTCCGGCCGGAGGAACAATTCTACGCAAGCCCCTCTTGCGGTTTATTTTATACCCGGTAACTGGATACAAACTGAAATCTACAAGATGCATTCCTTTACCAATTAAGGGCAAGTAGCCAAACACATTTCAAGGACAGGGGGGAGCAAAGGGAGGAAGCGACCACAACATGTTTACTAAGAGGCCTGCTCACAATTCCAGCCTCCTCCTTATTTCTAAGGAGGGCATGTTCCCTCGTTTGCGAGCGGACCATTAAACTTGGATATTGTGTGCAGGCCTCCTGGCAGAGCACCCTGTTTGCAGGCATGCTTTGCCCAGGCAGGGAGCCCCGTGTGCAGGCACATCCCCGCGTCCCTAACCACGCTTTCTTGTGGTCACTGTCAGGCTCCCACAAAATTGAACCTAAATGTTGAGTTTTAATGGTAATTAAAGTTCAAGCTCCTATCTCACCAACCAAAAGGGATCTAGTGGTAAAGAGAGACGAGCATCACCAAGACAGTAGTTTGGGGGTGGGTCTATGTTTTGTGGCTTCACTAAGATTCAAAACTGTCATTCAAAAAATTCACTTTCTGGTGATGTATGGAAGTGTTGAGTTACTATATTGTACACCTAAACTAATATTGCACTGTAAGTTAACAAACTGGAATTTAAACAAAAACTTATTAACAAGCCGCTTTTAGCTTTTTCTACCTAGAGACACTAAAGCAAGTTGGTGCCCTGCAGCCCCAGTGGAGTGCTTATGGCTAGAAAAAGTTTCTAGCCAAAAAATCTCTAAAAACAGAAAGCCCAGTGTGCCCAAGACTCAGGCAAGAGCAGGTCAACATGAATACTTTAGGGTTAGGATTAGGTCTGGAAGGATCAAAAGTTAAAATGAACACCTGCCAAGAGGGCCAAACTAAGATAAGGAAGACTTTATTTTTGTTCTTTTTTATTTTTTACCACCTGTACCCTCTGCTCAAATTACCTAACATTTCTGAGGGTGATGTTATGTCTGTATGTAAAATGAGAATAACCTCCATGTAATGTGCTGGGATAATGTGAGGATTAGAATGCCTAGCACAATGCCCAGAACGCAGAAGGAATACATTAGATGAAAGCTAATTTTAGAACTGAGCCAGAGGTCTATATCATAGCACATGGCTTATTTAGTCCATAATNCGTCCCCCCCTCCCCTCCACATCCATCAGTCCTCAGTTTTTGTCAGCATTCAAGAGTCTCTCATGGTTAAGGGTTTTGATTTAAATGTGTAAGGGTTTTGTTCTGGCAGAACTTTGATCTCATGTAGTATTCAGTTCAAATTCTTTTGCTGAGGTATTCTGTAACTAAGTTATTCAGAAAATACATGCGTTATTAGAGCTGAACAGCTAATATTATAGTTAAGTGTTATAGAATATTTATTATAGTAGGCAAAATCCAATCAATTAATACAGAGACCAAGTATATCAGTTAGGTGTTAAAGCACAGATATATCAATATGACTATAATCTCGCTCTATTTCTGCCAACTGAAAGATAGGAAGAAACAGTCCTTACAAAAGGGCAAGGGAGAGGAAATACTGACTTCTTGTTTCCTAGTTTAGACCACTCAGTTCTGCAAGGAAACTAACGTGGCAAAGGTAGACTACCATTGTCAAAGAAGCTATGGAGACCTGACAGCACAGCCATTTGAGTTGTGACCAAATATCAAATCACATGGGGAGTAGAAAACATACCTTGGATTTTTCTTTTATTTTTCTGGATTTTCTAAGCTATGGACACCTGAAATCATAGTAAAACCAGAGCCATTTGAGTTGTGACCAAATATCACATCACATGGGGAGTGGAAAACATACCACTCTGTTACAACTGTTCCTAAGTTATAACAGAAGCAATAAAATAATGAGGAACACAAGTGATGAAAGAAAAAATTGAGTGGACTTCATCAAAATTAAAAACTTATGTGCTACAAATGATGTAATGAGAAAGTAAAAGGACTACCCACGGAATAGGAGAAAATATTTACAAACCATATATCTTATGAGAATTAAATCTACAATATGTATAGAACTCAATAAAAAATAATCCACTTGAAAAATGGGCAGAGGATATGAATAGACATTTCTCCAAAGGTGATATACAAATAGCTAATAAGTACATGAAAAGATGCTCAACATTATTAGTCATCAGGGAAATATAAAGCAAAACCACAATGAGAGACCACTTCACACCCACTAGATGGCTACAATTAAAAAAAAAAAAAACCAAGAAAGAAAAAAGGGTTGGGGG
>NW_027531920.1:118745-123113 GCF_008692635.1 Crocuta crocuta | reverse complement strand
AGATAGTAACAAGTGTTGGTGAGGATGTGGAAAAATTGGAATCCTTGTACACTACTAGTGGGACTGTAAAATGGTACAGCTGCTTTGGAAAACTTTCTGGAAGTTCATCAAAAGGTAGAACATAGAGTTACTATTTGACCCTGAAATTCTACTCCTAGGTATATACTTAAGAGAGATGAAAATATATTTTCATTAAAATGTGTACACAGAAGTTCACAGCAGTATTATTCGTAATAGCCCAAAGTGGAAACAACTCAAGTATCCATCAACTCATGAATGCATAAAATATAGTAGATCCCTAAAATATTATTCATCCCTAAAAAGAATGAAGTACTAAGACATACTTCAACATATATGAACCTTGACAACATAATGCTAATTAAAATAAGCCAGACACAAAAGGACAAATATTGTATGATTATATTTATATGAGGTACTTAGAATAGGCAAAGTCACAGAGACAGAAAATAGAAGAGCAGTTGGTGGGAGTGGGGAAAGGGGAGTTATAGTTTAATGGATAGAGAGTTTCTTTTTGGGGGGATGAAAAAATTTTAGAAACGGAGAGTAGTGATGGTTGCAAAACATTGCGTATGTACTTCATGCCACTGAATTGTATCCTTAAAAATGGTTAAGTGGTAAATTTTATGTTATATATATTTTATCACAATAAAAAAGAATGAAATATTGATACATGTTACAAAATTGAGGAACTTTGAGAACCTTATGCTAAGAAAATGAAGTCAGACACAAAAGACCATATATTATATAAGTCCATTAACATGTAATGTCCAAAATAGGGACATCTATTGAGACAGAAAATGCATTAGTGGTTGTCTAGGGCTGGGGGAGTGAATGGAGAAGTTAGGGGATCACAGGTGAAGTGATTCTTTTTGAAGTAAGGAAAATGTTCTAAAATTGATTTTGTTGCTGGTTGTACAACACTGTAAACATTCTAATAACTACTGAGTTGTACATGTTAAATGGGTAAAGTGTATGCTATATGAATTATATCTCAATAGATCTGTTTTAAAAAAATAGTGAGGATTATAACAGTCAGTAATTAGTGAGCAATATATTACTGAGGTGCTTTGGAATTTTGCTGTGGGTATACTATTTAATATAATATTTATATTACTATGTTTAGCTATTTTAATAAAACATTGATTTCAATTTTTAAAAAAGGAAAGAAATGAGCTAATAACATTTTCTCAAATAAATTACATGTGTCTAAAGGCTGGCATTTTTACTATACCGACAAAGGCCAAAGTACTTTGTGGCTACATCTGCAAACTACAAAGGAAGGTAATAGGAAATGAATTTTTTTTCTGAATGTTGGAAGTGCAAATGTAATCACAACTGAAGAAACTTATATTTATATGGTGTTTAATTTACAAAGCACTTTCTGATGTATGTTAATATCCTTGTGAGGTGATCAGGATAAGTGTTAGGCCATCCACTTCCCATGCCCAAGAAATTAAACAGAGGTTTGATTCACCTAAATCCCACAGTTAGTTAGTAGTTGGACTAAAACTGAATTCTATGCCTATTTTCTGCCAACTGTTTTGTTTAATCTATCATTCTTTTCAAAAAAATTGATCACACAGTGCTCCATAAACAGGACACATTTCAATATAGGAAAAGCAAACAAAAATGTGAAACATATATAAGTAAGCCATTAATATATAAAACTCTCACAGGTTGTCCATTTGCTTCTAATTCCCATTTATCTTTTTATGATCTCTGGACAAGTTTAGTATATCATTTGCATTTACAGCTTTAAAAAAAGGCATGACTAGCATTAGATAAACTCAGGCGAGGTTTAGGGCAAATGGGTTCTAGGTAATAATATTGTTGATAAGTATTTTCTGAATATGTGCATTATATTACTTTAGAATTAGATCTAGACATGGTCTCTTCCTTCAAGGAACTGTCAATCTAATAGGAGGAGGAGATAAGACAAAAACAAGATGTAACCAATAAAGAAACAAACTGGAGTTGAAGAGTAAAGAGAGTTAGGTTAGAAGAAAAATGATAATGGACTCGAGGGTAGACAGGATGGCTTTGAACAATGACTTAAAAAGAGTTTCAGAAAAGCCTTCATTGGATTGCCTCATTCATGTCTGTCATTCCTCTGTAAAAGGGAGAGGAGAGAGATCCTAATCAGAATAGCAGTAAGAGTGCAGTTTGTATTTATTATTCTCATGCAGGTCCCAACCTGAGATCATATAGAATGCAAAAAATGAGATCATATAGAATATGATTGAAAAGTCCACTGGTATTTTTTTAAATGGACTATTGTAAGTTGGTTTCCATATAACAGCCAGTCCTCATCCAAACAAGTGCCCTCTTCCACACATTGGTATGTTTTTAAGAATATAATTGTTGAGTGAATTTACTTCACTGAATGGACAACGAGGAAAAATGTCAAATTATTTGGTGTTTGTTCCAAGAAATGCATCCAGAATCTTTGAACTTACCAATCAGTAATGTGAACAAAGAAAATAGCTTCTGTAATCTCTATGGCACTTGAAAAAAAAGAAGCTATTCCTCTATTAATCATTTTTATATAGAACCTCAGGCAATATGGAAAGAACATTTCCAAGACCTAGCACATAATCCAATCTGACCTTTGTACTCCTTTCTCCCCTTACAGTTACTTCTATTAAACTGTTTCCTAAGAATACAGAGGAACCTGTGACTGAAGAGAAGTGGATGCATCTTGTTTTCTTCAGATTGTTACATCCCCACCAGAAGCCTGCTTCATACCCAGCGGGAGAAATGATCAGGTACTTTGTTGGAGATCAATAGGTTGAAACAGCTATTCTTGGTTCTGGTTTTATAATATTGCATTGGCTCTCTGATTTTTTCCAGGGATATGAGGAAATTCTTGAAAAATCAGTTTCAGTTCACTTTGGCTTTTAGTATAAATATATGCCAAATGGCATTTCTTTTGGGGAGGAGAAGAGTCTTGGCCAGGGAAAGAAATCCAAATCCAGCTAACATTAGAGTTAGTTAGTTAGTTAGTTAGTTAGTTAGCTAGCTCCAGAAGTGGTTTAGCTCTCTGCTTGATACAAAATCAAGTTATGACCTTCCATTGCTTCTCTGGTTACAGAGAATGTGAGAAAGGAGAGGGATAACTTTGATGCTCAGGTTCTAAAATCTTAAAACCACACATACCTAGAATACTACTCAATTGTTAATGGTGGCGATATCTGGGAACTGAGGTTATGATGTCACTTTCCCTGTGTTAAATCAAATTTCTCTCATGTTTAACTTTGTTTTAGAAGGAACATGCCTTGCTTTCATATTTATTAAAACTTTCAACTGAGATTTTAGAAGACAAAAATAAAATAAATTAGAATTATTAAGCCTAAAAAGACAAACTAGCTTTAAGTCTGAAAACAACTGGTTACAAACATAAAGACTAGTGCTGTGGAATTATTACACTGCCACTGGCCAACAGATATATAGTGTAAGCCACAAGTATGAGTCACATATGTAATTTTAAATTTTCTATTAGCCGTATTAAAAAGTGAAAAAAGTGAAAGTAATTTTAATAAATTTTGACTCAATATATCCAAAATATTACAATTTTAACATGTAATCAATGTAAATACATATTAACAAGATGTTTTGCATTACTTTTTTTGGTACAAAGTCTTTGGAATCTGGTATATATTTTACACTTACAGCATATCCTAATTCATATCAGTCTATGCATAACTCATTTTATTAAGTTAGTTTAAAAAAAACAATGGAACAAGCACTTGGGAATCAATCACTTAAAACAAAATCAATCTAGGACTTTGNTTATATGCATTTTCAAAAACTTTAAGGAAAAACCTGTTTGTAACTATATAATGGTTATAATACTGTATTTAATATTTTGGAAATTGATTTTTTCAGTACTCAAATAGGATTTTCATAATTGTAGGCCCAAGGTGATTTGCGTCTTATTTTAAAATGTTTTTAAATGTTTATTTATTTTTGAGAAGGAGAGAAAGAGAGCAAGAGTGCACAAATGGGGGAGGGGCAGAGAGCGAGAGCAAGAGCAAGAGATAGAAAGAGAGACACAAAATCTGAAGTAGACTCCAGGCTCTGAGCTGTTAGAACAGAGCCCGATGTGGGGCTCAAACTCATGAGCTGTGAGATCATGACCTGAGCTGATGTCTGATGCTCAACTGACTGAGCCACCCAGGCACCCCATAAGGTGATTTGTTTCTTAAATGCACTTACTACATACATATTATTTTAATTTTTTTCCAGTTTTATTGAGATATAATTGACATATAATAAATTAGTTTATGGTGTACAAGATAAGGATTTGATATATGTATATATTTGTGAAAAGTTATTAAAAACCATCAC
>NW_027531920.1:118377-118634 GCF_008692635.1 Crocuta crocuta | reverse complement strand
AACATCCATCACTACACATAGTTACAAATATTTTTTCTTATGATGAACACTTTTAAGATCTACTGTCTTAGAAACTTTCAAATATACAATGCAGTATTATTGACAAGCAACTATATAGTTGTAACAACTATATATATAGTAACAACTATAGTTGTATCCCCAGGACTTACTTGAAGAAGAATTCACAGTTCTCACCCAACTGAAACAAGTACATAATGGACAAGGGAGAGGTCAATGGAGATCAGCCAGTGGGTTTT
>NW_027531920.1:117066-118292 GCF_008692635.1 Crocuta crocuta | reverse complement strand
ATTTCTAGGAGAGAGGGAGACAGCGTGAGCAGGGGAGGGTCAGAGAGAGAGGGAGTCACAGACTGAAACAGGCTCCAGGCTCTGAGCGGGCAGTCAGCACAGAGCCCGACGTGGGGCTTGAACCCACGAACCGCGAGATCATGACCTAAGCAAAAGTCGGATGCTTAACCGACTAAGCCACCCAGGCGCCCCCAGCCAGAGGGAGTTCTAATGCAGGTTAGAACCAGTAGGAAGAGCAACTGGTAGGGATGGGGCTGCTTGTAGAGGCCCAAGAAACATTGTGAGTGGCAGTTGGTCCCGGTTTTCCAATCCTGTTTTGTTCTACTGGGCTGTAGTAAAATGGAGTTAAAAGCTTGGAACAGTAGCAGTGGGAATAGCCAGGCCTTACTGATGAAGGTTCTCATAAAAAATCTGACAATACCACCACATATAGAGAACTTCAGTCCTGTCTTCCCTAGACCCTCTACACTTGCCCTGTTCTTGGTGATCAGTTAAATTTCTCCACATCCCTTAAGTTGTCTTTCTGCACTGGGCTATATGCAGGTATATACTGGAGGTACTGGCAAGGCAAGAGAAAAGCTTGACTTTTGGTGTATATGAAAGCATTATCTGGAATTGGCAAAAAGATGGAAAATTCTAAAATAAGGAGTGTTTATTTTTTCTATCTTAACTGTGTCAAAGACTGTGTTAATGTTCATCACTTAGAGCACAGAAAGAGTAACCTCCAGGAGTTAGGGCTTAGCATAGCTGCTTGTAAGGGAAAAACATAAATCTGGAACTGTTAGCTGGATCGACTACAAAATAATGATTCTGAAGGAAGAGTGACTGAGGAATTTATATAAAGACAGTAATGAGACAAAGTACTAGGTAGTTCAGGGCCTAAGGCAAGGAACTGGAAATGAGGAAAAGGAAAACTACACAGGTGTGTATGAGGATATAGAGCTCAGATTTGCCTAGGACTTTCAATTGTGAAGAGTGCTTTTCTTTTTTTTTTTAATATACATTTTAAAGTTTATTTTATTNGAGAGAGAGAGAATGAGCAGGGGAGGGGCAGAGAGAGGGAGACACAGAATCTGAAGAAGGCCGCAGGCCCCAGGCTCCACACAGTCAGCACAGAACCTAATATCGAAACCATGAACTTTGAGATCACAATCTTAGCCAAAGGTGGACGCTCAACCGACTGAGCCATCCAGGCGCCCCAAGAGTGCTTTTCAAATTACAATATA
>NW_027531920.1:115062-116394 GCF_008692635.1 Crocuta crocuta | reverse complement strand
ACACACACAGTAACCCAGTGAGGTAGGTATTACCATTAATGCTATTTTAGAGGAACTGAGGCTGAGAGATTAGCACGTTCAAAGTTTCACAGCAAGTAAGTAGCAGACCTACAACTTGACCCCAGGTCCCTAAACGTGAAACCAATACTACCCCAGTGATTTACAACTAAGGTATTTAAGTGTGTTGCAGGTATTGCTGCTAACAAAGTACTGAAAGTACTAAAATAGATTTCATGGTGTTTCTATAATAGTGTTACTCTCATTTGCATTCTGATAGTTTTTTTTTGAACAAAAAAGAAATGGGCCTAGTTATATCCAACATACTAGAAAAATGTGCAGAACTACAGGGATCCCAGGGAAGAAGTCCCACATGTGAATGCGACACAGGCTGCGAATATGTCAACGGAAGGTCAAGATCTGCCATACAATACCATAGCAGACAGAAAAGTAATGAAATTGGGAATGAAGGGTGGAATAACTAATATGTGATGATAGATTACAATGTAGTATTTATTTCTTCATTTGTATTTAAATGTGAGAATGGAACATTACATTTATTGTACAGAATTGCCCTTTGAAGAAGCAATTTGTGGACAGCATGGTTACTGTGGTACAGAAATTGAACTGGAAAGGGCCTGCAGGTTACTCTTTCATGAACAAATAATTTATACCAATTCATTTTCCCAATTTCTCAACGACTTACCAAGTATTTGCCATTATATATAACTTCCGTGGCTTCATAGACATCTCCACTGTCTACTTCCTATCCCTTAAGATCTTAAAATACAGTTAACCATTGAACAGTGTGGAATTCAGGGGTGCTGACCTCCTGCACAGTTGAAGATCTGTGTAAAACTTTTGATTCCCCCAAAACATAACTAATAGCCTACTGTTGACAAGAAGCCTTACTGATAACATAAATAGTAGATTAACACATATTTTGTATGTTATATGTATTATTTACTATATTCTTGCAATAAAGTAGGCTAGGAAAAACAAAATGTTATTAATCAAATCATAAAGAATGGGCGCCTGGTTGGCTCGGTCTGTTGAGCCTCTGACTCTTGGTTTCAGTTCAGGTCATGATCCCAGGGTTGTGGAATAGAGCCCCGCGTCCTCAGCTTCAAGCTGAGCATGGAGCTTGCTTAAGATTCTCTCTCTCTCTCTCTCTCTCTCTCTCTCTCTCTCGTGCGCGCGCGCGCGCGTGCGCGCTCTCGCTCTCGCTCTCTGTCTCCCTCTGCCCCTCTACCCTGCTTGCATGTTCTCTTCCTCTGTAAAAAAAGAAAATCATAAAGAAGAGAAAATACATTTACACTGCTGTACTGTGGAACA
>NW_027531920.1:113128-115036 GCF_008692635.1 Crocuta crocuta | reverse complement strand
ACTCTGGTACTGTGTTTATAAAAAAAAAAATCTGCATATAAGTGGACCCGTGCAGTTCAAACCCATGTTGTCCTTCAGCATGGACCTATAGAACGTTTTCTTCCAATTTGTAAACATTCATTAACTACTTGACTGTTTGCTTATCCTGTGCTAGGTGCCACACTGAGGTAGAAGGGATCCCTAACCTCTTGTGGCTTATTATCTAGCTGAGAAGATTAGAGAAATTCATGAAAGAAATCTAGAAAATGTAAGTGCCTTAAATATGTACATGGAAAAACATAAACTAAGAAGATGAACTATCTGGATAGAAATTCATTCTTAAAGGTCATGAAAGTTTAGAGCTGGATCCTGAAAAGATGGATAAGAATTAGAAGCGAGGAAGCAGCAGGGCGCCTGGGTGGCTCATCATGATCTTGCATTCATGAGTTTGAGCCCCGCGTTGGGCTCTGCGGACAGCTCAGAGCCTGGAGCCTTCTTTGGATTCTGTCTCTCTCTTTGTCCTACCCTCCCCTGCCCATGCTCTGTCACTCTCTCTGTCTCTCTCTCTCTCTCTAAAAATTAAATAATAAATGTTAAAAAAAATAAAAAGAAGAAGCAAGGGAATAAGAAGGCAATCTGGGGGAGGGGGAACAAATTTAGTAAAAGAAACAGGCTATAGTATACTCAGCTAGGTCTGCTGAAAAAAGTAAGAGCACATACTTTTCTGCAATGGTTGCCATCCCAAGGCAATATTACATGACATGTTAAGAATAAGTAGGACTTCGCTTTTCTTATTATCCCCTATTGCTTTGAAATCCCCAAACCAAATACTAACAAAATAAATTTTTTTGTACTCGACTTTTATGAGAAGTAACACTTCACATTTGTCTATCACTGTATAGTTTACATAGCATTTGCACCTATATCATTTTGTTTGACCCTAACAGCAATCCTGTGAAACGACATGGAGGCTGACTTGCTTCAAGTTAGAGAACCAGTAACTGGGGGAACTCAGGACTTCAACCCAGATCAGATTCAATCCAATCTTGAGCATTTACATGTACAGTTTTTGACCAATAATTGATATTCATAAACAATATTCTTAAGGTCCTATAAGATTCTGATATACCGCTTACATCAGGAATTATTAAATTATGTTCTGGGTCATTTTTAAAAAATGTTTATTTGTTTTTGAGAGAGACAGAGTGCAAGTGGGGGAGGGGCAGAGAGAGGGGGAGACACAGAATCCAAAGCAGGCTCAGAGCCTGACATGGGCTTGAGCCCATGAACCATGAGATCATGACCTGATGCGAAGTTGGATGCTTAACCAACTGAGCCACCCAGGTGCCCCTGGGTCATTTTTAAAAAATGCGTATTTATTTGGAGGGGGGGAAGAAAAGAGAAAATCCCAGGCTCTGCATTGTTAGCATGGAGACTGACACAGGGCTTGATATCACAAATCATGAGATCATGACCTAAGCCAAGAGTAAAGAGTCACACGTTGAACCAACTGAGCCACCCAGGTACCCCTGTCATGGGTCATTTTTATGTTTAGCAATATTTGGCTATTCACATTTTTAAAAATCCATATAGGGGCACCTGGGTGTCTCAGTTGGTTAAGCCTCCAACTTTGGCTCAGGTCATAATCTCACAGTTCATAGGTTTGAGCCCCGCATCAGGCTCTGTGTTGACAGCTCAGGGCCTAAAGTCTACTTTGGATTCTGTGTCTCCTTCGTTCTCTGCTCCTCCTCTGCTCACTCTCTGTCTCTATTTCTCTCAAAAATAAACATTTAACAATTTATTTTAAAAATCCATATAAAATATTTTAGAATTTATTATTTAATCTTTAAGATGTCTTCTAGAAGAGTTGGTTAAATACCACACATCAGATTTCTTTTTATTTACAATGTTACCTGGTTTTTTCGTAGC
>NW_027531920.1:110868-112990 GCF_008692635.1 Crocuta crocuta | reverse complement strand
GTGGTTTTTTTGAAGCACCTTAAATCTTTTTTAAATGTTTATTTATTTTTGAGAGAGAGAGAGGAGGGGAGGGGCAGAGAAAGAGGATAACACAAGATTTGAAGCAGGCTCCACAGTGACAGCAAAAAGCCCGATGCGGCACTCAAACTCAGGAGCTGAGATCGTTACTGGAGCTGAAGTCGGATGCTCAACTGACTGAGCCACCCAGGTGCCCCACCTTCCAGCTTGTTTTTAAANCTACTTACTTATTTGGCACCATAGAAGTGACTCCACAGCAATGAGTTTTTTGGATAAATAAAACTTACTCCTCTAATAACAAACTTTGAAATCTGACAGAAATCTTTCTAAAATGTTTTGAGACTTCTTTGTCTTGTCATGTCAGATATAGTTGTCTATTGAGGACTAAGGATCACTATGAAAATTCCCTACTGGATCATAGAGTTAAGTGCTCAGTATCTACTAAGGCATACAGGGAACTTTGAACCCCTACATGAATGATCCCAAGTGACTTTATTTTTCTAGTTCTGTTTTTAGAATTCTTCTGTTTTTTATACTAACTATGCCTTAGGGTATCAGTTTTCTCACATCTAGTAGATCCCTTATCTCATTTTAATTGGTTGTCAGACAACTAAGCTCATTATACTAGTAAGCAACCTTTATTTTATATACAGCACTAAATCAAGATGCTGAGTAAAGTCGGCACTACTCTTATCTCATAGGTGTAGAGTGAGAGGCCTTATTGCCTTGAGATGTTGTTTCCAGATCATAGGGCTTTAATCCCACCTCCTCTTAGGTGTCCAGGCTGTGTTCTGGATGTTTGAGGTTGCTAAATAAAAGATTTCTGAATAATCAGGGTATACTGAGAATAGGATATTTTATTTACAAAACTTGCATTCTGTATATTTCTGCAAGATGGACAAAATCAGATGTAACAAACTATCAATAGTAATAGCAGTTTGTGATGTTCAATTTTTATTGTTTAATATTTTTTTGAGAGAGAGGGTGTAAGTAAGCAAGGAGCAGAGAGAGAGAGAGAGAGAGAGAGAGAAGTGGGGCTCACCTGAAGCTAGGCTGAAGTTCACCTGAAGCAGGGCTCAAGCTCATCTGAAGAAGGGCTCGAGCTCATGCAATGTGGGACTCGAACTCATGAGCTGTGAGATCATGGCCTGAGCCAAAATCAGATGCTTAACCAAACAAGCCACCCAAGTGCCTCTCAATTTTTTATTCTTTAATTCTTAATTCATTGGTGGTAGAAGAAAAAGAGGTTTCTTAAGCCTTACTTAAACTATAGATTCCACCTTGATCTTAAGAGCACTTTATATTTTCTAAGTGCTTTAGTATATATTATCTCTTTTAATCATCACAGTCCTATGAGATAAGCAGAACAGCTTCTTTTCTCAACTATAAAAATGGGTAAGAGACTATGGTATTTGAAAAAAAGCATTTTCATCTATTTTATCTATAACCTGACAAGTAGATGGATTAGTACTATTCTTATTTTACAGTTGATCTAATAATTACCCATTATTGAGCACCTGTTATATGCCAGCATTGAATTAGGAATTTCATATTACCTCTAATCCTTATAATACCTTATCAAAGAAAGTATCATTATTGTCTTTATATAATGAGAAAACTTACGCTGAGAGAGGTTACATGACTTGGCCAAGGCCACAAAGCTAAAAGTAGTAGACCTAGGATTTGAAATTAGGTCTCTGTTATTTTAAATTTGAAATTAGGTCTATGTGGCTTTAAATTCTATGCTATTTCTCTACCCCAAGCTGTCTGAGAGAGAAAGCAAGGGTCAGAAAGATTTCTTAATAATATCAACTGAGTTTTCTTTCTTGTATGTATATTTCATCCATGCACTGGGAGCTTTAGTGTACTAAATTTGGGCCCTATTTCTGATAGCTTCTGGATTTTGCATACTGTGCTAGGGGATGGGGAGAAGAGATGAGATTCAAAATGCTGCATTGAAACTTGAAAACAACCTCTGAGTTAAAATATTTGTACCACAAATACACTCTTCTCCCTTAAGTAAGTTACAGTGTAAACGTATGTTTATAAAGAGCTTTGGAGATGACTTGTAAAAATAATGCATTATACAAACCATGACTTTGTG
>NW_027531920.1:107590-110282 GCF_008692635.1 Crocuta crocuta | reverse complement strand
CGACGCGGGCCTCGAACCCACGAACCGTGAGATCATGACCTAAGTGAAAGTCGGACGCTTAACCGACTAAGCCACCCAGGCGCCCAAGGGTTCTTTTTTTTTAAATAAATGAAATATATCTGAAATTTGAGGAGAGAATCAAATTGCTGTATTTACAATAGCTGAACATGCTCTCAGGAAATACTGTGAAGCTATCATGAGGAACACATTCTTTTTCCATTTCCTTTTTAAGAAGTCATATTTCTAAACAGATTAGGATCAAAACATAGCGAATTACCAAGTCAATCTTCTTCCTGCTTTTCTGGCACAATGTAAGATAATTATGCGCTGAATTTCATCTACATGACACTACTAACTTTGTGGCTGTAGGCCAGGCCTATGAGTTGTTTTGCTATAGGGAGAAGAGATCTGCGCAAAGCCACCTTCTCTTTAGTACACTCTTTGACAAATAGCACAGGTTGGTTAGAACCATGGCTTGACATGTACAGTAACTTAGTGAGGCTAGACCCTCAAGAACTGACCTAAAGTACTACAATACTAGATTCATTAAAGGGGCTATATACTGGAAGCAGTGCTAAAATGCAGCTAAGACTCATAAGCCTATATACAGCAAAGCATCCTTAGTACTTAATTATTTCAAAACTAGCTCTCTCTACATTTCTGACCATGTTAATGGAATAGGATCTATGTCTTCTAAGTCAGCATGGAATTCGAAACAAGAAAGAAAGTAGGATCAATCATTGATTCTAAATTACACTGAGATTCTAAATGTGTTTTGCTATCTTGCATTAGAGATTATGAAATAGGATACCAGGGAAATTAAAACTGCCACCAAAGTTAAAAAACCATTACAGGTGGATTATATATCTTGTATTTAGTAGAAAGGAAGAGGTGTGTTGGCCTAGCTAGTATTTCTTTCTCAAGTGTACAGAGAGTAGAAGAGAGACACAGTGAGGTGGGGAAGGTACCAAGAAAATTTGGGATTAAAATACTATTCATCAAATGTCTGAGTGGGCATTTGCAACCTTCTCAGGTAGTTCTGGGCTCTTGTCACATTTTCTCTGCCCAGTGGTTCTGGCTTCCCTCAGTCCTTCTTCCAAGCTCCTACATTATGTATTGTCTTTTATTTAAGCCATGAGGAGAGCCCACAGACCTAGGGGATTTGGTTAGCCTTTGCACTTGCTGTTCCCTTTGTCAGAATTGCACTCTCTACTTTTCTTCATCAAAATCCTATTCATTCTCCAAAATCCAATTCAAATTTCATCCTCTCCATCCATTCATATATGCATGCCTAGTATGTGCCAGCCATTGTGTGCTTCTCCTTGGAGACGTACTTAATGTATTAGATTGGCCATTCTGTGGCTCCCTCCTCTATGCTTCCACTGCAGTCTCATACTTCCATGTAAGTACTAATCACCTCTGGGAATTATTTACAAGATCCTCTTTTATGAAGACCACGGACTTCCACAATTAATGAACTGTATCTTACTCATTTTTGCATCCCTGCATGTAATATAGCACAGTGCCTTGCACATAGTAGATGGTTAGTAAGTCTCTAGCTATTCATTTATATTTGTTATTTTCTACTGACTCAAGTTATTTCTCTAACTTGACTCTCAATCTTTCTGTTCCTATTACTTTACTAAAATTGTTCTCATCAATGTTGGCAAAAACATCCTTCTTATTGATTTCAGTAGATGGGCGAGACACGTTCTTTCCATTTGGCTTTGCTAAGTTGGATAATTGTAAGCTAGAGCTGCTAGCCATTTTTGCCACTTTATGGGGAGAACCTGCCTGAAGAATGAGGCCAATAGAAAGGAAAGCAGAGCTGAGAGATTCTGATGAGATCATATGAGCTCCAAGTTTCAGCCATACCTTAAACCAGCTTCATCAAGGACTTTACAGTTAAATAAACCCATAAATCCCATGCCCTCTTCTTTTTATTAGTAGTATTTTTTAAATTTACATCCAAGCTAGTTAACATATAGTGTAATAATGATTTCAGGAATAGAATTTAGTGATTCATCTCTTACATATAGCATGCAGTGCTCATCCCAACAAGTGTCCTCCTTAATGCCCCTTGCCCATTTAGCCCCCACTCACCCAAAACTCCTCCAGCAACCCTCAATTTGTTCTCTGTATTTAAGAGTCTCTTATGGTTTGTCTCCTTCCCTCTTTTTATATTTCTTTTGCTTCCCTTTCTTTATGTTCATCTGTTTTGTGTCTTTTAAAAAATTTTTAAATGTTTATTCATTTTCGAGAGACAGACACAGAATGCAAGCAAGGGAGGAGCAAAGAGAGAAGGAGACACAGAATCCAAAGGAGGCTCCAGGCTCTGAGCTGTCAGCACAGAGACCCATATGGGGCTTGAACTCATGAACCGTGAGATCATGACCTGAGCCAAAGTTGGATGTTCAACCAAATGAGCCACCCAGGTGCCCCTCATCTGTTTTGTATCTTAAATTCCACATATGAGTGAAGTCATATGATATTTGTCTTTCTCTGACTGACTTACTTTGCTTAGCATAATGCACTCTAGTTCCATCCACTTTGTTGCAAATGGTAAGATTTCTTTCTTTTTTTTTTTATCACTTAGTAATATTCCCTTGTATATATATATACACCGCATCCTCTTTATCCATTCATCAGTAGATGGACATTTGAACATGCTCTCTTTTTTAGAAAAAAAAAA
>NW_027531920.1:104877-107234 GCF_008692635.1 Crocuta crocuta | reverse complement strand
CGACGCGGGCCTCGAACCCACGAACCGTGAGATCATGACCTAAGTGAAAGTCGGACGCTTAACCGACTAAGCCACCCAGGCGCCCAAGGGTTCTTTTTTTTTAAATAAATGAAATATATCTGAAATTTGAGGAGAGAATCAAATTGCTGTATTTACAATAGCTGAACATGCTCTCAGGAAATACTGTGAAGCTATCATGAGGAACACATTCTTTTTCCATTTCCTTTTTAAGAAGTCATATTTCTAAACAGATTAGGATCAAAACATAGCGAATTACCAAGTCAATCTTCTTCCTGCTTTTCTGGCACAATGTAAGATAATTATGCGCTGAATTTCATCTACATGACACTACTAACTTTGTGGCTGTAGGCCAGGCCTATGAGTTGTTTTGCTATAGGGAGAAGAGATCTGCGCAAAGCCACCTTCTCTTTAGTACACTCTTTGACAAATAGCACAGGTTGGTTAGAACCATGGCTTGACATGTACAGTAACTTAGTGAGGCTAGACCCTCAAGAACTGACCTAAAGTACTACAATACTAGATTCATTAAAGGGGCTATATACTGGAAGCAGTGCTAAAATGCAGCTAAGACTCATAAGCCTATATACAGCAAAGCATCCTTAGTACTTAATTATTTCAAAACTAGCTCTCTCTACATTTCTGACCATGTTAATGGAATAGGATCTATGTCTTCTAAGTCAGCATGGAATTCGAAACAAGAAAGAAAGTAGGATCAATCATTGATTCTAAATTACACTGAGATTCTAAATGTGTTTTGCTATCTTGCATTAGAGATTATGAAATAGGATACCAGGGAAATTAAAACTGCCACCAAAGTTAAAAAACCATTACAGGTGGATTATATATCTTGTATTTAGTAGAAAGGAAGAGGTGTGTTGGCCTAGCTAGTATTTCTTTCTCAAGTGTACAGAGAGTAGAAGAGAGACACAGTGAGGTGGGGAAGGTACCAAGAAAATTTGGGATTAAAATACTATTCATCAAATGTCTGAGTGGGCATTTGCAACCTTCTCAGGTAGTTCTGGGCTCTTGTCACATTTTCTCTGCCCAGTGGTTCTGGCTTCCCTCAGTCCTTCTTCCAAGCTCCTACATTATGTATTGTCTTTTATTTAAGCCATGAGGAGAGCCCACAGACCTAGGGGATTTGGTTAGCCTTTGCACTTGCTGTTCCCTTTGTCAGAATTGCACTCTCTACTTTTCTTCATCAAAATCCTATTCATTCTCCAAAATCCAATTCAAATTTCATCCTCTCCATCCATTCATATATGCATGCCTAGTATGTGCCAGCCATTGTGTGCTTCTCCTTGGAGACGTACTTAATGTATTAGATTGGCCATTCTGTGGCTCCCTCCTCTATGCTTCCACTGCAGTCTCATACTTCCATGTAAGTACTAATCACCTCTGGGAATTATTTACAAGATCCTCTTTTATGAAGACCACGGACTTCCACAATTAATGAACTGTATCTTACTCATTTTTGCATCCCTGCATGTAATATAGCACAGTGCCTTGCACATAGTAGATGGTTAGTAAGTCTCTAGCTATTCATTTATATTTGTTATTTTCTACTGACTCAAGTTATTTCTCTAACTTGACTCTCAATCTTTCTGTTCCTATTACTTTACTAAAATTGTTCTCATCAATGTTGGCAAAAACATCCTTCTTATTGATTTCAGTAGATGGGCGAGACACGTTCTTTCCATTTGGCTTTGCTAAGTTGGATAATTGTAAGCTAGAGCTGCTAGCCATTTTTGCCACTTTATGGGGAGAACCTGCCTGAAGAATGAGGCCAATAGAAAGGAAAGCAGAGCTGAGAGATTCTGATGAGATCATATGAGCTCCAAGTTTCAGCCATACCTTAAACCAGCTTCATCAAGGACTTTACAGTTAAATAAACCCATAAATCCCATGCCCTCTTCTTTTTATTAGTAGTATTTTTTAAATTTACATCCAAGCTAGTTAACATATAGTGTAATAATGATTTCAGGAATAGAATTTAGTGATTCATCTCTTACATATAGCATGCAGTGCTCATCCCAACAAGTGTCCTCCTTAATGCCCCTTGCCCATTTAGCCCCCACTCACCCAAAACTCCTCCAGCAACCCTCAATTTGTTCTCTGTATTTAAGAGTCTCTTATGGTTTGTCTCCTTCCCTCTTTTTATATTTCTTTTGCTTCCCTTTCTTTATGTTCATCTGTTTTGTGTCTTTTAAAAAATTTTTAAATGTTTATTCATTTTCGAGAGACAGACACAGAATGCAAGCAAGGGAGGAGCAAAGAGAGAAGGAGACACAGAATCCAAAGGAGGCTCCAGGCTCTGAGCTGTCAGCACAGAGACC
>NW_027531920.1:103873-104849 GCF_008692635.1 Crocuta crocuta | reverse complement strand
TCTTTTTTAGAAAAAAAAAAAAAGATGAAAATCCAGTTTAGGCCAGCTCTCTGTCACTTGTAACTGAGAGAGTCTTAACCTACCTAATAATCTCCATATCTATATTTCCAGCCCAGATATTTTTCCTGAGCTTCAGATGAATATCACCAACTGCTTACAAGTTTTCTCCTCTTGAATTTCACACAAGTACCTGAAATTCAAAACCTGTTTAAAACGACACATCTTCCTTTTCTGCTTGTTATCTCAGGGATTAGTACAGCACTCTGCCAGAAATCTGGGTGGTTTCCTTGACTCTTCTTTTTCTCCCTTCAGTCAAATAACCAAGTCCTAAATTTTTTTCTAAATAAACCTGGGCTCCTGGGTGGCTCAGTCAGTTAAGCTTCCAACTTCAGCTCAGGACATGGTCTCATGGTTTGTGAGACTGAGCCCTGCATCGGGCTCTGTGCTGACAGCTCAGAGCCTGGAGCCTGCTTCAGATTCTGTGTCTCCCTCTCTCTCTGCCTCTCTCCCACTCATGCTCTTTCTCTCTTAAAAATAAAATAAACACTGAAAATTTTTAAATAAACCTGTCTACCTCAGTTTTCATTGCTGCTACTCTAATTAAGCCACCATCATTTCTTATGTGTACCCTTGTATCAGCCTCCTAATTGCCTTCTTTGTTTCCTTTATGTCCCATCCAGTCCATTTTTCTTGTTTTCTCCACTTTTTCATTATATTTTAAATAAATTGTAGTAACATATGCTTATTGTAACAAGTCAAACAACATAGAACTAAATAAAGAACCACTTAAGAGCAATCCCTTTCCCATCCAACCTCTTCCCACCTGATGTAATCAATAATCCAAAGTTTGGTGCTTCTGCTTTCCACATCTGTTTCTATGTTTATATCCATATATCTGTATCTATAAACATTTTAGGGGGTTAAGAACTTTCTCCTTTTTTTTATAAAAATGGGATTATATTTTAAATGTTATTCT
>NW_027531920.1:101909-103526 GCF_008692635.1 Crocuta crocuta | reverse complement strand
CTCTAACATATTCATTTTAATAGCGGCATAGTATTAAATAGTATAGCTATGTCATAATTAATTCAACCATTTCTCTGTGTATAGATACTAGGGTTATTCCTCTTTTTGCCACTAAAACAGTGCTATAATAAATATCCTTGTATATATGACCTAGGTACTGGTATTTTTAATTCTGTATGATAGATTCCCTAAACTGTAAATGCTAGATTATAAAGGTCACCTAATGTTTAATTTGACTGGAGAGTTGTATTAATATCCAAAATGGGTGTAACAATTTATGTTCTCAAATATGATATATTACATTAACAGAATGAAGGGTAAAAATCATATGATCATCTCAATAGATTCAGAAAAGAATTTCACAAAATTCAACATTCTTTCATGATAAAAATTCTTCACAAACTAGGTATGGAAAGAACGTATCTCAACATAAGAAAAGCTATGACAAGCCCACAGCTAACATCACACTTCACAGCAAAAACCTAAAAAAAGCTTTTCCTCTAAGATCAGGAAAAAGATGAGGATGCCCGTTCTCACCACTTCTTTCAACATAGTACTTGAAATCCAATAGCTAGAACAATTACACAAGAAAAATAAATAAAAGGCATCCAAATTGGAAAGGAAAAAGTAAAATTGTCTCTGTCTGCTGATGATATAAACTTATATATAGAAAACTCCACCCAAAAAACCTGTTAGAAATAATAAATTAATTCAGTTAAGTTGTAGGATACAAAATGAACATATAAAAATCTGTCTTTCTATACACTATCAATGAACTGTTCAAAAAAGAAATTAAGAAAAAGATCCAATTTAATATGAAAAAGAACAAAATACTTAGGAATAAATGTTAAATTTATTCAGTACACTGAAAACTATGAAATGCTGATGACAGAAATTGAAAAAGACACACAGAATAGTAGAAAGATACTTTTGTGTTCTTGGATTGGAAGAACTAATGTTGTTAAAATGTTCATATTATACAAACCATCTATAGATTCAATGCTATCTCTATCAAAATTCCGATGATTTTTTTTCACAGAATAGGAAAAACAATCCTAAAATTCATATGGAAATGCAAAAGGCCCCAAATAGCCCAAGCAATCTTAAACAAAAAGAACAAAGCTGAAGGCATTACATTTCCTTGTTTCTAAATATATTACAAAGGTATGGTAAAACAGTATGGTACTGGCACAAAAACAGTCATATAGACCAATGGAACAGAATAGAGAGCCCAAAAATAAATTATGCATTTACAGACTATCAATCTTCAACAAGGATGCCAAGAGCACACCATGGGAAGAGGACAGTCTTTCAATAAATGGTGCTGGGAAAACTGGATATGCACATGCAAAGAAATAAAAATGGACCCTGCCCTCATAGGATAAAAAAATAAACTCAAAATGGATTAAAGAATTAAGTGGGGCGCCTGGGTGGCTTAGTCGGTTAAGCGTCCGACTTTCGCTTGGGTCATGATCTCGCGGTTCGTGGGTTCGAGCCCCGCATTGGGCTCTGTGCTGGCTGCCAGCTCGGAGCCTGGAGCCTGTTTCGGTCTGTGACTCCCTCTCTCTCTGACCCTCCCCTGCTCGTGCTGTCTCTCTCTCTCTCCTAGAAATAAAT
>NW_027531920.1:95664-101867 GCF_008692635.1 Crocuta crocuta | reverse complement strand
CATTAAAAAAAAAAAAAAAGAAAAAAATAAATAAGCATAGACCTGAAATTGTAAAGATTTCTTACTAGAAGAAATCTTAGGGAAATTATTTTTTAATCTATGAACTTTTTATTGGTCTTCTGCTCCCTAAAGGATACACTGATTCTGCTGCCTCAAAGCCTCAAAACTGATGTCATTGGTCTCAGACACGCCTTTGCCCACCACAATCTTGCAGGTGGTGGTCTTTTGGATGGTATGCATGGAATTGCTGCTGTCTAGGGTATCACCAAGATTGAAATCCTTTCAGCAGGTTGATAGTAGGTGGTGATTTCAGTCTCCAGTTTGGCCTTGATATTCAGCAGGGTCTGGTGCTGCCTCTCTAATCAGGTCTGGGACAGCTCTGACTTCAGGTGCAGCAGGAGTACACTGAGCTGCTCCATCTGCACAGTGAGTGGCCCTCCACTTCCTTCAGTTGTTCTCCAAGCTGGCCTTCAGATTTCTCATGGAGTCCAGGGTGATCTTCAAGAAGTGAGTCATACATATCAGCTCCAGGAGCATCATCTCAGCCACTCCTACTTCAGCAGTCTGTGAGGTGATCACTGTGGTGCTCTCCTCAATCTTTTGGGACCAAGATGGTACTTGTCCTGCTCCTTTCAGTTCTTCTGAGCCAGCTTGTCTTACTGGGCCTGGATGTTCACCATGGTCTTGCTGAGGTTCTGAGATTTGGGGGCATCCGACTCCACGGCCAACCTAGAGTTGCCAATCTGATTTTGTAGACCCTTTACTTCTGCCTCATAGTTCTTCAGGAAGAGCAGCTCCTTCCTGAGAGTCTCAATTTCCATCTCCAGCTGCAGCTGAGTGACATTGGTGTCTTCAATGACCTCGCAAAGCCCATGGATATCATTCTCCAAAGACTGGTGCATGGCCAGCTCTGTTTCATACTTGAGTCTAAAGTCATCAGTAGCAAGACAGGCATTGTCAGTCTTCAGAAAAATGCAGGCAATGTCCACAGAATTTGCATAGATCTGAGCCCTCAGTTCATGGATGATCTTGAGGTGATGCCCCAATTCTCTAACCTGGGGTCCCTTCTTCTCCAGGTGTTCCCAGATTTTGGTATCTAATTTCTGATTATCAGCCTCCAGTCTCTTCACTCTCTCCAAGTAGGAGAATGGGTGGTCATTCAGGTCTTTCACGGTTTCCTTCTCACCATGGATATCGCCTATGCACACCAGTCATCTCTGTAGTCAGGCCCTCAGACCTCCAGACCTCCAGCTGCCCTGTAAACTGGTGGAGCAGGACACAGAGATCCAGAAGCCTGAGCCCCTGGTGCCTCATAAATGTTGGCCACACTGCTGACAGGCCAGACCTGATGGTTGGGCAACTGCATGGAGCATAGGGACCAATAGTTGGAAAAAAAGGTAGAGTGAGTGGTGAAGTTCATGCTGTTCATGGAGGAAGACAAGATGCCAGGGCTCAGGCTCAGGCTGCTAAGAAAAAGCATCTTGACATTGGCCCAGGCAATAATTTTTTGGATATGATCTTAAAAGTACAGGTGGCAAAGCAAAAACAGACAAGTGGAATTGCATCAAATTAAAAAGCTTCTGCACAGCAAAGGAAATAATCAACAGAGTGAAGAGAAAACCTATGAAATGGGGGGAAATATACATCTGGGTAGGGGTTAGTATCCAAAATATATAAGGAATTCAAACAACCCAATAGCAAATAATAATAAAAAATAATAAACTGATTTAAAAATGGGCAAAGGACCTGAATAGACAGTTTTCCAAAAAAGACCAACACATGGCCAACAGATTATATAAAAAGATGTTCAACATCACTAATCACCAGGGAAATGCAAATCAAAACCACAATAAGATGTTACCTCACACCTGTTAGGAAGGCTATAATCAAAAAGATAAGAGACAACAAGTGTTTGTTAGCACGTGGAGAAAAGGGAACCTTTGTGTAATGTTGGTAGGAATGTAAATCAGTACAACCACTATGGAAAACAGATTCCTCAAAAATTAAAAATAGAAATACCGTGTAATTCAGCAATCTTACTTCTGGGTGTATATACAAAGAAAATGAAATCAGTATCATGAAGAGATATCTACATTCTCATGTTTGTTGCAGCATTAGTCATAATAGCCAACATACGGAAACAAACTAAGTATCAAATAAATGGAAAAAGCAAATGTGATCTCACCTCCCATGTGATGGAATATTAGTCAGCTTTAAAAAAGAGGGAAATCAGGGCACCTGGGTGGCTCAGTCAGTTAAGCATCCAACTTCAGCTTAGGTCATGATCTCATGGTTCGTGGGTTCAAGCCCCATGTCAGACTCTGTGCTGACAGCTAGCTCAGAGCCTGGAGCCTGTCTTCAGATTCTATGACTCCCTCTCTCTCTGACCCTCCTCTGCTCATGCTGTATCTCTCTCTCTCTCAAAAATAAATAAAACATTGAAAAATTTTAAAAAATAAAAATAAATAAAAAAGAGGGAAATCCTGACAATTACATGGATGAACCTGGAAGTTATTAACCTAAGTTGAATAAGCCAGATACAGAAAGACAAATACTGCATGATATTACTTATATGTAGAATCTAAACAAATTAAACTCATAAGCAGAATAAAATGGTCAGAGGAGCTGGGTGTTAAGGGAAATGAAGAGGTATTGGTCAAAGTATACAAAATTTCAGTTATGGAGGATGAAAACTGCATAGCATGATGACTATAGTTAATATTACTGCATATACTATGCTTGAAAATTGCTGCGTAGATATTAAGTGTTCTCATCACAAAAAAGAGGAAACTATGTGAGATGATGAAAATGTTAGTTTGTGTTAATTATTTCACAATGTATGTGTATATCAAAATATCACATTGTATACAATTAAATATATACAATTTTTCATTTGCCAATTATATCTCACTAAAGCTGGAAGAAAACAATGTATATTCTTTCCACAAATATGTGGATTTTGCCACCTTCTAATTAGCATAGGATGTTATTATATTATAAAATTATTGCTAATGTATATGGGTGATGGGTAGAAAAAAATCATATCATACATGCTTTATNTTTGTGAGCTTGAGCCCTCCCTTGGGCTCTCTGCTGCCAGTGCAGAGCCCACTTCCATCCTCTCTCCTTTTCTCTCTCAAAAGTAAAACATTAACAAAATAAAAAATTCAGAAATAAAAATAAATTTTAAAAATAATAAGTAAAAAATCAAAAGATATAGAAATATGAAGATTAAGTTAATTTTCCCTTCACTGCAAATTTAAACACTCAGTTTTCTTCCCTCAAGCAACCAGTTACCAGTTATAGATTTATCATAATTTATTTCATCATTTCCTAAATAATGGACATTAACATTATTTCGATCTTCTGCTATTTCAAATAGTACAGCAAAGAATATCACTGTTGATAAATGATTTCCACATGTGAATATTTCTAGAAGTAAAAGTGGAATTGTTGGATCAGAGTATATGCATTTAGCATTTGAAAATATTTTCCATATAAACTGTTCTTGACATTGATCCTGTGCTACCTCATTGCCTTTAGGATGATTTCTATGCTCCAAAAAATGGATCCCAAGTCCCTGTATGATGTGTGCCTTGTTGGCCAGCTCATTTGTCACTTCCCCTTTAGAAATCTATACTAACCATACAAACTTGTTTCGGTTCCTCAAATGAACCAAGCTCCTCTTACTCTAAGTCTCCCTTGTTTACCCTTCCCTCAAACCTTCACTTGGCTAACTCTTTAGCATTAGTCAGGTTGCAGCTCAGATGTTACCCCCATTAGGAGAACTTCCTTGGCCTCCCAGGTATAGATCAGATACTGATGTGTCCCATAGCCCTCTGTTTTTACCCTATTATATCTTACTATAGTGTGTTGAAATCATCCAACTGTGAGCTTGATGAGGGGTAGGGTCTTGCTCAAATCTGTGTCCCTAGTTGTCCAAAGAGAGATCAATAAACATTTATTAAACAACTAGTTAGTACTCAATAATAACTTATTTGAATGAATGAAGGAGGAAAAAAGGGCTAGTAGCTTCTCCCTTGTGAGACAAAAGAGGCCATTCAGGTTTAGGAGTAGAATCTAGAGTAAGGCAGTGTTGCATAAGTAATCCACTACAAATTCAACAGGCACCATCTGTCTACACATCTACATGGGTCTGTGATATTTTGAGAAGCCATACAAAGGGGGCTGACAGTTTAACACTCACCCAATAGATTAATCTTCTTATAGCCTTCATTTCTTAAAACCATATGCATGTTCTTAATCCTTACTGAGTCTCTTTATGGATGCTAATTAAAAGGCTCATTTCACTGTCCAAACTGAAACCCTGAATATTTAATCATGTAAACATATCTAATTTGCTAAAACCACCCTAGACATTATCCTTATATTATAGAAATCAGAAATAGTTAGGAGCAAATTATAAGAGAATTAGAAGGAAACAATTATATCACCTACTCTAATAAACATTTTTTTCTTACCCTAATACATCTGAGGGAAATGATATGATCTCATCAGTAACAGTACTATCTCAGTATAATGTTCTTAATGGGGTGCAGAGTGGTCAAAATTTCCAGGGATGTGCATACCTTGACAAAACCTCCTTAAATGATTTTGAATTTCTTACACCAGAGTTGGGAGACACTGATTCTAGTTTAAACTTTAGAAAAAACTATGATCAGAGAAGTAAAGACTTACCCAAGATCATAATGCTATTATAATTACTAATAGCAGAACTGGGACTATAATCTGGATTTCCTGACTTAAAGTTCATTATTTTTCATAATATTTAGAAACAAATAACTATATGGAATTTAAGACAGAGTGAGGCAGACCAGAAATACCTTAGGCGAACCTCAGGTCAAGTGGGACTCTGACCTCTTTTAAGCAAGATATTCCTCAAAGATATCTTACCTTTACAGTATTTTCTAGTGGGAGGCAGGCATGTTCACATTTTACCTTACATCATGCTGAATTGCTTATGCTTGTTATAGGAGTATTTATTACCTTTTAATTTAAAAATTTCATAAATATTTTTAAGCAGTCCAATCTTTAACTAACTTTTACACCCAGTTCACTTTAGGACTTAGGTACTGAGGACAGGAATTTGGGAATTATACCAACTGTAGAGGCTGGTACAATGTCTTACAAATAGTTGGTATTCTAAAAATGCTTGTCTACTGAGTATCGGTGGTGAAAGCTTATTGAGATCATCTACTGCAGAGCTAGTCCCATAAATGAAATTATATCTTTAAAGGGCAATTAAGAGTATGAGCAAGCTAAGACATTTTAGCTTAGCTTATTTGATATAAAGCCATTTTCCAGAGGGTTCCTCTGTGGGCACTTAGACTGTGGGCTTTCATGACGAGTAGACTACCTTGGGGACTCTACATCTGAAATCAACAATCCTTTGCAAGTCTACACACATGGTAAACCCTCAAAAGCTTTAATTTAGTCTTGTGAACAAGCCCTTGTAAGCTCTCAAAATTATTTTAGTCTCTCTCATTTGATAATAGCACAGTGATGGCTCACTGAAAAGCAATCAATTTAAGAGCAATACTAGAATGAGGACACTTATTAATTCTAGCTAACATTTGTATAGGTACAAAGTCTGTTTCTTTGAGGCCATAGCCTTTCATGTTCATCTGTATCAATTTAATAGTAGCTATGCCCTATTCCATTATTATTTTTAAGAAACAAAGGAAAAAGGATATATTTCAATGTTGTTTCTCCACTTTACTCTTTTATAATAGCAAAAAACAAAAAACGTTTTTGATCTGTCAAATAGTAAACTACAAAGAGAGATACTGACAAAAAGGGACACATATATTCAGCCAGCCAGACAGTAAGAGAATGACACAGAACTGTACATATGTGACCATGTCTTATTATGAGGTAGGCCATAGTTTGAGGCTTGGAGTCTTCTTCCAATGGGCTTGAATACAATCAGTGAGCATAACAAAAGACAATCTGCTTGAAAGAGAGTATCTTTGCAAAAATTATAATTTGCAAAAATTATAATGTCTTATTTATACTTAGTCAAAGGTTAAGAAGCTATAAATAATGGGTTATCTATAAATTAATGAATGTGTGTCTAAAATACCTAGAATATCATGCTATTATATTTGTTTTCCAGAGAGAATATAGTAATAGCAGTTAATAATTTTGAAAACATTTTTGCATACATTAACACTTTTGATTAC